>NC_087515.1:118320616-118623977 GCF_963921805.1 Phalacrocorax carbo
GCACCTGTTGGACTTACTGGTACAGCGCCATGCCTTTGACTAGCAAAGGCTTCGCAAGGGCTACAGGAATGACCCAGACGCTCTACAGAGGTCTATAATTTTCAAGCAGAGACAACCCCTAAAGCCCAGTGAAGGTGTAAAGCCACAGCACCTCTGCATTGCAAAGCATCCAAAGCACACAACCCCTGTGCCTTTTACAAGCTGAGAGGTTGTCTGAATTTCATGTGGAAACACTATATAAATATAATTTTATTGCTCTCCATTAGACTTTTAATTCTTAAAAGATTACAAACCGGAAAGCTTGCAGGGCAAGGGGAGTTACTAAACACATCCTCAGGTTTTTTTTTTTCCTATTGATAACAGCAGTTTATACCCTTTTGACAGCCCTGAGTGAAAGAACACCACATAACACTACTTAATGGTTTCAGACTGAAAACCCCAATTAATCTTGTGATGTAAAGCCAGAGAACTAAGTGACTTATGTGTGCATGTGAAAGGGGAAAATGCAAGTGAGAACCTTACTGGCCAAAATTACCTTGAAAGAATTCTAAATTGTGCCAAAATGCACCATGACAGCTCATCTTTTTACAGAAGAGAAGAGGAAATACTGCAGAAAAATCTGCAATAAAATTCCTCCCAGTCCAGTGAAATATTTCTGTGCCAACAAAGCATTAGAATTAATTGGGCGATATTCACAAGATAACACAAGCTAGTAAGTAGCAAGGATATTATTTCTAGCATCTTTGTTTTCTAAAATACTTATTTACTATTACCCTTTTGATTTTTATCTGTATCGGGTCATTTAAACAGCATTCAGTGTAGAACCACATCGGTGATCTCTCATAGTGAAACTGCATAGGTCACATTCAGCTGTTCATACTGTCTTTAAAAATTTTCTTGGCATAGAAAGCCAGGAACAGGCTTAGTTCAAGCTCACCTTCTCACCATCAACCAAGAGTTGGTATGGTTTCTCAATTTTTGAGACTGAGGTGGCATGAAATGTGCCAAGTCCTTAAATTATCAATGTTGTTTTGGGGACAGAGCACTAAGATGTAGAAATAGAAGCAAAACACGTGCTTAATATATCCAGAAAAGTCCACAACTAAACTTTTTTTTTGGGGAAAAAAAAAAGTCATCATTATAATACCAGTCTGCTTTCCAAACTGTAAATTACATCCTGCTATCACGCATCATATTTATATAACCTCCAAATGTCTGCTGTCAAGTGCCACAGCGCACAGGAGGTAAATGCACTGTTTCTCAGCCCCCTGCTCCAAATCCGCTCACTGCGGCTGCTGCAGGGATTCCTCCCAAAGCTGAAAGCGGTCTCAGCAAGGTTGCTGGGGCAGGTGGTCGGAGCCTCAAGTCAGTCGGTTCTCATGACTTACCCCAAAGGTTGCCACCATCTCCAGCAAGCCCTGCATTTGCGCAGGCTCTAGGATCATCCACAGAGAAACGCACCCCAAGAAGGAGAACTGTCGTTAGCATAATCTATTAAAAAAAATATCCTAATGCTTATGTGGGCTATCAGAGTATTTTTATTAGAACTTGTGTTGCTATGAGCATGCAAGGGTGTTCCTTACTGATGATTTACAGATTTCAGCACTGGCCCCCCCATCACGTGAGAAATGAAGCTGCCTGGGTATTGACAGCCAGTTCAGTCAGACAGATTTCACATTGTATTTTTCAAGCAATTGACCTTTCCAATAAAAAGGAGAAAGCCACAGTTCCTACTGTGAATAGTCCAACTACATCCTCTACCATAAGCTCTTCAAAGACAATCACGAGATAAAAAGTACATGTTCATTTTTATTCATTCACTTATGAATCTGTCCAATACTTTTAAAAGGAGATTACAAAATGTAGGTACGTTCTGTTCCTTCCTCTTTACATAACCTAAAACCACCTCTTGGAGTGAAAGAACTTAGACCGGACTAAATGCTTATACCACATTCCTCCTGTGGGGTACAGATGTCATTACCTAAAAAGATCTTATTGTTTTTGTTAAGTGTTTCTTAATACAGAAATTCCCTGAAATGAAAAGAAAATCAGTTACCACGGCATCTCAAGGACAACACCTTATAATTAACAATTGCACTTTTAGCTTAAATCGAATATATATTTAAATGGGGACAAACACAATTGTTATTAAGTCACTGTACTTCTCACAAGCTCCAATTTTAAGTATTTAAATGTATTATATAGTATTTCCCCATGAAAGACTATTTAAAACAACCTGTGAAAGAATACGGAAACAGTTCTAATAAGAGAACTTCAGACTTCATTTCCTGTTATTGAGCTTCCACCATCTTTACGAAGTACTTCTGTACAAAATCTGTACAAGCATCTCACCTAGATCCAACATTATGCTTTTCCTCAACACTATCAAAAAAAGTTTATTCTGCAATCATAATCCATTTTTAACTTATTTGCCCAAGAATGAGGTTTCTTCAGTAGGTTGTAACAGATGTAAATGATGTTGTGTTTCATCCATCAATGAAAACATCGCTAAGTGTTCAGCAAAACAGTTTCACACCACTAGCTGCATTTTCAGTAACCTCGCTTTTGTTTTTCTTCTTTATCAAGAATAGCCTGTTTTAGACTCAATGCAGCATCTTCAAACTGGGGGTTTAACTCTAATGCTTTCCTGAAATCTTTCATGGCCTCATCAAAGCATCCTGTCCAAAAAAAAAAAAAAAAAGAAAGAAAGAAGAAAGAAAGAAAGAATTATCTCTCTGTAACTGCTCAAACTCTCAAACCACAATTGAAGAGTGATTCCTGTGACTCCTAACCCTTTCACTAACAAAAACTAGCAGCTCTACTTCCAGGACCCACTACATCTGGATTCCCCAGAGGCCCAAGCAGGAATCAAAGGTCTTCAGAGCAAGAACCCAAATACCTGTTTTTGAACATAAAAGGGGCAACCAACAGCCAGGCTGCTTTAAACCTGGAACACAGGCATACAGGCGTGCTGCTTCCCAGCTGGCGCCCTTGGTCAGGCTCTGTTCTCCTAGTGCTCTCCCTAGCCCCCCAACTTCTGTCTTGACTTGGCAAGGGCCTAGCTCCACAAAAGGAACTGCGGGTGGGGGTGTGCATCATTTTCTTCTGGCATATTCAAAACTCAGGCAGCAAATTCCCCAGAGACAGCTGACTGACAGCCCACTGCAAGCTGAGGAGGCTGTGCTCACTATGGCTGCACCTGCTCACCAGAGGTTTTGTCTTAGGTTTAATGGCAACGTTTGGAATTAGCTAGTGTAACCCCTAATGCAATTTTTTCCTAAACTGAAACTGCAACTTTCCCCCGATGTTTCCCTGAATAGTATCGTTTCAAACGGCGCAGCAGCACATCCGCAAACAGGGACGTCCAACTGCGCGCAAAGGGCAGCCTCGAAGCTGAAACGCCCTGCGAGGCCTGGAGGAACGGGCGTGTCCGTCACCCCTTATCTCTGGCGTGAGCCTTTCCGCCGCCGGTGCCAGGCAGGCCCCTGCGCCTGTCAAACGGCGGCAGTTACAGCTCCGGGTGAAGCCCGGGGCAAGAGCGCTCCCTCCCCGCCCGCGCCTCGTGGGGAAGCCGGGAGCGGGCCGCGCCGGGGAAGGGCGGAGGCCGCCGGGCTCGGAGGGTGAGGGAAGGCCCGCGCCCCCGCGTGCCGGCCCGTACCCAGCCGGTAGAGCACGAGCCCGCGGTTGTAGTAGGGCACCTCGAAGGCGGGCTGGCACTCGATGGCGGCCGTGTAGTCCTCCACGGCGGCGGCGAACTCCACCTGAAGATACTTGATGAGGCCGCGGTCGTTCAGGGCCGTGGCGAGGTGGCGGCCGGCGCTGCGGGGGGACAGGTGAGAGCGGCCGTTAGAGCGGGGCCCGCCCCCGTGCCCGCCCGCCCGCCCCGCCCGGACGCGCACCCGCCGCCGCAGGCGATGAGGCGGCCATAGAGCTCCTCCGCCGCCGCCAGCCGCCGCGCCGCCAACTGCGCCTGCGCCGCCGCCAGCAGCTCCTCCGCCGCCCGGCCCGCCATGCCAGCGCCTCCGCCCGGCGGCGGGCACACGTCCCGCGGGGCGGGCGGGGCGGAGCGCGCGCCTCGGGACGTCACTGGTACGGCGGCGGCCGGAAGGGGACCCAAGGGCCTGGGGGGGGGAAGGGGAGGGGACGAAGGGGGCGGGCGAAGGGCGCCGCCCGGTACCCGCCCCCTCCCCCCCGCGGGTCCGGCTGGTGGAGCGCCGAATGACGTAATTGGCACAGCCCGCAATGACGTAACTGGCACTGTCCTCTAATACACATTTCTACAAAAGAAGCTCAAATACCAGGACAAAAGGGAAAAATTTAATAATATGTAATGTTTTGTATACAAAATGGGGTTTATTCTTACCGCCCCCCGGGTTTAAGTGAAAGACATTGGCCGCGACCGACAGTGCGTAAGAGGCCTCGCGCTCTCCTCTCAAACGAACACGCACAACATGAGGGTCAAGGGCCTGCGGCTGCTGCCGAGCCCTGGCAGGTCTTGTGGAAAGCTGACAGCGCGGAGCAAGGGCCTGCAGCACTTCCAGAGCAGAGGCTCAAATCGAGCAACGAAACAGAACATCGAAGTAGAACAGCATACACGAAGGCTTACGGACCTACAAGGATGACAGCTCAGCTCTTGAAATCTGTTCAACAGGCATCAGCTGCTCACTTCAAGCTACTTAAAATTTTGAGTAGCTGCTCACCAGGTTCCAGTCCGAAGGTTCACAGAGGTTTTTCCTCATCTGGTTGGAAACATCACCAAAGCTCAGGAACCCAGACGCAGACGCAGGGCACCAATGGCTACTTGTTTGCAAGCCCTTTATTGCTGTGGTGGGTCTAAATACACTTGACGAAAGAAAACAGCACAGATGTATGCCTAAACTGGTGCCATCGCTCTAGTAAAACAGTAGTGGAAAAATACATGCAATAATACTATCACAACTACTGTGGCATTATTTCCACTGAGAAATTACTTCCTTCCAGAAATTATGAATTTTGAGAAAACACAATAATTTCCTGTGGAATTACAAAAACAAAAAAGCCGGAGCTTGCTGAGATGAACCTACATTCAATTTGCATGGTTTTGAAACTAGGCCCAATTTACATTTAGAAAAGAATCCTCTTACCTTAAAACCTCGTAAAAAAATGTAACCAAAAAGTTTGAGTCTGTTAACAGTTGTTTCTTCACATACATGGAACCAGCAAAGGTTTGTCTTGGGGGGTTTTTGTTCTAAGTGTTCCCCTAATAGTGGCACTACCTGTTACAATACAGTACCTGAGCTGTATTTTAAAATATAGTACATCAGTAACAAACAGTATTTTTAGGAGACATAACAGAGATGAGGATAAACAGTCCTTTATCGTCTGCTATGCTGCACTGTGGCACAGGGGACAGAAGTTGTAATTGCTTGCTTCTTTGGCTTTCATGCAATGCTTACATACACTGCACATCCAGAATCGATACTCCAGGATAGGGTCTCCAGTTGCAACACATACAGGAAGTTTCCCGTCTCCACTATGTAAAAGAAAAAAAAGTAAATAAACTGAAAGAATAAAACCATGGTTTTAAAATAGCAATGAAGACTTGTTTTGTAGGAATTTGCAAAACAGCATAAAAACCTACTTGTGTGCCTACGGCTAGTAACCATTGTGTGATGTTCATCTGTAAAATACTGCTTCTCTATTCATATGTGTGCTGCTTTTTGATTAGAAGTTATTAAATCATGTAACACTTCACCGTTAACATAGCCAAGTAGGTAAATCTTCACACAACAGAATGCACACCCCCAGAACCACACAGACAGCAAATCAGGACCAGCAGATCCAAAAGATTAAGTGAAAAGAAGCAGTGAAGCCCGTATAAAGGAAAGGTCCAATTAGACACCAGCACTATTACATTTATTCCTCTGAAGAGTCAACACAAAAGCCACTAGTGAGATTCAGTATATCTACACAGTAAAAATCAAACAAGACAGATTAAAATCCCATTCATTAAAAAGAAAATTGATTCACAGTTTCTATACTCTCAAACTCTATGCTGTTAGCAGGAAACTTATGTTGAAGACACCATTGTGGGTACAGCCACCCCAAGGACTCGCCCTTCAGCATGCCCTTTGTATTCTAATTCTTTTACCTGACCATGTACTCACCATGATGATTGAGGTAATTCACGAAACACTGGAGACTTACTGGTTAATAATGGTTAAACACTCACTTGTTGACATTTGCATCACACCACAATGGTGAGGCAAACAGTAACAGTATTACTTTCAGGCATGTGACACCTTATCAAAGGCCCTAAAACTCCTGGCCTCGATTCACGTGCATTTCAAATTCAGGTGAAGTTATAACTTTATGCCCACTTCCTGAAATACAGCCAGTGTCTATTCTCCCAAATAGAATAGTGTTGTATTACCCTTTCTGCAGACTGGCTAAAACCTGCATCATGCTTGCCCAATACATGGTTTAAGCAGCAAAGCACCTAATTAACATGGTCACACAAAACCCACTACAACCAAAAATCAGACAACAGGAGGAAAACAGCAGTATTTCTACAGTATCATATAATCTAAACGTACCTCTCAAGAACATTGTCCAGATCAGATTTTTTGTTAGACTTCGGACAATGTCTCGTGAATATCTCTAGAGCAAGGTCTTCATACTGTTGCCTCTGCTCTGGCTTAAGAGTTTCCAAGGATTCTAGTTTAACAAAGGCTTTTGAACAAGTATCAAATGCTCTATTTGCACATGCACAGAGTGCCAAAAGGGAATAGATTTCAACTGCAGGGATGATGTCTTCATAATCTCGCAAATGAAGAGCTAAGAAATGGAAAAAAAAATCCAAGGAAATTATTACTTGTCTTCTGAGAACTGCAAGCATCTGTATGAAGTATCTGCTACTAGTAGAGAGTATTAATCTTACAAATTGGACACAGTGAACCAAAGTCTCTTCGTTGACATGACTGTGAAGCTTGCACGGTTCAGCATTTTTTAAAAATAAACTTCCCAGTCAAATTCCCTTAAGTGTCTTTGAGACACTTTGCTTATTTTTTTTTAAAACACGTTAGAAGTATTTGAAACAGACCTTTATTACTTGGACAAAGTATAGGGCACTATTTGCTTCTCTAACTCCCACTTTTTTTGAAGCTCTACAGGGAGTTCAGATGTGAATTCAAGCATGCCTTATAATTTAAAGAAAGAAACAAAACAGTCAACAGAACATCTACAGAGATTGTCCAGTTTAACCAAGTAATATCTGGTAAGTTAGATTTGCATTGCCTCCAAGACAATGCTTTCCAGGTATCTTGGCTGCAGCCATATTCAATTCATTATATGGTTTTGGTTTAAACTCCATGGATCTAGCAAGAAAAGAAAAGTGTGCCGACTATAAATTAAATTATGTGCTGTGCAGGTCTGTAAAATTAGATAAGTTTCTTTACAGGGTTAAAAACGAAGTCCTACCTGTTCTAAGTGCTGCATCTACAGAGCCTTTATAGAGCTGTCTTTGTGCAAGTATGAAAAAATGATAAGCCTCCGCTCCTCGCCAAGCATTGTCTGCAAAGCGATTAGTTGAAGAAAGAACATCATCTTCTAGCAAACCAGACAAAGCTGAAGCAGTCTGAAAACAAAGCAGTATCACAAGTAATTTTTATACAAAACAGCAGGAAATGGGGGTATATGAAAAGAACTTTTCTGTGCTTGGTGATCACAACACTGTCTGTGCTAACTAGGGAAAACATAAAGACGTGGACCTAAAGTGAACATTGCTAGGTGTTTTATAGAGTGCATAGGCAGAACATACGGTAAAGATTTTCAAAGATTAATATCATATACATGCCTACAAATATATCCTGTGCACATCTGCAGACTGGTTCATAGTTTGGAGTAATATTGCATTTCAACACCAGAACGCTTAAAACTTTGTTTAAACTATTTCATTTGTGCATATCACAGAATCCCAGAATCCCAGGTTGGAAGGGACCTCAGGGATCATCTAGTCCAGCCTTTCTCCGAAGAGCACAGTCTAGACAAGATGGCCCAGCACCCTGTCCAGACGACTCTTGAAGGTGTCCAATGTGGCTGAGTCAACCACTTCCCTGGGGACATTATTCCAATGGTGACTCTGTCCTCAGTGTGAAAAATTTTCCTCTGGTGTCCAATCGGAATCTCCCCAAGAGCAACTTGTGTCCTTTCCCCCTTGTCCTCTCCATGTGACTCCATGTAAAATGGGAGTCTCCATCTTCTTTGTAGCTACCCCTTAAGTACTGGTACACGGTGATGAGATCCCCTCTGAGCCTCCTTTTCTCAAGGCTGAACAAACCCAGTTCTCCCAGCCTGTCCTCATATGGCAGCTTCCCAGTCCTCCAATCACCTTGGTGGCCCTTCTCTGGACCCCTCCCAGCCTGTACATCCTTTTTGTACAGCGGGGACCAGAACTGTACACAGGACTCCAGGTGTGGCCTGACAAGCGCTGAGCAGAGCAGGATAACGATTTCTTTATCTCTGCTGGTGTTGCCCTTTTTGATGCAACCCAGCACCCTGTTGGCCTTCTTGGCTGCAGCAGCCACTGTTCACTCATGTTGACCTTTCTGTCCACCAGGACCCCCAGGTCCCTTTCCACAGAGCTGCTCTCCAGCCAGGTGGATCCAGTCTGTGCCGCACTCCTGGATTATGTTTTCTCAAGTGCAAGACCTTACACTTGTCCTTGCTGAGATTCATAAGGTTCTTGCTGGCCCACTCTTCCAGCCTATCCAGATCTCCCTGCAGAGCAGCTCTCCCTTCTGGAGAGTCTACTTCCCCACTCAATTTGGTGTCATCCGCAAACTTCATCAGGCTACACTTGATGCCATTACTCAGACCACTTATAAAGTTATTGAATAACATTGGGCCCAATATCGATCCCTGGGGGACTCCACTAGTGACAGGTTGCCACTTGGAAAAGGAGCTATTTACCACCACCCTTTGGGTCTGGCCTGTCAGCCAGTTCCCCACCCACTGCACCCACTTGTCTAGACCGTAACGCATTAATTTCTCCAGGAGGAGGCTGTGGGGGGACTGTATCAAAGGCCTTGGAGAAGTCCAGGTAGACAATGTCCACTGCCCGCCCCATGTCAACCAGGCAAGTCATTTTGTCATAGAAGGCCACCAGGTTTGTCAAGCATGATCTGCCTTTAGTGAAGCCATGTTGGCTTTTCCCAATCACGTGCTTCATTTGACTTGTGATGGCCCTCAGGAGGATTCGTTCCATAACTTTCCCAGGGATTGAAGTAAGGCTGATGGGCCTATAGTTACCCGGAGCCTCCCTCGAGCCTTTCCTGTAGATAGGGGTAACATTTGCCTTCCTCCAGTCCTCTGGGACATCCCCCGTTCTCCATGACTTCTTGAAGATTGTGGAGAGTGGCCTTGCAATGATGTCAGCCAGCTCTCTCAACACCCTCAGGTGGATGTGTCAGGGCCCACTGATTTATAGGGGTCAAGCTCCTGTAGTAATTCATGTACTAACTCTTCCTTCACTGATGGTGGTTCGGTGTTTGGATCAACTGGAAATTTCGTTCCCAAAGCCTGGGACCCAACAGTGTTGGTGAAGACAGAGGTGAAGGTGTTGAGGACCTCTGCCTTTTCAGCATTGTTGGTGATTGACTCTCCTGTTTAACAGTGGGCCTATGTTTTCCTTCTTTTTCTGCTTATGGTTGACATACCTGAAGAAACCTGTCTTGTTATTTTTGACATCTACAGCCAGTTTCAATTTGAGCTTGGCTTTTGCTTTTCTAACTGCATCTCTGCACGCTTTGGCAATGCCCTTGTAGCTCTCGACGGATAATCCTCCTCTTCTCCATCTCTGGTGTGCTTCCCTTTTGGGTTTGAAGGGCCTGGCATGGCAGAAGGGTGTGGCGTGGCAGTTCGCGCAGGCAGGGTGAGCAGGAGGGACGCCACAGCCCACTTGTAGGTCTACAGCTCAGGCAAGTGCTTTGGTCTCTGGCAAAATGGTGGGCACTCGCCTCAGAGCTAAAACCACTGTTCGTGTATCAAAAGCCCCTGAAATGTCAGATGCATCCACCCAGACGAATCTGGTAAGAAAGGACACACCAGTACAGGCAGTGGGTTGCAGCAAATGCCCAAACCCCAATTCTGATGAAAAGGTAAGTACCTGCAACGAGGTGCGCACAGGTTGATGACCTGTTACGTCAGGTGGCTGAACTGCAGGAAACGGTTAAGAGGCTGCGCAGTATTAGAGGAGCCTCTGAGGCAGAGATAGACAGGTGGCTTCAGAATCACGTTCCTGTTGCAGACACTGCCGAGAATGACGCACCGTGGACTCTGGTTACTCACAGGAGCAGGATTCGACATCAGCCCACACCCTCCACCATCACAATCAGAGACAGATATGAAGCCTTAATGACTGAGGACACCCATGAGCAAGGTCTGCAAAGTCCCCCACAAGGGGAAACTGTACCAGCAACATACAGTGGAAATCGTAAAAAGAAACGATGAGTGCTCGTGGTGGGTGACTCTCTGTTGAAGGGTACTGAGGCACCCATCTGCCGACCTGACAAGGAGTCATGAGAGGTATGCTGCCTCCCAGGAGCCAAGGGCCGAGACGTTGCCGAGAGGGTGCCACAACTCATCAGGAAAACGGACTCCTATCCACTACTACTATTTCATGTAGGCATGAACAACACTGAGAGCCGTAACCTGGGCAAAATCAAGGAAGACTTTCGAGCCCTGGGGGAGCAAGTGAAAACACATTGGTGCATATGAAGATGAAAGTGTGAGCAAGAAAAGAAGTTCTTCCATTTGCTTCCTCTGTATCTGGAGCCATCTCCCTGCTAAATTATAACCAACATAGCTTAATCTAATCACAGATCTCACTTTAGGATTGATACTTACTCCTAAATGACAGGAAAGTGAGAGTCTCACAGGAGGAAAAAACACCTGGTGTTTCTTAGTATGATTTTCATTGTTAAAGTGAAAACATTAAGAAAAACACATTAAACTTAGGAAGGAAAATATCTATTAATACATGATTTAAATCACAGGTTAGTGGTTGGACTCGATGATCTTAAGGTTCTTTTCCAACCTTAACAATTCTATGATTCTATGAAATGTTTTAAAATAATAATTCAGACATTTTCTCATGGAAGACTTGCTTTAAGGAAAGCTTTGTTCTTAGCAGGAAGAAGTGTTATTAAAAAAAACCATTATAGCCTCACATGAAGACAGCTTTATTTATCCTAACGAGGTAGCACATACCAGAATTCCAAAAGGAAAAGAAAAAAAACCCAAACACCAAAAAACCCACAAAAACCCCACAAACCCCAATACTCTACCTCTGAACTTTTTCCTTTAACTCTTCCCCTTTGAGCATTCTGCATTTGTTCATGGCACTGTTCCATAAGTAACGCTGATAATACGTAAAGCTTTTTAACTCGCAAAGGCTTTGTCCTTTTCTTTGCCTCTTCATCTGCAATCTTAAAAAACAAAACAAGGGAATTTAATGTAGATTAAAAAAAGAATATTAGAAGAGCTGATTTGTTCTCCTGGACAATTGCGCGTTGGTACAAACCTAGGAAATCATGCCAAAAAACAATTCTGCATTTGAATGTAATAATTTAGACTGCAAACAGAACTAGAAATGAAAATATCTAAGTAAAGAATGCACATTATTTTGTATTTATTTACCTAACAAGTATATAAAGGCAGATACTCAGGAAGGGTAAGTCAGTGTAGCCATGTATTAGTCTATTGACTTAATATAAAAATAAACTAAAAAATAGCAATATTTAGACACTGAAGTTTAAGAAATACATAGCTTTCAATAAGGTCTGGTGACTTTCCCAGAAAAGAAGAATAGCTGTTGAAAGTAGCATATATATATATTACTACAAATATTTACTGTAAAAATTATATATCACTCTTACAGACTTTATAAGCTACATACAAAAATCTCTGCAGTCAAACCAAATCTAAGCAACATCTTTATCTTAAAATTACACCACAGCATTTTCTAACTGAAGGTATCAATTGAAGAAATACCAAAACCTAACATCTAGTTAACGATATTGCTATTTTTAAAAATAAAGGAGATAAAACTAATCTGCACTACATATAAGATAATGTGGACATTGCCCAGTAAAGGAGTAGAGCAGCCAGGCGTGACTGCAATGCAGGGCAACAGGACCTTTTCTAAGGTGCAGTTCATTCTGCAGTACATGCTGAAGTGAAAGTCTCAAATCTGATGGCTTGTGTCCTAAGTCTCCTCTCCACTGGCCACAGAGGACATCCAGACATCCAGGGTAACTATTTCAGATAGAGATACCTGAATTTAGGAGTTGGATTGATCTTTGCAGGATCCTGTATAACAACATCTGTTTATTGCCTGGACATTGTTAACACTACAATAACCCCAAGAAAATAAAAGTAGCATGAGAATAATAGGAGCCAGTCCAAAAACCCACTTATTTGACATAAAAATAAAACCTGCCATACCTTGAACATGAGTTTAGCAGCTTCAAAGAAATAATTGGCTTTACGATAGAGTTCTATAGCATCAAGGATTTTATTTTTTTCCAGTAAATGACTTGCGTATCTGGCTAACAAGGATCCAATCTCTTTCATATTGTGATTTTTAGCCAGCTCCACAGCTTTATTCCACTAGAAGTGAAAGCAGACAAATAACCACCTCATTTTTTCAAACACATTCTCAGAACAAACTGGTTATCCATGAGTAGTTGCAATACTTCATCACCATTTAGAACCAAGCTACTATAAAGTAAAAAGCAAGAGAATACAAATGCTAACATCATTGCCAATCATGTGATACAGCAGGCCTGTGAAACAAATGCTGGACCTCTGTCCAAAACCACATACAAAGCAGTTGATTCTACTTCGGTAAAAGCTTTGCAAAATCACTTCATTGCTGCTCATAGCTGGACACATGGATTTCAACACTTCTGACGTTACTAAAACCCAGACTCTTAAAAGCATGTCTAAAAGAGGACTTCAGCCAATAAGCTTAATGCACTAACAATAACACTTTACTTATCCTTCTATACACCTCACTTTTTCTGTGAATTTTCTGATCTTCAACAGTTTGGCTACTGTTTGCTCCAGATCAAAAGTTTGGCAGGACTGAGAAACTTAGCTGAATCTCGTACATAACAGCCCTTCACATCCATGAACTAGGAAGTTGTTCACATAAAGACAGCACTAGCCAGTCCTGCCGTTCCCACACATCAAGTTCCTCATGGCCATCCTTGGTTTCTCTCTTATTTGTGTCGACACAAAACTTTGCGCAGGGAAGTCGTACTGGGGAACAGCTCTAGCTGTAAACAGATCATTTTACAGAACAGCTCTTTTCCAGCTACATCCCAACGCAGCCACAAATACACATTTGCATCTGTACAAGGAAGGAGGGGAATGTGGAAAATGAGCATCCAGAAGCTCCCCAGTCTTCCTCCCATTCCATCAGGAGGCAGCTCAGCCTGGCGCTACAAAGGCCACGAACGCCTGTATGCTGGGCATGCTTACCACACACACGCAGAAGTACCACTGCTGCACATAGCTGTTCCCAATGGTCTAATCCTAATTTCAGGTAACTGTCTTAAGCACTGAAGTATGAGTTTTCCAGAAATCATGACAAATAATCAGACACTTAACAAGGACTTGTATTTAACCAGGCACGAGGACAGAAATCTCACTGTTAAATTGGTATCGGTAAAGCAGATTATCTGCTGCTGTTTTACCTGGTTGAGATGTACACAGGTATCTACCGCATCCTTTGGTCGATTACATTTCAGAAAGGCCGACACAGCTTGTTCACACATCCCCACTCTTACGAACATATAAGCTATATCCTGCAGAAAGCATCAGCACTGTGTTAAATTCACTTCCAGGTTTTTAGTACATTGCATAGCAACTGCAAGACTATTACATTCTTTCTAAATTTAATTCCAGAAAGCTGGGGAAAGGGGTTGTTTACTTCGCAGATTCTGTGAAGACAGCACACGCGGTTGTAAGTCTTCAGAACAGTGTGCTACTTTCACACACTGCTGCTAAATTAAAAAAAATGTATTTAGAAGTTTTTCTTTCAGATCAAATCATACCACAAGGACTGTGTTGTAATTATTTAGAGTATTTCACAAACCTTTGCTATTAGAAAGAGGTTAAAAAGAAAGTGCTATATCTTGCTTTGTTCAAACAACTGAAAATGTCATTAAATGAGCATGTTTTGCGTTCTTCAGGCATTTTGGATTAATCAATCATATCATTGTTTTAAATTAGCTATTACTTAATAGGTCATTTCAGGCTGTAGCACTTACATCCCCCTCCTTTCAGCAAAGGATCTTCAATTTTCATTGTACATTAGCATTCCCACCAGAGCTACTATGTAAGAAGTTAAACCAGGGACAGCAACCAGGAAGAATTTGGGGTGGGGGGAAACCCAGTGTAGTGTAGACTAGATGACAAAATGAAAGCTAAAGTAGTGTCCAGGCCTGAGGAGTGACTTCTCAGTGAAGCATATCTATTTTAGACAGAAATGCCAGTTTGGGGAGGGAAGCAGTGAATTGTGACTTAGCCATGTGGCCATAAAGTGTGATGAATAATCAGGTCTTTCTGGAGAACCTGGACAATAAGGGAAAGGAATAATGATGGAGTATGAAAACAACAGTAATATTGGAGATCAATACCAAAATAACACCATTACGTTTAAGTGAATATGTCATATACTACATTCTTTCTTTCTTAATGCTCCCAAGATGGGAAATTTTAAATAAATAGCTGAGCATAAGACAAAGAAAAATAAAGGTGCTTTTTGCTTACAGGGAGCAATTTATTATTCTCTGGAAGTGAGTTAGCTAGATTCTCCAGTCCTTGGTAGTCCTCTAGCATGTAGTAACATTCAGCTAAGCGTTCCTGGTTTCGTCCTTGTACATAATACTGTACAGCATTTAACCTAATAAGGGAAAGAAAAAGTGGTGGCTTCTGATATATAAACACAAGTGAAGCTTCTCATTGTGTAAGCCTTTTGCATTTGTAAATTTAAAATGACATTATTTTAAAGAGGTAATTGTGCTTAAGAGAGCTTTTGTAGCTAAATTTCACTGCTTATCTAAAATGCACTAGAAATTTTAATTTTCAGAGATCATATTGAAGTAGTAGCAAGATTGATTCTCTGACTAGCATGAGGTTACGAAGTCAAGGAATCTTAGATCATGGCTGATAATGGACAACTTACAACTAAACTTTCAAGAAAGGGCTTTACTGTTGTGCCTCCATATTTTAAAACAGAAGCACTAAGGTCTCCAAGACCATTCTCCAAAGCTACCTAAAGCATCTAAAAATCAACTTTCAAAACCTAATCAAAAGTTTTCAGCTGCTTTGGGACCCAAGTTCTTTGTGATATTATAGTTTGGGTAATTGCAATATGTAGTGGGAGCTGCAGAACTCTATGAGACAGTGTTCTGGATGCTAGAAGTTTACATGGGCTTAGAAGGCAACATGGGAAGTTCATGAAAGAAAATTTCTCTGCAAGTTATTAACTATGAATATATCACTTCTGGCTCAGTAAGTACCTGACAGCAAAATGTGTTCTGGAGAAATACCATTACATGTGTGCACTGTTCTTAAAATCTTCCTTGGGTGCCCAGTTCGGGCAATAGCTGGAGGCAGATCCAGGTCAGAGAGAACCCTGGAGCTTTTAAAATATTTGTAGGTTTAAGCACAAACTAGAAAGTTTGTGGCTAGTTTTGAAATTCGCTTTTGAAATTATTGTCTCCTAAATTTTTTTAACTGTTTTGTTTTTAATACTTTCTATATCCAGCCTAATACAACTGTATAGATATTTCTCTCCACCCCACCCCAACACCTTTGAAGCAAGCAGACTTTTGGCAAAACTGAGATTTTTATCACCTTCATTCTTTAGATGGCTGTTCAACAGCTCTCTGTTTAAAGGTACATGCAGCAATGGAACCATAAAGGTCTGAGCTAAACCTCATCATTCCCAAATCATGCCATGTATTACATCCTGACTTCCCTGACATCTGTCCCTCCTCATAAATTAAGTCTTGTCATCAGTTTTCTCATTTCCTTTGTAATTTCTTTCTTACTAGGTCCTCTACAGAACATACCATTTCTGACGGTCTGCAAAATAATCTCCAATAGCATTGTGTGCTTGTTCAAGAAGGGCATCATCTGAATCACCTGAGCCAGTTTTCAATAGCTGCAATACTCGAAACCAATCTCCCAGTTTTATCCGTAGTCCAATGGCAAGATCTCTAACATAAAAAGAAAGTAGCAAGAAAAATTCAAAGGCAAGAAGATAGCTAACAAAAATCTTGAGAAAAGCATCCAAAAGTATTTTCATGTTCATAACCTACATCACAGGTATCACCATGATCCCAGATAGTTTGTTTACAATTTAAACAGTATTCCATAAAAGCAAATACTCAGAGAGCTCACAGGTTATATCATACATATGCACTTCCCTATTAGACATACTCTTGTGAGGAGTTAAATGAGCAGCTGGTGAGACGGTTGGGCTGGTGCTACCTCAAGTTTCTTCTTATTCTGTATACCATTCTTTAGCTTTTCACTGCTGACCACTACAATAGACAGCAGCAGCTGCAAAAGACTAGAAGCAGAAGGGAGATGAGGGGAAAGGCCAAAGAGCAAGGAGTATGAATAACGGAGGCTAAAGCTGACATGTAATAAAATGCACTTCAGAGACTTCTCTTGCAGAGTCAAAATGACTTTGAATGAAGGAGAAAGGACTTAGAAGTAGTCTTTCCTTTTTATTATTCACGCATACATATGACCCACTCTGTGTGTCTGGCATGTTTTTTCTACCATATAGAATAATTCTGTATTAGTTCATGTAGAAGGAATTCTGCAGGTGCATAGAAAATAAATGGGAGAGATCTACACACTCCTTTTTAAAAATGTCCTAAACTTACGAGTTAAGGAAGGCAATAGCAAGTCCGTGCAGTCAGCTAAATAAAAGCATCTATCTAAAAAATTTAAAATTGTGTTTGAAAAATAGATTTATTTCAGCCTGATTTACGGTAGGTCCTTATCAAGATTTCTCTAGCTGTGAGGAGACACATAAGATCAATACGGAATTCCCATAGCTGGAAAATAAGATGCTGTACTGTTGAAGAAACCAGTAGAAAAAAGTAAGTCTTTAACTTCTGCAATCCTATAACAGCCAAATTTCTCTTCAGCCATGTGGAAAGGAATACGCCATATCTAAAAACTGGTGTTGCAGTGTGACTGAAGTGCTTATGAAGCAGTCCGTCTCTCCAAACCAGCATGCTCCCATCAGCTAATTAATTACATGGAAGGAAGTTTTCCCATTACCAGGCTCTAACATGCATCTCACCAGCACGTGCCTTCTCTCCCCTGGCTCTTTACTGAGGGAGAGGAGGGTTTCTCATTCTTACAGCATGAAAGAAGAGATAATTTTTTTCTCCATCATTCCATACTTTTTTTCATAGCTTCATTAATCAAAGCGTAAAAATTTCACATGTGCATAAATGATTCATGCTTCTCCATGTTTGACCACCACCTACAGGCTACATCATACAACAGCTGCTTATTATTTTTCATTATCCTTTTTCAGTAAAGACCGTGCTCTAGCTAATTACTTAGCGTTAATTTTTACTTCCCAGTAATATTTTAAGTTTGCTTTGTTTGTTTTCATTCCTGAGCAAGAGTTCCATTGACTGGTCCACAATTTCATCCAGAGTCCTTTGTCTCTCCAGAGATTACAGTTCATGAAAACCTCTGTTGTTTGTATATGTAATTGGAAAAAGTGTGTACTTGGCTACTAGCTAAGAGCAACAGTACATAAATTAAACTTTAGTTAAGACTGTTTTTTTTAATACCAGTTGAAACACTGACAAAATACTTGCGAAAAAACTTCTATGAGCAGCTGAGGTTTTGCAAAGTTTGGAATGCGCAGATTTACATTTAGAATTGGTTATCTAAGGATACAATGAAATTCTCTCCATCTGATCCTTTTTTGTCTTTCCAGAAACTGGTAGAGTCTTCAGTGCTAAAACAGCCATTCCTTATTAAGGCAAGCATTTTTTTTTCTTCAGACTCTCTATTTGCTGCTGGGTTGCCTACATGCAATTACCTTCTGTCCATATCCAGGTACATTCTTTCAGCTTCTTCAAATCTGCTAAAGTAGGCTGCCACTTCTGCTTGCTTCATTGACTCACTCTGCAGGTTGCCTAGACGCTTCACAAATTTAATACCTTGATAATCCTTGCAACGTACAAAAGCTTGTTCAGCAGTCTGCAGATCCAGCTTCTGAAGAGCTGCTTCAGCCAGGAGACGCCTGTGTGAAAAACAAAATATTATTGATGGAAAAGCAGCTATAAAGTAAATTAAATGAGGATACATACTAGTCCTTATTTAAATAAGACATACAATTGCAGCAACTTGAATTGTTTACTAACTAATCTTAATTCAGTTGTATGTTTGTCCCCAGTATCTTCAGTGATCTATCCAGTACTTGTTCAGGGAAAGCTGTTCAATAATTGCTAGTATTCTTTTGTTCAGCTGTTCAAATGGACACTGGCTTGGGAGGAATGGACAGGGTTTTAGTGTTAGAATGGTCCTATGTGAAATGTGTTGCTGGTCTCAATGCAGTTCCATTTAGATATTTCGACCTATGCATATATCATCACTTCAAGCCTTGATGGCAGCCTCAGTCTGAAGGCCTCCCACTAAATTGGCCAGGAAGAATAACTTATACTTCTAATCCATCTGGATGTTCCTTGTCCAGTTAGGAGAGCAGTCTGGGAAACCTTGTACTGGTACTGCCCCATTGGTTAGTTCTGTAAACAGAGAATTTCTACCTTCAGGCCAACCTACATGCATCAGGTGCTTGAATGAGCTCTAGAATTTTCTGCAAAAATAAGGCTAGCTAAATATAGACTGGCTGATTGACATTGTGAAACAAAGTCAGTGCAGTAGGGCACTGACAAAACCAGTAATATTGATGCTGTATTCAGTGACCTAAGCCATGCTTAGGCAGTATTAACTCAGTATTTCAGAATCAATTTGAGAAGGTTAGTATCACTTCAACTCAAATGGTCATCACTGACATCAATGAAACCAAGAGAAAAACAGTCTGGCAAATGTAGCTGAGCTGCAACACACATAATCCTGTTTCTTGCATTCTAGCACTAAGGGCACTGTCCCGTTCTGATCTAGAATATATTTGCTTTATATCCAACACTTCT
The DNA here is from genome assembly GCF_963921805.1 of Phalacrocorax carbo. Taxonomy (NCBI): domain Eukaryota; kingdom Metazoa; phylum Chordata; class Aves; order Suliformes; family Phalacrocoracidae; genus Phalacrocorax; species Phalacrocorax carbo. The sequence continues at coordinate 118,339,864 of NC_087515.1, forward strand.
AATCCATCTCTTCTATATAAATATGTGACATATTGTATGCTTCCTTGCATAAGGAAAATTAAGTTCATGGCAATTTTGGAGCAAGGTGAACAGCATTTGACATATATTTTGTGATTTTATAATATAAAACTTTTACTGAGACACAGAGTTTCGAAACTAATAGTCATTATATATTAAACAAATAGATGGTACTAGCAAAACGCATGAACAACTTCAAAACTCCAAAAATCTTCACCTAGTTCATAACATTAGTAAAAATGAAGACTTGCAAAGCTAACATTTTACCCTAACACACTCAAACTAACAAAATTACAGCACTATTACAGAAGCTTTCAACACGTAGCTATCAAATCCTGTTTTTCAGACTACATTCTCGAGATGAAAGCACAACTGGATAGCAAGGAATGCTTTTTGGGGAAACTTTTAAAGCAAATTGTCTTGGCCAGTCTTCAGCAATTCTAAACTCCCTTCTGAACTGTCAGAATTAACAGGGAACTCTCGACCCACCCTTGATGCAAGTCAAACATCCAACACTGCAACAGATCAGTTAGCTTCAAACCAGAGCCAGAATTACTGAAGAAAGGTACAAATAGAGAAACAGCCTCCAGAGAGTTAAAGAGAATTGGCATCATTCAAAAAGTAACTTGTCAATGAACTTTTCGTTTCTGCTACTGACTTTTTTTACCTGCTGAGGCATTTACTCTTCCAGCCCTTATGAGACGGGATATTAAACAGATTTCCAGAATTCCTGTTTTCACATGTTTAATCTTACATGTTTGCTGTGCAGGCTTTTCAAGTGTAGTTTAACAGATGAGTCCATGTTTAGTTTCAACATGCCAACATCTCTTTTTCTCAGATTACTTCCGAGAGGCTGCATCATAACATGATTAACGTACCCACCTTTCTCGTTCCCATCCTTTGTGGCCTGTCCAAAACACTACAAGGTTAGTCAACTGCTCTTATCTTGTTATTCTAATGTGTTCCCCTTACTGGGTTTTAAGCTCTTTGTCATCAAGGTTCAATATAAAATATATAAATAAATAAATACCCTCTCGACTTATGACCACTTTGAATTTTAACTTAACCAACTTAAAGTTAGCTTTCTGCCAGCTTTTTCATTTCCTTTAGGTTTGGCCCTAAAAGTAGGGAGCATTGTGTTCTGGGGCTCATACAGTGTAAACTAAAAGTGGGGCCTCATCCTGTACCCTATACCCACTGCCGTGACACACACAGCATGCCTTCCATTCTAGATACCACAACATTCATGGAATCATAGAGTTCCAATTTAACAACAGCCCACTTTTTTGGGTTCAAGGACTAGGAGCCTGGAGAAGCACCTGCCCCAGATTCTGTTTTTAAGATTAGGAGTCTTGGACACTTGCTCAGCATCTCCTGAAACACAGGCTTTCAAGTGCTCAGGAACAAAAAGCTGACTTTCTTGCATTCTGGGAAATCATAATGCCACACAGCTTGAAACTGCCCAAACATGCCAACTGCAAAAGAGGTGGGGAGCCAGGCTAGCAGGGGACTGTAGGGCTTGCTCTCTAGGCCTTGCCTCAGTGCTGTAATACTCCTTTGGAGGGTGTTCAGCCCAATGAAGAGACATTCTCAGAACAGCAGCCCTTGAGATTGCAGCTGAGCACTGTCACCTTTGATTTGAGGTTTTGTACTTTATTACTACATCTGTCTGAACAGAAAAAGAATACAGAAGAACAGAAATTTAAACAAAGTTGGTTTATAAGAGATTTTACCATAGTCTGGGATGTGGATTGTCTTCTATGAATTGGGAAGATTCTTCAATGCCAACTTTTTCAATCAATGCTCGACTGTCGCGTAATGACCGAATCTCGAAATTGATGATGTAATCTTTGTTAGGATGTTCAGGATTCTAACATAATGGATAAAGAAACATGATTTTATTCCATGTCACCTTTATTTTCTCCCAACATAGGTATCTGCTGTTCAAATCATTAAGACAAACACCAACTCTTCCTATAAAATAAAATTATACTTACCTTTAATATTTCATCCAGAAGAACAGATTTGATTTCTAAATCTTCAAAGTTGCAAATATATCCAGAAGTTTGTATAGGTTCCTTAAAGTTAAATAAGTTACAAAGGAATGAACTTGGATTCTGTCTGATTAAATCCTAACCAAATCTGTTAGGTATACATAAAGAGACTGTATTCTTCTCCAAACTAGGATTTAATTGCATTTCCAACAGGAAACAAATACTAAAGTCACTGGCAACTCCACGTACACAGACTTAATTAAAAATTCTCATGTTTTCTGTAACAAAATTACGAGAAGGAGATAGAAGGAACACCTGGTAATATTTAGCTTAAACTGAACTGTGTTTTACAAATATCTTTACTAAAACTGTGTTTATGTTTTCCAAAGTATACAAAAACTATGGTCCTTAAAATCTGTCATACATTTAAGAGAAATATGACAGCATTTTTATCTTTCCAGGACTGATAATGCATTTCACTTGTTTGTTCCTAAATAACACTCCCACAATAGAGCAGACAAGGTTTTGAGATTTCCAGAAGCAAGTTTATATAAATAAACACTTGCCTAATTGAACCGTAAGCACAAGAATAATCCTATTTAACATAGAGCCATTAATTTACAAGCAAATTTGTAAAATGAGTCGTTTACATATGTTAATATTTACCTCCGGATCCAAGTTTCTGAAAACATACATTCTTGTTTTCTCCATCATCGCAAACAAATCTGGGTTATCTTTGGCCCATTTCATATCCCAGACGTCTTTGCGTTCCAGTTTCAGCTGCTCACCTATCACTTGCTGTCCTGTACTGTCCACTGCCCGTGTATCCAAGTCAAAGAAAGTCAAAACACCTGAAAGGTCTATGATAGCAACACGACTACAGAAAAACAAAGGAAGAAAAAAGACAGCTAAATAATACTATTCAAGGTTGTAAATCTGAAATAGTTCCCTAAACTGGCACACTCGGGCCAAATTTCCCCTCTAATACCAGTATAATTCCACAGATACAGGGAAATGCATGTGATTTTCATTTATCTGCACAGCGATGAGACCACAGACACAGAGAAAAGTTCTTCATCTGCTCAAGGACAAAGAAATAGAAAGAAGCCTTGGAGATATAAAATTTCAGTTTGCACCATAATTTTGTCACTTCACATCATGACCACAGGAAGCTTATGTTTGGTTCATCTAATAAAACAAAGATATTTTCATGTATATGTTTTTTTAAACTTCACACACACACCCTGAAGAGTTTAAAACATTAAGAGAGCTTTACTAACACAGTCTCTCAGAGCAATCTGATGACTGGCCAGATGTAATTAATTAGTAATAAATAAATGGTTAAGCAATCATTAATAACGATAAAATTAATAGTAAATATTAAAGTAAAATCATTACATAATTATTATAGAATCATAGAATTCATATTTTCACAAATGGTAGTGGTTTATTTTAATTTCAGATACCTGCACTAGAAGTAGATGTGTAACTTACCTGGAGTTACAATTCAAAGACAGCTGATACGCGCGACAGTTCAGGGTATACTTCTGTACCATACCAATGCTAGGAAGACTGTATCTCTGAATAGTGCCAGATTCTCTTCCCTAGAGAAAAGCAATGCTTGCTTATCGAGATAATTTTTCCATCACTAAACTCTTTAAAAAGGTTTTATTTATGTGCTGTCCTAGGTAAAAGTGTTTTTGGGTAACTGACAGAGCAGCAAAAGCGGAGAGAAGGACATCACCACCCTAAAAGCTCAGAATTCTGCTATTTAAACAAAATACTTGCCTAAGATACTACAATTTACAGATCTGCTTAAATCAGGGATGTTAAAATGAAAAGTCAGAGTCCACATACAGCCCACAGAACAGTTTCAGGAGCCCAACAGTTCCCCATGAACCTTCAGGCGTGGTCTACATAAAAAAGGAGAACAGTGAAAAGATCCCTGTCCCATGCTGGAAAATCCACTCAAGCAGTTGCGTATGACAGTACCAGCTCAGGTCTGAAAGGAGTACAGCTGTGTTCACGTAGTGCTGTCTGCAGGCTAACAAGGCTCACCAATTACTTCAAGGCCAGAACTAGCTTTAAAAGTAAATGCTGTAAAATATACCGGTTATTCAAAGGCCTGAGTAACAGTAAACAAATCTAAGTAGCAATGCGGTTTATCTTTGGCGACTGATGCACCCATGCCCTGTGTCACGACACTATCAGGCCAGCAGTCCAAAATGAGTTTGACATCCCTGGACTGAAATGATCACTGCCACTATTTTTTCATGGTGTTTCTGTAGACTGAACAACGTATCCAGCTTATTTTTCGTACTCTTTAACCTTTATGCTGCAAGTTGGTTGGTATTCAACTTGAAGGTAGTCCAAATTTTATTCCTTCCCCCCCCACCCCCCCGCAAAGCCACCCTAAGATACTCAGCATAAATCACCTTTCATCTTTGACTTTCTCACACCTGTATACCGTATACACTGAAAAGCAGACTTGGTCAGAAGTGTTAGAAATTCTAACGACTGTAATATGCATTCAGTTTCAGCACATTTATCCAGATCTAGTCTCAAAGGCATGTCCTCTCATTCCCTTCCTTCCTTTTACCCAAAGTCACTGATTAATTACCCTCTTAGTTTCATTTTCTCACTCTTATTCTTCAAGCACAAACAGAATCCCAGTGTCACCAACTAACCATCACACTTTTTTCATTCATGTTTTTGCCCCGTGACACACCGATTTGGTATAATCCATTCAAAGGATATAACAAATGAACGAAAAAAAATCACTGGAGTAGGAACATGGGAAAACATCCAGTTCGTTCTTGGGGAGGTGGATAAAATAAAGAAACAGTGTTCTTTTTCTATATCTGTTCTGCTTCGTTAGTTTTAAAAACCCACCTGTATGTCTGTTCATCTAATGAGATCACTCTTTTCAAATCAGGAAAACAATCCACCAGCTGTTCAGCATGATACAAAACCTCATACATAACACAAATGTATAATCCATAAAAGTATTAATATGTATATTGCACACTGCATACATGTCATATCTATCATCATACATTATACGATTAATCTGTAAATAGACAAACTGTAAATCTTTATGCATTTACCTACAGCCTAGAAGAGACTTCCCAGAACTCTGATTACAGTCCTGACCTGGACTTTATCAAACCCTATGTGTAAGTACTAACTCCATATAAGTACTAACTCAGGCAACTAGCCCATATTTAAATTGTAAGCACTTAGTGAATTAGTCCTCCTAAAGAAAAGTCCAGTTCTAAATTCAGAAATACTTTGAAATTATGACTGCTTATGAACATGCTGAGGAAGAATCTCCTGCCTACAGGCATGAGAGGCAATTAGGAGTTATTTTAATCATGTAACTTACCACAAGTAGTATCTTATCAGATGCTGTTATTGCACAAATTGGATCTCTTGTTCCCTAAAAGTATACAAGCAATATCAATATCAGTTTTAATGCAACAGTACAAATGCACTGCTGAAGAAACAAGTTATTTAAATATACAAGAATATTGCTAAGTATCCACGTGAAAAGGGGCTATCAAACCTTGTCAGTATACAGTAAATGGGTAGTTTATGATATTAGTACCCTTTGTTATGGGAATCATGACAAAATATTAACAGCTTCCTTTCTTCTCCTGCATCTCCTCCAGAAAAATAAGAAATCCAAAACATAACAGGTATTTAACAGCAAACACAAGAAGACAACTATCTCTGACTTGTGAGGCCTGAAATTAATTTCAGGTATATTGGCAAATACAAAAGTGAGCACGCACATGTGCACACACACACAAACATGAAGTGAAAAAGGCCAAAAATACTAGAAAAGATTACAACGGTTACTGAGTTTCAACAAGCTTATACTTTGTTGAAGTAAGGGGTGCTGCTTCTCACCGAGAAGACAGCAGGTGTCTCCATACTGGACCCCAGAGTATACTCTTCCTTTGTTCCCTACAGTTTGGTGTATATTTCCAGTGATGACACAGTAACAACGCACTAAACAAAGGGAAGAAAAATAACACTTATGTACAAAAGGTAGAAGTAAAAGAAAGTTTAAGTATGACCACTTGTACTGATGAAAATTATGAAAGTAAATAAAGCAATGCTAACTAATTCTCTTTCAAGCTACCAGTGACACCACAATAAGCTAGTTAAACACATCACTCACTTCGATAGCTCTGCTGTAATCAAGGTGTCCGTCTGCAGACCCTGAAGGGGTGTCATCAATGTGATAAATCCTGTAGCAAAGAAAAGTTAGAAGAAAAAGTGAGTCCAAAGAAAGGATCGTTTTTCATAGCATATAGGTATCTTCAATCCATGGAGATGAGACCACTGCAATTGGAAAAGAGAATAAAAGCTATGCCTGTTCTTATGTTCCAGTAGTATCCCCTTTGATAACCCTGCAGTGTATTGATATAAAGGTGTGGTATTTGCTTTCCCTTTCACAGCCCCTGATTGTCTATTCTCACCTGATCTATAAACATTCATTCTGCAAGAAGTTCCTGCAAGCTATCAACAGCCCCACTTGTCTCTCTTCAAACGTGCACTTCCGTATTCCCTCAGACTCTTCTCCATACTTCTGAAGAGCTTCGCCTTCATATCCATAAAACTTATGTATTACTGTATTCAAAACTTCATGATAACTTCTCTTTTGTCTTAAAAAGTAGTATTAGGAAAGATTTTAGAATGCTAAAGTAATAGTTTATGCTGAATTACAACTATTTACTTTTTCAGTATTTCTGTCAAATTTACAAATTGTGTCCAAGGCTAGGACATTCAGGTACTAGACCAATGTAAGTTATTACACCATGTACAAATAATTACTCATTATTATGGATATATGGTGACAGAAGATGGTAGACTTACACAAAGATGATAGAGCATCTCTATGGAAGAAAATAAAATGACATAAAAAGAAGCTGCAAGCTTGTAGAGATGACAGAAAGGTTAATGCCCCTAATGAGCATGTGAGAAGGATATATTTTGGAGGCAAGATGATGTTGACTTTGTCTTGTTTAGTTTGAGAGGATAAGAGTCCATACAGGATTAGATGTCAAAGATAAAATCAGACACAAGTGTATTTAGAGAAGAACTAGCTGGATAGACTGTGTCCTAACAGCCACTGACACCCAAGAAGCAGTTGAAGTTATCAGAAGGAATATAGCTGCCTGGAAGCCAAGAGCATGGAGAAGAAAAAGGGGAGGGTGTTGCGGGGGGAAGCATCAAGACACCCAGCTCTGTAAGGGAAGCATGCAGTGAGCAAATGGAGACACTGAACAGGAACTCATCCAAATAATTCCAAGAGATTCAGATAACTAACACACATTTTTAATGAAAGACTATTATTGAGTATTTAATCTTACATGCCTGCAGGTCAAAAAATCTGAGCAGAAAAATGAGAAGACAGGAGTTCACAGTTTAGGCATGGGAGAATCTGCCTTAATCAATGACACCAATGCAAAGAAAGAAAAATTATAAAGCCTGAAGACAAACCTTTCCCTGCCTTCTTTTCTGGTCCGTGCTACCTGATTAATTTCCAATGCTGTGAGCTTCTTGGCCACACGATACTGCCAGATGTAAAACGCTTCTTTTGAAGCTGCTATCACATGCGTTTTCGTCATCGTGACAAACAACGGCCCTGTTACGAAACCCAAATGGTTATAAAATTAGAGTGGCAAATATTGGACTAGGTGCTAATTTGTAAACTTTTTCCCAGATGGATAAAACCGTATCTTGCATACATTAAAAGCAAAAACCAAAAAGACCAAACCAAAAACCACACCACACACAACCTAGCAGTAGTTTTCATTAATTTATAAGAAGTTTCACTGGGGCATTGTGGCCGTGTTCAGAAGAACAGAGAAATTCTTTACAAGTTCTGATTTTAAAATTAACACTTTCCTCCATATTATTTCAGTGACTTTCCATGTACTAATGCAGAAGACATCAAATACATATAGACAAATTTTCAGGCTAATGGCTAGCTCGGGAATATCTCAAATCTTTGATAAGGTTTATAAAATACCTCCATATCTGACATATTTGTAATTATTCAAATATAAATGAAACTACTCAAAACTTGACAATCTGTAAGAGATTCTTTGATTAGCACCACCTAATAGTTAACAAAAATGCTGTTTGTATCTTTGTTAAGAGCTAGACCAAATAACACTTCTTTATCTGCATGGCAGCAAATTAGTATCTCATTCCTGCTGTCAGCGTTCAGTGAACAAAGAAAAAATATATATGTACTTAAACTGTTACATTATTGTTTATAATACACTGTCTTGACTGCTTTGTGGCTCTTTTTTCTTTTCCTTTGACAATCCTTTGTTTCATCTTTCTGAAAACCAGTAAATGCACATAAAAAGGCATAGATAAATGTAGAAACCTATTAAGTAAATCCCCCAATGTCTTTAAATTCTACAATAGTATGCTACCAGAAAAAACAGGCAAATTCAAATGAATTGTGTAGCCCAGCCCATTAATGAAACACTTAATCACACAGATAAAATGCCGTGAACACAAAATCTGATTATATTACAGTGAATCTCATTTTTTCCTCTATTTCAGCTCAGAACAGAACTCTGGAGGGAGCTATAAGCCTGCCATAAAGACGACCAGTGCTATGAGAGACAGATGGGGGAAGGTTGGTTGAACAGATTTTATTTCTTTGCAACCAAGGGGATTATACAAACTACCTGATGGCTGCAGAATACTTTTTACTATAAATGTAAATACTGGCTAAGAAGGCTTACTGATGATGCTTAACATGTGAGCAGTACGGTTGTTTACATTATATGCAACTCAGTGTACTTCATGTAACACATTCATTTCAAAATTAGTCACAAACAACTGAAGGATACAGTCTCCTCTGTTTCATTAATAGCATTAATAAGTTCTATGTATTTGCTCTGTTGTTTTATTACCTTGTGGCTGTACATGCCATAACAATCAATGCTTTTATCCTTTAAAAATGAAACATGAGAATCTCCTGACCTGTGAGGAAATAAGGTTTCTTTTTGCTCAAATCACAAAATTTTAGTACTAAGCCTCATTTCTGGACTCCATTTAGTCAACGTTTAAACACTTTACTCCACGACTGTGCTAAACCAAGCCCATATCTGAAAGCCATGGGCATTTCTCAGACTCACCATGTGACTCCCCATTGGACCTACAGCTTCCATGGAGCCTAAACATACTCATTTGTGCACACCACAAAGTACCCCAAACTGGGGAAAAAAGGATGTTGCTGTGAAAAAAAAAACCCACACACCAACCCCTGACACATTTCCCTGCCACTTCTTTTATATCAGCTCTAGCAGTACCTTGACCACAGAGTAAGTTGGATCAGTTCATTCATCTAACTGAGCTCAAAATTAAATAAAAGATTAGTTTAAATTGGATTAAAGAGAAAAATCACAAATGTTGGAGAGGGCAGGAGTGAGCAGCCAACATGGAGGGCAGGGCCTTCCCTTCTTTGCAACAGCAGGCTAAACAATGATTGGATGTAAGCCAGATGTCAAATCACAGGGAGAAGGATACACAGACACAAAATCAGGTTCAGATCCATTCAAAAACACATCTAGAAGAGCAGTATCTCTATGTGGGAAGCGATGCTTTTAAAAAATTGCCCGTATAGCTTAAACAATTGCATGGAAGTAGGACATATGGGTTTTTTTCCCTAGAATTGCTTTAGCATTTTATACTGGACAGCCATTAAAGAAGCAAACAAAAAAAAAATTACACACAGAAAAATCTCTGAGAAAATAAACTAAAATCCAAGTCTAGACTGGACATCAAGAGACATTTCTTTCCAGAGAGGGTGATCAAACTCTGGAACAGGCTTCCTAGAGAGGCTGCTGATGCCCCAAGTCTCTCAGTGTTTAAGAGATATTTGGACAATGCCCTTAACATCCTTTAACTTTTGGCCAGCCTTGGAGTGGTCAGGCAGTTGGACCAGGTGATCTTTGTAGGTCCCTTCCAGCTGAAATATTCTGTTCTGTTCTATTCCCTCCTCGCTCCTCAGAGCCTTAGTGTAGGGAAGTAGTATCCTCTCACACAGCAGCCTTGATTTCAGCAGCAAGTGCTGCTCACTGGAGCATCAGTGCCCTTCAAAGAACTCATGCTGACTATTAAGCAGACAGAAAAGCAAGCACCTAAGTCATAAGGAGACAAGAGATTCAGACAATCCTCTGCTCAGCATTTCTACCACATAGCAGCTTTCCATGCTAAACACAGACTTCTTAGATTGTCTAGCTCTTCCCACTGATTTTGCAGATAGCTAACTTCAATATTAATGTCTTTGTTCTGAATTTTCAGACCTTGAAAATACGTATGAAAAATATTTAAACAGGTACCTTACTTTTCAGTGATCAAATACTGAAAAGGATAAAACACACCATCCCATCAAAACAACACCAACATGTGAAATAACTGCCTTTTAAGTTTTCTCTGGCCCTTCCTTCTCTTCTCACTTCATTTCTCTTCACCGTTCCTTCATAAAACCTCCTCCCTGAAGGTAACTGTGTTTCTTAGATATCCAGGAATCTCAAATAACCTCCTGTGATGTCTGTATTTCATCCACACTCACTCCCATCTCACTTCAGAACAGTCAGAAAACACCTGCTTTTTACATCTGATCTTCTTTAAAAAAATAGTAGATGGAAACCAAACTTAATCCATCAATATATTACCTTGCTGCATTAAAAAACTGAGACACTTTCTAGTATATGGAATAGAATATGCAAACACAAGAGACAAGTAATCCCACCTTATCTGATGGAAAGGGAGCAATCTGACAGACAGACATAAGACTAAACTGTTGTTTTCATACAAGCCTGTTACTGGCTGTTCCTGAGAAACTGGGACGAATTTAGTCTGATAAATAACATCTACCTAATTTTAGAGCTTGATTCAAACATCTCCAGAAGTGTTAGCTCATAAATACAAGAAAATGTCAGACAGCAGCAGGGACAGCTGAAGTGCATATGGGACAACTCATGAATGACAACAGTTTACAGAATACAAAGAAATACGAAAAATCAGTTATCATTTACTTCAAAATTATTAACTCTAAGTAACAGCAATTCGAGTGCTGTTTCACATATAGTTCAGTCATTCTTGTTAAGGCATCCAGGAGGGAGGCAAGACAGCTGGGCATGACTCCAGCACTCTGCCTTTAATCCACCTGTATGCTGATGAGCCTGTTGTATTGCTTTCGCAGGGCACTCGCACACATGTGGAAGATAACACAACACTTCACAATATCAGTGCTCCCAAGCACATGTAAGAAGATGATATAATCCAGCCTGAGTGACATTTCTTCAGCAGATACCATCTGTTGTGTTTCCATTAAAAAGATATTACATAACAAGATATTTAACTTCTGCAGTTTATACTTAGTTATTCATGAAAGGACTTTGACAGAAAGCCTGTGAAACAAGCACAGAAGAAACTGTGTTGGTTAATTTTTGTACCCTAGTAGGATGGAACGTAATAATGCTAGACGATGGAGAAAAGACTAATTTATGGGCTAGCAAACACTAGCTATTGTGAAGGGCCCTAAAAACAAGGCACAGGAAGCACAGGAAGAAAAATGCCCTTGGACAAAAGAACAACATGAGGAAGAGCCTTAAGGTGTAACCATCCATCAATGTCTAAAGAAAGTTGAAATTATGGCCTTTCACCAGATAATGACTGATGGATCCATCATTAGCAGAGGAAAGCATTAGAAGGCTAATGACATAATTAAAATTTCAACAGAATAAAGGGAATAAGCACCTTTTTTTTTTTTGAGCCCATCTTAACTATTGCCTTAGAACCCAACAAGATTTACATCTCCCAGCGGTGAATCAAGCATTGCACAGCATCACAATTTGTCATTAGGAGATTAATAGCACTTTGTTGAAACAAATTTGTACAAAGTGTGCCTTAACACACATTCTCAGATGCATTATTCAAGTGCTCTATCAGCTACTTAGTATCCCTAGATTAGCAATCTTTTTTCTCCACTATCAATTTCCTAACAGGTCAAAGCACAAAAGACCTGCCAGGCACCAAAGTCTCAAGGAGGAGTAAAACCTTTATGCTCAGTGGAGCGCCAGGTAACTGCTATTCCAATAAAGCGCAGACTGATAAAAAAAAGATATTTTGTGTTCAATTTGCAGTAATTGCAGCCAGTTAAAAAAATTTAGTTTAGACTCATGGCAGTCAAGAGCGCCCACTTAAGAATAGGCAGGAGCACACAGATAGCGAGTGGTCTGTTGAGGAATATCCTGCTATATCAAAAGATATTTTTCATAAGCATTTCTGAAAATCAAAGTAACAACCTAAGTGTTTTTAAACCGCTCTGAAAGATGGCACTTAGAAGTCTGAAACAAGAGTTCAAAACAAAAATTACCTAAGCAACTTATTTTCTGGACAGAACTCAATGCAACAGTTTATCCCTTTACTAAAAGACTGTAGCCTGAAAACCTGTTTTGGTAGAAAGAAGAGAAAGAATTTCACAGACAGATAATGTATTTTTCGTAAGTCAATAACACCCCTCCAATTATATTAAGAGATACGTTAGTTTTACTTTTGTACTACTTATATCTTAAACCATAAATGATTACTCTCACCTGAGAATTGATTTGAAGCTGATTTTATAATTTATAAAGAGGACAAAAGGATGATGCATAATTTCTAACAAAATGATTAACTGGAATCTTAAAGGAACTTACAGAAACATCTTCTGCCTTCAAGATTTTACAAGGTTTTTTTTCTCTCTGTTGACCTCAGCAAGGCCAGCCAGCTGCTTAAGTTCAGCACCCTGTCAAACCGGAACAATTATACTTTCTACTGCCAAGAAGCTCCAACTGTGATAAACAGCATGATATACTGTATATTACGGCCTTGATTGTGTAAAAGTGCCCACACCTCAAACAAACGGACCTTACGTTATAAATATTTCAAGCTGTTATATAAAGTTGTCTCTTCAAAGGTTACAAAAAAAAAGGAAAGCAACTATGATAAAACCAGCACAGAGTGTTCCAAAAGTGTTGTATTTATAGGCATTTGCTTTTCACATTCACCTTTGATCCCTTCTGTAAGTTTGGTAGGCTGACTTTAAAGGAGTCTTACAGGATGCATATATCAAAAAAAAAAGTTTGAATCCTTGGCTGTGTTTACTATAGAGCAATGAAAGACTTGCTTGTTACATTTGAACTACCGAGACTACACAGATTTTTCAGGACTCAAAAATGCAAATATTCCTAACCTCAAGTATTTGCCCACCTACGAGGTTGAAGGCTATAATGCCCAGCATTTTTGCAAATGACTCACACTAGGAGAGAGCATCGTAAATCTACGCGCTAAACTGATCCTCTGACACTGGAGGGAACAGAAGCAGCCTGCAGAAAGCTTAATTAAGCTAAAGGAAGCCAAGCTTCTTCCAGATGTTTAATCTCTTCAGCACAATTCAAATACAGTTGGAACAACAGCAGCATGTTTCAATTAAATAGCATTTCTCTAACTGTTTTCAGTCACTGAAGAAGATTCTTTCCTTGTGTAGACAGCTGCAGGATATGGATCTTGATGGGGAAATGATAAAGGAGCCGATACCTTTGTTTATAATGTAAATAAAACTATCACAGATGGATGTAGAAAGCTCACATAAACAGAACACCAGAAAAATGCAAAAAGTGTAAATGCAGAGTTAGAGGTGTACACGGAAAGCTAATTTTGACCATTTGAGTGGGATTTGTCTCACCTAATTTTAGACGTTTCTGACAGAGATGAGCTGGCTGCCCTGGGCTTCTTTGTACCCAATGAAGAGCAAAAAAAACCCTTTTGGGAATGATTCACTGAACTTATTTTTAGATGTCAACTGTAGAAATGAGATTAACTACTCCCTGTAAGTCCCCAAATCTTCCTCCCACCACCCCAACCCCACCTGTCAAGTAAATCCGGGAGACTAGTAGGCTCGTACAGCATAGACATCCAATCAGGAGGGGAAATGGGACAAGGGACACAACAGACACCCCACTACCACCCTCCACATCTTACTTCAGTGCTCAGGTTTTGTTGGTTTATTTCCCTCCATCCTTTGTAAAATCCTTGGCATTGAATTTCCTGGGTGTTTTATTCTTTAAGACTCTGGTGTACCACCCCTATTGTAAAAGGTGGCAAGAGGGCATCAAATTGACATAAACAGAAATTATGAGACTAAAAAGTACAATATTTCATACAAACTCCATAGGACAAAGGAGTCAAACTCATTCATCAGAGCAGGATAATCTTCATTTTAATGATGATCATCTACAATACAGGGCATGAATTTCACAATATGTATTTGACTCAGCTGATTTCCTCCTACTATCACGGAAAAACTGAACATTAGGAAATGACACTTACAAACTTAGTTAATATATAATAAAACTGTTTAGGAGCACTGGTTGAGGAAAGTAATCATCTTCATGATCTCAACTATTTCTGTTCTTGAATTGAATTTTTCTTCCTACCTACATTCTTCTGTAAATTGTTACTTCCTTGTCTTACAGTTCTTCACCTTACTTTCCTCATCATTTCTTCGTTACCAAAACTTTGCTAAACACTTTTCCCATCTATTTTATCAGACCGAATGGCTGTTTGTTTATTGTTCAATACTAACACCAATTAGCAGCACTATGGCTTGGAACGAACTTCTCTAGTGAGATTAATTTAGACAGAAGAGTTACTTTTTGCAGAGTGGATGAAACAATGGCTCTAGGGGGCAATTTATGTTGGAAAAAGTTCATGAGGGTTCTTGTCATAATAGCTACATTGCTTTTTGGCACAGTCCAGCGGAGAGCTACAAAGATGATCAGGGGACTGGAGCATCTCCCTTATGAGGAAGGGCTGAGAGACTTGGGTTTGTTCAGCCTGGAGAAGAGAAGACTGAGGGGGGATTTCATCAATACCTATAAATATCTAAAGGGTGGGTGTCAGGACGATGGGACTAGGCTCTTTCCAGTGGTGCCCAATGACAGGACAAGGGGCAATAGGCACAAGTTGGAACACAGGAAGTTCCATCTGAACATGAGAAAAAACTCCTTCCCCATGCGGGTGCCAGAGCAGGGGCACAGGCTGCCCAGGGAGGGTGTGGAGTCTCCTTCCCTGGAGACATTCACACCCCGCCTGGACGCGTTCCTGTGCCCCCTGCTCTGGGTGTGCCTGCTCAAGCAGGGGGGTTGGACAAGATGATCTCCAGAGGTCCCTTCCAACCCCTGCCATTCTGTGATACTGTAGGGAAAAGATTTTGGTTTGGTTTCTTTAAAAATTAAACCCAATTTCTGCAGAATCAGAGCATGTGAGTTCCAAAGCTATATACACACATTAAGTGACACCTTTATATTAATAAAATAAGCGGGGAGGAATTCTTCAAGGTTTTCAATCAGCAGTCTGGTCAAAACCATAACCTGTTCCAATATGGCTATGCTCCTCTGCTGTACCAACCATGCACAGCATTTTTTTTTTCCTGAGTATTTTAGTGTGCTCAGAACATGCTGTACCACTGAGCACAGCCGTGGCATACCGTATCCCACCTTTCTAACACAGTAGAATCCATGTCTACTATATGGAATAGATGTCTACTGCCAAACAGACCTTCTGCTTACCATCATTTTAGCTAAGAGGTTCTAAAAATAAGTGTGTACTCTTCATTTAAATAACTATACTTTCTTCTCTCATTCAAAATCAAAATGTTTTTGCTAAAACTTCATTACAAATGATTTAGCCTTTCAACAAAACAGAAGAGTTAATCAAAGAACCAAGCTTCATAAAAGAAAACTGCAAATAGGGTTCACAGTGTCTATTCTGAATCCAAATTCAGAGCTATTTCAGAGCTATTGGATAACAAACCAAAAATAAAGCAAAAACTGCAACAAACAGAAGTGGATTAATTAATCAAAAAGCTGATTAATTTCTTGGTTTGTCTGCACTTCCCTCATCTGTTTGAAGGGAAAAATCAATGATCTTTATTCTCTAGCAAAACTCCCAGAAAACAGTGGTTTGCAATTACTTGGCAACTTTCTGTACCAGACTTGCAGCGAAAAAGGTGTAGGTAAAGCCTGGAACTCGGATCTATTTAGGATGTGGGGGTGTTTTCATACTTCTGTTATAATCCACTGATTTTTTTTTTCTAAATGTTATTTTTAATTTATAATCTGAAACTATTTAGATAAAACAATTGTGAGAAAAATAAGGAAGGGATCTTATCTACATTGAAATATGGGAAATTGATCTTTAAGATATTTGGGAAGCAGCAACATGTTATTTTTAAATCAAAGTCCAGATCAAATTATTTCAAATGCTCTGAGAAACAGGACCCTCTTCAAAAAAGTACATTTTCTTAAAAAGGAGTTGAATTACCACTGCTGTGAAGGAAAATCTGAATCACCAAGAACATCCATTAAAATAAAAAAAAAGGAAAAGTAACAATTTTCCAAAATTCTATCGTAAATAGCTTGTATTCCCTGGAAGAATCAGTTTAAATTTAGCCAAGTTTTACAAGGAATAGGACTGGTTTTGTAAGTCACTATTTTTATTAACAGACTAACTAATACGTCAATTCCAACAAAAATTACAGTTCACAACATGGGAACCTCAATTACATGCTTATTACGCCTAGGGAGGATCCAAGTGAGGAGCCGATAAAAAAATTCACAGTAACAACCACAGGTAGAAGAGAAGGTCACAACATTTGGATGCAAGGGGTGTTGCCACACAGCGACTGTTTCACTGAACAACAGGCTTGCATAAGAAATTTGTTATAAAGACTCGAAAAACACCAACAGAATAAGACTACTGCAAGTTGCTTACCAATATCAATATATTTTGGGTCCAAGGGAGTACCAATAGAATTGCAGAGAACCAGCACGTACTGTATGGAAATAAAAGTAAGTGTCATTACTATCCCATTTTTCATAAATTGGTAAGCTCTACAGGGTTTTCTGGGAAGGTGTATTTCATAACCCACATTTCACACCATTTAATGCTGATCAACAACAGAAAACAGAGGGACCATGACTGCAGTAAATATAAACAGAAGCATGAGAGTAATGAGATGTTTGCCCATTAGCACTATAACTGAAGCCAAGCACGAAACATGAAAATGACCAACTGTTTTAAGCGAAGGAGCAAATCTACCAGACAAAATACAACACGCAGGATGTACCACCAGCAAGGTCCACAGATAACATGCGGGCAACAGTCCAGTGTCTCACCCCCTGCCCCATAGGGCACACTGTACTGTGATTATTTACTAGCATGATCCACCAGCAATTTCTCAGTGACTCAACCCTCGTCCAGCTGTTCATTCAAAGGGTAATCTAATAAACTGCCCTGGACCCCCTCACTAGCTCCTATAAGTTAGAACCCTTGTTCTATCCTTTGCAGACTTCGATCTCCTTGAACCTCCAAGAGGGCAACAACGTGGAGAGAATTGTGAATAAGGCCATCCCTCTGCCCTGCAGTATCGCAGATATTACAAAACTGGTGAGTTTTGTTAGTTCTGCCCTTCATGTAATCCTGCTCAGGAGGGCTTTGATAGCACAGATACCTCAGATTTAACAGACTGTTAAACTCAGGAAGATGCAAATAAACCAAAATTGACCTAGACACCAATGCTTCATTGTTGTTGCTGATGCATTTATTTTTCCAGACCTAAATCAAGGATTAAATAGCTTTATGATGATTGCACAGGGAAATAACAATGTCTTGAAGTGTGGAAATTAAGTAGCAACTTTTACTATAAAGTCTTTAGATTAAAAAAAAAAAAAACAACACACCACAACACACAGCCACAGGACTGCCAAAACTTGAATCTCCTAAGGGCTGTTACCCTGACTCTCCAGGAAATGGAAGATAATTATTTCGTAGCTCTTTCACCTCCTTAACAATTCATGTAACGATGGTAGCAGACTTCAGCAACTCTACAGCTTACCCCTTTTAACTGACAGATGGATATCTTATTAATCACATGAGAATGGCAGAATTCAGGTTTTCAGCTACTGTATGAATTTCATTCTTTCAAACATCTGAACAAAGACTTCTTTTCGTTAAATAATTTATTTTTCTGGTTCTGCCACCAATAAACACCTCTCAAAAATAGTATTTTTATTTCCTTGTTCATGAGTTCCACCATGAACTTTCTACCAGCATTCTCAAATTTCTCTTTTCCAAAAAATATGTTGAGCCTCCACCTCTGTAGGAAACCACACCTGGCTTTTTAAACTATTTATTGTTTCCATTATGTTTATATTAATTCTTCTCTGGTAAACTATCCCAACATTCACTCTTGAATCAGTTTCTCTTTTGTGCCCTTTTTACTTATTTCTGAGACTCTAAGTCAGTAGATCAGAGACTGCCAAGGGGTGATGGAGTTAACAGTAACAGAGAGGCTGCATGAGCTACACAGGGCAGGGCCAGGACAAGGGAGTTTGCATGGTCCAATTTGATCAGAGCAGAAAGCTCAAGCCCTGCTACAAGATTCAATGTTAAGTTCTTCATAACTTACTGACATTCACATCCACTTGCAATACCTTTAAACAGTTCCTGCTGAAATTAGTCTTTCCCCCCCATCAGCTCTTGCTGTACATTTTGCCATCTTGAAATCACAATTCTAATGACTAAGACTTATTGGAAAACAAATCTGTTTTTCAGAAAGCAACTCTAATGAACTACTACCAAAGGACTAGCTTGTTCACTTCATTTCCTAAAAGCTGACCCCCCACTCCCCAGTGTTAATAATTACATTGGAGCCATTTCAAAAGAATTGAAAGATGCTTATTATCAGATGTTAAAATTAAATCTCTTATTTATGCTCAATAAAGTTACACTAAATCCCTCCACTGTTTCCTATTCTAAAAATACAACCAGAAAAATCTCATTTTATCGCTCTCAATTTCACCAGATGGTTTTGGCCATGTATACTATATTTTCAATCCATATGAGAGTAGACCATTTATTGCACAATCAAGCAAAGCAGCACTAAAGCATCTTTTTTACCGTTGCACCAACCGACTCCATCTCATGCTCCTCCTTTGTAAGCAATATACAAGTGATATAGAAAATAAGTCAAAAGTGAACACAGTAAGAAAAGCCATGTAACAGTTAGCATCACACTAACCCAACATACATTAACCAAAGGATACATTTATCATATCATTTTTCACCACATTTAAAATAAACAAACAAACTGAGCAGTTCGTAGTAACATGTGATTTATATCACCTACAAAATTCCTCTTTTTTTTCCCCACTTCTGATTAAATATTAGTTACCATTCTGATGTTCTCCTGCTTTTAGCTTTTCTTTGGAGAACTAAGTATCTCTAAAGAAACATTGATCTTAAAGGCTGCAGTTTTCAGTAAGTTACTAATGGCTACAAGGAGTTAAAATATAGAGGCAGTTAGTTGGTTCTGCACATTTTTGCTATTACTTTGTTGTTTGTTGGGGTTCTTTGTTTTTAAACACTGAGCCCATTCAAGTGCCATTCTGTCAAATGACAACTGAGTGACGCACTCTGAAACAGACTCAGAATTTTACATTCCATCTTATTCTGGCTGTAAAGCACTGACATGTGGAACAGAGCTTTCAAGTGAAAATTAAAAGAAAGACTTTACCTGAGGCTGATTTTCATCCGCTTTAGTTGCTAAAACACAGAAGTCTCCATAAGTTGTTATAGAAATCAAGCTCTTGACATATTTCACATACTTCTCATTGTTTTTTGTGTCCCAAAAGACTACACAGTATTCTGGACGATCAGGTCGGGTATATGCATAAACAACTGTATTGGAGCAGTAACCCCACTGCCAAGAGAGACAATTTTTATAAAACACATCAAAATTTGTAAGAATTCAATAATAAATTGTTCACAGCTGTGAAGGAAAGTGTTTATTTCATATACACAATCAGTATTCAATATTCTTTACCTGTCAAGTGACAAACTGATTCATGTGAACACAGCTCTGGTAATAAGTTACTTGCATAATATTAAACTAGCAAAAGCAGCCCTCTCATCACGCAGAATAACCTATCGCGATCAGAACTGGAGGATCAACCTCAAAATGTAACAAGATCTCACTTCCCTTTGTTTCTTCCTTATTCAGCAGGTACACAGAAACACCCACTGTGATGATGTTTTTTGCCATGAAAATGCTTGCTTTGTGACTATGGATTTGGAAACCCAAAGTTTATTTCCCAAGAGGAATATAAGAAACACCTCAGTGCAATTCCTGAAGCAGACAAAAACAAGCAACTGTATTAGAGCACTATAATAACTCACATCCCCTCTTCTGTATTAGTAACATGAGAAAAACCCTCCCTTCCTCCCAGAACATCATAATTATTCATGTAACAAGTAGGAGAAAGGGCAAAAAGGCAAAAGAAGAAACGCAATATCCAGACACTGTCAAACCCATGAAGATGTATTTTATTGCATTCAACTGATTTAAATTAGAGAAATTAATACTGAAACCCCTTTCTAACATAGCAGAATCAGAAAGGATCTCAGAAAGGAGATAATGCTGACACACAAACGAGATCTAAAGCAAACCACTTAAGGATGGTGATGCAATTGTAGAAAAAGTAATAGAATTCTCCACATCAGCATTTACTAGAGAGAGAGGATAAAGTTTGTTAGAGAGCCGGCCAGCAGGGTTCCCTCACTCTACAGGGAACGAAACCGAGACAATAAACTAAAGTATCAGCAAAAGAACTTTTAGAATATATCTATAAACTGAACGGTAATAAATTGTCAGAACACAATGGTTTTCACTCAAGTAGAGTTCTACAGGAATTCAATCACAATGCTGTGGAGTACAGCCAGAGGAACAGGAGTGGGCAGATGGAAAAAGCATTATGATTCCGGGAACCACAACTGAGTAAATCCGGTTTTCACACAAGGCAGAGATGTAAAAACAAAAAATCAGATGGACCTGGATAAGTACAACACACTGGACAGTCATGTTTTTAGCCCTAGAAGTTGTACCTCATTCATTTATTACCATTATCTTTCAGAAAGGCAAGGGGCTTGCCAATGAAGATGAGCCAACTGATATGACCTACTTGGATTTTCAAGAAAGTCAAGCTCATTTTGGATATAGGAAGAAAAATGAAAGGATTGGAATAAAGGTAGTTTTTGACAACTGAGAGCACTACCCACAGGATCCTTCCCAGAGATGCAAACTAGAACTTATTATTTTCATATAAATTTTGAATATTCGGAATAGTATAAGTAATGAGGTAACAAGTTGGTAAACAGTAAATCATGTTTGTCAAATCTAAAACTGACTTCAAGAAGTGCAAAAGGTCCCCAGAAAGCTGGATGATGAGGATATAAAGTGAAATCCAATGTGGGTTTGAATGAGGTAAGACACCAGAAGAAATGTAACTAGAGCTACAGACTCTAAATTTGTATTACAGCTCCGAAGAGATACCATGTAAACCATGAATAGTTTAAAAATTATCAGATCAATTCATAGTTTTCACTGTAATATTAATTTAGAACCCTCTCTCTTATTATGTTAATACCTGAAAAATGCAGGAAACTGGATTATTTAGTAGATTGGTAATGTGATACTAACATTTCTTTTCCAGGTCATTAATTCCAATCCAGCCTAAGCTAATGACAGCTTTGAATCACTACCATTTAATGGCTGTCACCTTTCAGAATATCTAGTTCCTAAAAACGTTACTGTTATAATCAGAAATAACACAGCAGTGGTAATGTGTACTATTTATTGAAGGACAACACATACCATTCACCATAAAAATATTTAACACTGAAACTGAGTATACTACCAACAGGTTAAGAGATTATTTGCTGCAGAAATCAACTGAGCACATCTTTTTCCACTTTAAATATGCAAAAAGGGCTAAAAAAAGAGCTTACACATGCAATTTCTAAAACTAAGGTTTCAGAATATTATTTATTTGCAAACTGTGCCAGTTCTTGAAATACACATGGTTTCATAGATACTGATGAGTTTAAGAAAAAGTAATAGGCCTGTGTTCCAGCTGTTACACATTTCCTAGAATAAACATTAGGTAGCATTTCCTGCAAGACTAATTTCCAGCTCAAATTTCCAACGTCTTTCCCAGCAGATTTACAACAAACTATTTGAGATTGCTTCCTAGCAGATTTGTGTTTATAACCCCCTGACCAATGATTTTTCACAACTGAGTGAATAAATTTCAATATATCTGCAGCAAGTTCCTCATGTTACACTCTCACTCCATTTAATCACAGTGGTTACACACTGATGATTAAAAAATACATCCTGTGCTGGAAAAAAGTACACAATACGGTATACTGAACACTAATCGCTGTTTTTGGTTAAACTGAAATTTAAGTGAAACAGTCCTAACTCTTTAAAACAAACAAAACCCCCATATGGTAGACCACATAAAAACATTATTTAGAATCAGCTCAATACACACTTGTAAAAACCATACTGGGGATTGAAATATGAGTAGGAAGTACACCTATCAGGTTACATTCATTTCTACTGCTCAGGTTTCTACACAACTCTTATGGTTCAAATTAATAATTCACCACCGAAAAGGTGACAGTAAAAGTCAGGCTCAAACAAGTCCCATTGTATCACTTAGCCCGCTCCGTTTAACCACAGAGCAAGGAAAACACCAGAGCCTTATCTATATGACAACCTCAATTACTACCAGATTTAGAATCACGTTCAATTCTGTTAATATTAACAAAAGCATAGAGTTCCTTATTATGAAAATAAAATCACAAATTCATTAGAAAAGCAATGGCTAAGTCATTCCATCATCAAGACAGACACTCACATTCCACTAAAACTTCAAGTGGGTGGTGTTGATCAAACAGTAATCACATTAAGCTTTGAGAAAGCTACTTTTTCAACCCATGCAGAAACAATAAATAACAGAAACTTATTAATACAGTTAAGTGCCACATTCCTCCGTACCTTGTAATCTGGACGAATATTTGCAAAATATATGTAAGAATCAACAGCTAGTGCGATTTTCAGTCCGCTTCCCTCCCAAGACAAGGCAGATATCTGTTTGCCAGGAACTTTCAGTGTGCGCAAATGCTTGTTTAAAACAAGGAAAGAATAAGTTTCTTAATTTACCATAGGAAAACCACTCTAATACACATAAGCAACAGTTTTGATAGTTGATGAAAACCATAGATCATCTTTACAGAACGCCATGACGACTCCCAAATTACAGTACACATGCAAACAAAGGGGGAGACATTTAACATGCATTACCATAAAGTGTTCTTTTGCCTCAATTCTTTCTTTGTCAGAGAGAAAGAAAAAACAGGGCTACATGATAGTTCAAACTTAGAAAAATAGACGGAGAATGACAGTATAAACATTTTTTCCTTTGGTTGGTAATTTGAATCACCTTTATAGTTTTAGTCACTACTAAAATAAACACAGCAATAGTACTGATACCTGATATGCCTCGAAGTTTCATTTATGCTGGAAGGATTAGTCAGTTGATGTACAACACCCTTAACTACAGCTGATAGTTTAAACAAATGAAAACATACAGCTAATCTATGTCAAGAGCCTACAATGAATCAGCTGCAGAGGTACACCATTTGAAGTGAGGCAATGGACGGTCTCTCCTCTATTCCCTTTCCAAAAAAAAAGTCTAAGAGAAGCAGTTAGATGTCCCTTTACCATTTAAGAGACAGCAAAGAAACACACTTTCCATCTTTTTTTTATATCCTTATTTTGCTGTAGAATTTGAAGTTGAATGAATGAAACAATTGAAAAACATGTTTCCAAAGACTATAACCTTAGTCCCACAGAGTATCTTTTTGTGGGAAGCTTTTTGTTTTAAAATAATACTGAAAATTGAAATTGAAAATAATATGAAATTGAAATATAAAATTGAATATGAAATTGAAAATAATATGTGCCCTTGTGGCCAAGGCAGCCAACGGTATCCTGGGATGCATTAAAAGGAGTGTGGCCAGCAGGTCGAGAATGGTTATCGTCCCCCTCAACTCAGCCCTAGTGAGACCACATTTGGAGTTCTGTGTCCAGTTTTGGGCTCTCCAGTTTAATAAGGATGTGGAACTCCTTGAGCAAGTCCAGCGGAGAGCTACGAAGATGATCAGGGGACTGGAGCATCTCCCTTATGAGGAAGGGCTGAGAGACTTGGGTTTGTTCAGCCTGGAGAAGAGAAGACTGAGGGGGGATTTCATCAATACCTATAAATATCTAAAGGGTGGGTGTCAGGACGATGGGACTAGGCTCTTTTCAGTGGTGCCCAATGACAGGACAAGGGGCAATGGGCACAAGTTGGAACACAGGAAGTTCCACCACAATATGAGGAAAAGCTTCTTTCCTGTGATGGTGCCAGAGCAGTGGCACAGGCTGCCCAGGGAGGCTGTGGAGTCCCTTCCCTGGAGACATTCAAACCCCACCTGGATGCGTTCCTGTGCCCCCTGCTCTGGGTGTGCCTGCTCAAGCAGGGGGTTGGACAAGATGATCTCCAGAGGTCCCTTCCAACCCCTACCATTTTGTGATTCTGTAATATAGATGTATGCAATAAAGGATACATTAATCAACTACATATGGCAAGATTTTAAATAATCTTAGGCTTTGAAAAAATACAATATTTTACCAAGCAGAACACTGATACTTACGCTTGGATCTCACTTTCCTTTCAAGGGCATAACTTTGTGCCTAAATAAACTGTTATCAATGAACTTACACAGTTTAGTACGTATTTCATGCCTTTGATCAGACGCAAATACCAAGTCCAAATACTGGTCACACGTTATTCACAGGAGATACCATCTTCCAACAAGTTAAGTCTGTATCTGAATATCAGAACTAGTACAAAACAATTTTAAAATCTAAAGAATTTACTTCTAAACACTAGATAAAGAATCTGGAACACCTCTTTCAGTTAATCTGAAGGACATTAGCAACCAGAGACATAACATTATTGCCAATGCCTTTGGTTCCATTTAATAATTTCAACAAAGGGAACCCCTACAGATGATGTTGGACCTTAAAACTTTTCACAGCAGAGCTCACAGCTCCATCCTTACCACAGTTACCCTCAGGGCTGACAAGGGCTTCCTCTGTACAAGGGACAAACTCCCTCACACTCTGATACGTAACACTAACTTACTGATTTCCAGATATATTACTAGGAGGGAAGGTGAAATTACCTGAAATTCCCTTGCAAGGCAAGAATAGCACCATGAACAAAAATATATAGGAAAGTTGTCTCTCAACTGCTGAGCATTTACCATCTTGTAAAAAAGGCAGGAAGTACAAAAAACATTTACAAAACCATATCCCCAACAGACAAATAAAGATTAGAAACAGTACCTTTTCTGAGGTTTCTGAGCCACTGTTTTTACTGATACCAGATATCATTTTCTCAGTTTTACTGGTTCCATAAAAATAGAGGGGAACATTCACTGCCGTATTTTGAACTCCTAATCTATAGATGCCTAGGTCTCTTATGCAGCCAGTGGAAAGACAAGTACTTCCAAGATTTGATACACAGATGTTAAGGGAGCATCTTAACTGCTGCCTAAGTGTTCCAAACCACTTACTGACTATAGTCTGAACCTAGGTATCCGAGTTAGGTGCTCAAAGTTCGACACCACACAGATCCCATCATTTAGCGTTTTATGACATGCAATTGGATTTCCACGCTGGCCACTAACTTGCTGTTCTAAAAGCATACCTGGTCCTGCATCATCTTTCCAGATCCAGGTGTATATCCTAGATAGCTTAGAGCACACTGAACATACTAAACACCTCATTTTGGCATCCAAATTCCACCAGTAATGATCACATAGACAAAATGTACGAAGATAAAAAACCATTTAAGTTATGTTAGTATATTAAATATTTTTACCTCACCAAACGGAGTATAGAACTGCACAATGTTTACATCTTTATCTTGAGAAGTTGCTTTTAGGGAGCCTGCCACCGCCAGTACGCTTCCACAGTGGTTCCACTGAATACATACTACATTCATACCAGTGTCAATCAAAACAGGATCTAGATTTTAGGGAACAAACATTAAGAATATGAACAGAAGTAGACATTTTGGGTCACGAGTAGCTCAGTAATTAGCACCTGACATTTTGTACCTACTGTGGTCATTCTCATCTCTCATTATCTGGCATCTTCCGTTGTCGTAACAGACAGCAAGACAGGGACAATCTGGTTCAATGTAGCCTTCTGTACCGTGATACCAATGTATTCCAGCAATACTGAATGCCCCAGTTAAGTTCACCAAACAACTTAGTTTCATTTTCACCTAGACAAGAATGGTTCATTATTTAAAGTCACATAAACATGCTATTTAGGATAACAATTTGTACCCCTACTGACACCCTGCAGAAGGCCAGATGTCTACGCAAAATTTTTTTTCCTCTTCCAAGAAAAATTTTCACATTCTCAAAATTTTAAGAGTTTGAGAAACTTCCTTATTCAAAGCCAGACCAGACATATGAAGACATATATTTTAACTGCAAAGAAGTACTTTAATGTTGGCATTTCCATCCTTTGAAAAGTAATTTAAAAACAAAGAAAACCAAAAAAACTGAAACAAAAACACACACACACACACATGCCCACACATAGAACCCCACTGCAACTTTGCAAAAAATAAAAATAAAGCACTCCTGGCCACAAGATTTATTTTTTTTAATAAAAGAAACCTTTTGTCAGCTTTTTCTTGATAAAAGTCTCTTGAATAATATATAAACGTAATTGGAAGAAATAAGTGTCTAAATTAGAACACCAATTAAGATAAGTTTACTTCTGTAATGATTAGCCCTGTACATCTGGTAACCCAGGTAAGGGCTTTTTCTGAAAGATAAGAGTGCACCCGGACCACTTCAGGGAGGGCTACCAGGTAACTTATGGGAGGGAGGGAGGAAGGAGAGTACACACAACCATACATATTGTTGATAAGAGGTCAGGGGGTGAGGGGAGACAGCGGGAGCAACTTACTTAAATAATTTCAGTAATTTACACTACATGCTAAATTACTACGTTTACGCCATGACTCACACAGTGGGAAGGATAGATACAGTGGAGGGTTAAAGAAAATGGAAAGGAAAGGAGGAGAAAATTCACCCATAATAGGCATCAAAAAGTCAAGAGCATGGTTCCAAACACATTGCTCTTTTCTAAGTCAGTGTTTTACTTCTGTTTAGCATTTTGTCATAGTCATAGTCAAATATTCCAAATAAGTAGATAAAAATAAATAAGTAAACTGAAGTTGTAGGAATGCAGCAATATTATAGTTACTTCCTTTCACTTTTCTACTTATTACCTGGTTTTCTCTGAAGCATGTAACTAACATTCCTTAAGTAATAAAGAATGACAAGAGCAATAGGAAAAGGAACTCCTGTTTTATTCTAAAAGCACGCTAGTACTTTTAACATGAGGTTCATCTAATTTAATTAGTATCACCATAGCTATTTTTACATTTTCAATAACTATTGCAAGACAAAAAGGCATTAGCTGATGCGATATTCATTTAGCTACCAAGAAAGAAATATTTATATTAGAAAGCTACAGCTGCATAAATCTTGAATAAAAACTTTGGGCACAAGACCTTGTCCAATTCTCAGTACTGAAGTCCACCAACTAAACAACATGAAATAAATTAGGAGGAAGCAAGTTTTCATACCCACTGAAGTGAATACCTTTATTATACCACCATGAACTTACAATAAAATTTCCCTGATTGTCATAAATGTGAATCTCTCCATTTGCCATTCCAAAGAGTAAAACTTTGCTATCGGAGGACCAGGCCACGTGGCACAAGTGGGTACCTTTCAAATCTTTTCCCCAGATGCGATTGCCTGTAACGGAACATTGGTTGTACTTAATTTTGTGGTATGTTTATTAAAAATAGGATGCAAGTTACCAGTGTAAAAACTGAAACTGCTAAAGAAAGTCAAAGCAACAATTAGAAACTATTAATCGTATTTGTCTACAAAAACAGAGCCACTATGTACACGATCCTGAAACAAAAGCTATGTAACACCACATCAATTAGTAGAGCTTAAATTTTACCATCCACTGATCCAACAATCACAGCTCCATCTTCATATACAATACAAATCTTTTGTCCATCAGCATTCCAGCTCATACTTCGAACAACGGATTTATTTCTATTGTTAATCATCTCTTCATACCAAGCACCTATTAGTAGCAAATGGAAAACTGAGTTATAATTCCGATTTTATAATCCTCTACTGGATTCAAGGTACATGCTAATCACTGAATTCAAAGAGTAGAATTACTCTCAAATAAAAAGATATGCAAATAGGATGATAATGACATTTCTTAGCAGTATGAATTCCTGAAGTTGTTTTGAAAAAAAAAACACACAAAAAACCCCACACACAACAAAAAGCATAATACAGACACGCAAAAAGTTTATAAAAGTTACCAAGCAATAAGATTAGGTGTTCAATGAAATGTAGAAACCTGAGGATGGCCTCTTTATAAGTAAACATGAGATAGTAGGTTACACGTGACTCTGCAATGTACTATACAACAAAAAGATACAGAAGCAATGAATTTTGGAAAGGAATTAAAAAAAAAGTTGTTCCACCCTTTCTGTAAAAGTCTCTCAAGACTACACTATAGTGTCCCTCAGACTCCACAGATACAATTATTGCGAAACGCAGTGTTCAGATGCGAGCTACTTATTTCCAAAAAGAACCTGACAAATGAGGAATCGGAGAGGGGAGCCAAAGTTAAGAGGGGCCCTGCAGGAAGAGATCTCTGCTTACGTAATTTCAGAACAGACAAGAATACACTAGGAAATATAAACAGAGGAAACAACCATCTTTGATAGGAATATGTATTAAGGAATTTACTGGTTCTTTTCCAAAACTAAGAGATGATATATTTGACAGTAGCCACTGCATATCAGGCAGAAAGACTAATCAAGTGATATTCTTCACTCCTGAAATAAGAAGCTGAGCTGAGATTTTGTTTCCATTTTTCATTAAACAAAAATCCCCAAGAGAAATAAAAAACCAAAACATTATTTTCTTTTCCTTTCCCACAGGTGCTGGAAAATGGTTACCTTGACTGAGAGGTTTGCTGGCTTTCAAATGAATTTAAGTGTAGCAAAGAAGCGCATTTATGTGTGAAAAGGACAAGAACAATAAAGCCAATTACAGCAATACCCTGGTTAGTCATATTAGTTCTCTGCCTTAATTAAACATTTCTAAAGATTGTTTTTATGAAAGTATTTAATTGAATTTCTAAGGAAGGCTGCTAAGTTCTTGCAGTTCTACCAGTATGTCTGTGCTTGATGCACTTTGCAGAACTGTTTAAATATTACAATGATATCCAGAACAGAACCTATGTGAAGCAGCACTGCTTTTTTGTTGTTGTTGTTCAATATACTATTTTTCCTCCACGGAAATAAAGTAACAGAGATAAGAAAATAAGAATTCTAGAGCAGTTTACCAAGCATATGGCTAAGAACTGATACCTTCTCCTAAGGTAGCTCTGCAGGAGAAATGCCTTTTTATATGCAACTACACTACAAAAAATGTAGACAAGTAATACAATAAAAACTTGGAAGTTGTTTTAAATCTATTTTAAGATTTACAGTCTGCAAAATAAAAAGTCTGGGAAAGAACTGTAAAAATTGCTGGGGCGGGGGGGGGAAACAGAAGAAAAAAGATTTCTCACAACACGGAATATTATCCCATCTCAGATTTGTGCTGTAGAATACCTTTATACAGCATCCACACAATGATGAGTCCATTTTGATCACTGGTAGTCAGTTTCTGATACTGTTCATTCCATGTCACCACTTGCACAGAACCTAGAAAATGATACAAATTTTTTATGTGCACCATATAAATAAATTAATAAACACCACCACATTGAACTTAATCAAACACGAGCTTTTCAGAAATTCGCACTGCTGACTTTGATTTAGTTTTAGGCATGCTTTCCGTATCACTCATTTCCTCTTTCAAAATTCTGCTAAACAGCTCCCTGTGCTTCTGTATTCACCCACTTGAGTAACATCCTCTCCAAATTCTGCTCAGAACATTGCTTCAATACACAAAAATTGAATCATAGTTCTGTGGTTTCTGACCACCTCTGACATGTTAGTCTGGGAAGCTGACAAAACTTTACTCTCATAAGAAGTTTTTGGTTTTTCTTCCTCTTAATACTTTGATCCCCAGTAGTGCTGCACTTTTAAAACAAAAATCTCCCTCACAATTACCAAAAAGAGCACTCTACACAATTCATTCAGACCCTCAAGTCTCATATGGAATCCTATAATAAACAGCCAAATAAATACTTGACTTGACCTGAAACATCTTCAGACTGTTTCTAAGCAGCATTTTATTTCATCATTTCAACATTGGATATGAACCTGGCCGCTTCAAGCATCACACTCCTTCACATTCTCACCGCTAGTCATCCATTTCCTCTGTAACCTTTCCATTGTTCAGCATTTCAGTCATGAACTTTGTCAGCAAATGCAATCAAAGATACCCTGAATGTTGGGGATTTTTGAAGGTAACAGTAATCTATTTCAAAATTGAAGACATCATTCAAAATATCCACTAAATCAATTGCTCACAATTCATTTTTTAAATCATATTTAATGAGGCCCCTGAAATAACCTTGCCGTTCGCAGGTTTCAACTGCAAATCCTCAAAGATGGACCATTTATTTAAACAATGTAAAGACTTTAGCATTCTCTTCATATCCCATTGTCCACCAATGATGACCATCGCATGCAAGAGTTTTACTCCTCCTTGTCTAATTCCCTGTTTAATTCCTCCCTGTCTAATTTCTATGATTTCCCTGCATTCATTTTTTACTTTCACACACTATCGCTCTCTAGCCTGTTTTCTAGCTTCTCTAAACTTTGTCTGTGTACTATATTGCAGTCTACCTTACACATTCTGTAGTTTGTCAATAAAGGGAAAATGCAGATATATTTAAGACAGAGATCAGGTTTACTGAACTAACTTTGATTTCTTCAGAAGAAAATGTAAAGCTACCGTAACATGTAAGCAAATCTCAGACACTATCAAAAAACTATAGGCTTATCCGCATATGTGTCACTAGAAGAAATGCTTAAGAAGGCTTTTAGTCTCAATTCTCATTTTAGCTCATCATACAGAGATTAAAACTTTCTATATAGTGTAAGAGAAAATTGCTCTTTTAAAAAAAAAAAAGCCACAGTAGAAGATAATTGTTTCTTTAACTCAGCAATTCCAGCATCAACGCCCATCAATTTAGCTTTTCTCTTCTGCTGTAAAGTGTTCTTTGTCCGTCATCTACCAAGGCAGTATGTGAACAAATGTATGGGAGCAAGTGTATCATGATCTTTTATGTAAATACCTACAAATATATTCCAGCCCCATGCAAATGATGAGCACTTCCAGATTAATCATGCGGAAGTCAGAATTGACAATTATGATACCAGTAGCACTGCACAATTTAAAAAAAAAAAGTCCCTCTGTAATATAACACGTAAAATAGCATAATTCACTTAAATAGGAATCAATACTTCCTTCTCAGGATAATGAATGGGGACCAAATAATTTGGAAAAAGCAGAACCTGAGGTAACACAAGACAAGTTTGGCTGTAATGTCGAAGTTTGCAGACTTAACCTTGCAAAATCCGTAAGCAAACTTTAAATTGTAACAGGCAGAGCAGAGCTTGGTTTGTGCAGCACGCATCCCGCATCACACATACCGTATCAGCCAGGAGGACTGAGCTACGGCTGATCAGTTTGATTCTCAAGTCAGTAATTCACTCACATATCATGAAAGATTGACTGTAGGCCTTTCATCAGATAACTTGGTAACAACAGATAGCCAAACTGTTACATACCTGAGCTGAATGCTGATAATCCTTATTTCAGGTTTATAATAAAAAGTTGTAGCAAAATTACTCTATCAACATCACAAAATCTTGTATTTCTTTTATTCTAATCAAAGGTACGTTAAATGCCCACACTTACCACTATGACCTTCAAGAGTTTGGTTCACAGAAAGATTGCTAGGAGCTGCTAGTCCCTTTATTTTTGCTTCATCTAAAAATAACAAAAATAGCTATAAAATAAACCTAATAAAGCATACATATTACTGTACCTCTATCAATACTGCAGCTCTAGTCACTATTCATGTAGATAAAATCAATTCACCTAGAAGTATGTAAATTGCAACTGCAGGATGAATTTTCCATCCCTCAGTTCAATGTGCTTGCTATTCACATCTGTCATCCAAATTCATATACCAAACAAAACCCAAAACAGCACCAAAAGCCATGGCTGTCATATCTTGTTATATGCAGAAAAAAAGTTTGGAAGAATTTGAAAATATATTAGGTTTTACTTCTCTTAGAACATATTTATTAAAAAGATAAAGAAGATGGTAGAGAACATTCAAACAAAATCAAGAAATAATGAAATAAGTTCCAAAATAAACTGGAAGCCTATACAAAAAGACGAGATGCATGTCCTGAAAAAAAAGAAGCACTGAAGACAACTTCAGCAGATACAGCAGGCAGATAAATTACATGTGAGCCATGTACAAGAAGCTGGAGGAAAACAGTGTTCAAGAGTAAGTGACAGCACATCTGATGTTTATGCAAATACATAAATATCGACCTACAGATTCAAAACACATGCAACACTGCCAAGTAACCTGTGGAAGGAGTTATGATTTCAGAATTCGTCAGTGTGGTGCATTTTGTCCTTAAAGAGGGGGGATAAAAAAAGTCACATTTACCTGTCTGTGTTTCTAATTTTAAAACTTTCAGTAACCCATCCTCTCCACCACAGGCTATGAAACCTTGATCCTTATTCCAGGAAATACATCTTAATCGAATATTACCAGGAATTGCAATCTGAAAAAGAAATGCTTTCTATCTCTATATAGTTCTAAGAATCATGTTTTGTTTTAAAATGCTCTATTTGAACACCTCAAAGACACCTATGATACCACACAAGGGAAATTTATTTCTATCAACAGGTCAGTACATGCCAAAAGAGACAGATGACAATTAGAATTACATGCACTAGTGAAAACTAGGCAACAGAACACCGCAGGAAAGGGAAACCTAACATATACAGTAAATAATGACAGGACATCTTCAAAGGTGTGCAGGGAAGGCGCCACGAGCGACAAAAGAGGCGAGAGGGACCACAGAGTGCACAGGGCTTTGCCACGAGCTGGTCTCCAGCTGAAGAGCCACGTCCGAGCTCTCCCGGGGCAGCTGTTGCCTGGGGACGGCTGAGGACCAGGGACACCCCACGCCCCGAAGTCTATTCGAGAGCGGGCTGGCGGGACAGAGCAGGCAGCACTCTGGGCAGGGACGAGCCCCCGGCGCCAGCAGAGCCGCAGCGGCCGCAGGCAGCGGGAGGGTCCCCTCAGCACACCGAGGCCTCGGCGCTCCCAGC
Organism: Phalacrocorax carbo; assembly: GCF_963921805.1. NCBI lineage: Eukaryota > Metazoa > Chordata > Aves > Suliformes > Phalacrocoracidae > Phalacrocorax > Phalacrocorax carbo. The sequence continues at coordinate 118,373,367 of NC_087515.1, forward strand.
CCGGGGGCTCCGGGTGGAGACGGAACGGGGACCCCGCCCACCCCTCGCCGACCCGACCTCCCGCCGCGCCCCAGCAGCACCTTCTTGCACAGGTAGATAAACATCCCGGTGGGGAGGGCGGCCGGGCGGGGGTGCCGGCCCTCACCGCTCCTCCGGGCGGCGCGGCCGCCCCGGCAACCGCCTCTCCCTGGTAACCGCCGCCGGAAGCCCGCCCCCCTACTTCCGGGAGGGGGAGAGGGTGGAGACGATTCATTCACTGCCGCCCGCCCTCTGCCGGCAGGCATAGGTGCTCCACCCCAGAGGGGCGGGGCCATGCTGTGGCCACGCCCCCAAATGCGCCGTTTGGGGTCGTGGCCGCTGTGAGGGGCTGGAGTCGCAGGCGTTGGTCAGGCTGTCGGTGTGTCTGTCAGCCTGCCTGTTAGTACGCCTGCCTGCCTGGGCAGGAAGGTGGGCTTGGGGGTCTGCCCGCCCCGGCACAGCGGCAGCAGTGGGCAGCAAATTAACGTAACTTGGGTAGAAAGCACTGGTAATTCATTAGTAAGCGTCACTCTGTTTATATATGAAGGAAAATCTGAAAGCTTGCGAATCCCAAAGCGTTTGCACGTGGTGGTTTTAGCATAACTTACACCAATACACCCCCAGGGTTACCCCAACCTCAGAGCTGCCCCCGGCGTTACTGTTCGCTGAGGTAACGCGGCTGCGGCTGAGGCCGCGGGCGTCGGACGCCGTTCCCGCTCCCCGAGCGGGTGCTGCTGGCGCCCAAAGCCAGGCCTGGCCAGCCGGTTACGCACACGCACGGATGAATGCTGCCTTGATTCAGCGGGTTAGAGGGGGAAAGCGAGCCCCATGGCTACTGTTAGGGCGGTGGGGAGGCTCAAGGCCAGGTTTGTGCCTGCACGAGGGGTGCAGGGGGCTTTGGGAGCAGCCTGGCTCTGCAGCACTGCTTCGAGCTAGGTTGGCCCCAGCTGCAAAATAAATATTTTCCATACCAAAGCTGTTCTGTAGCTGATTGACAGAAAAGGGGAACATAGGAGATGTATAGAATATGGTCTGTCCTGTGTCTTCTGCATCCTGCGCTAAAAATTTGCCTGCTTGACATGGGAGGAATAGAAATGCCATGTCTCCCAGGGCATCCACAACACAAACAGAGAAATATAAGTAATTTGTTCAATGTCAAAGGAGGATCATGATGAAGCCAGGGTCTCAAACCTGTGTCTTGTCAAGTGTAGAGTATTACCTTCTTCCCATAGAGGCTATCTGCAAATGTGGAGAAATAGAACCAGCCATGGGTTATTGTCACACCATTTTGTTGAAGTTACATGAACACACGATAGTGAGGAGCAGGGGGCATCCAGCTTTTTGACTGATGCCAACTTAGAAGCACATATGTAAGACAGAAATATGAAGCAAGGCTGGCTGAAGCCCCGCAAGCATCTTAGAGCTGAATAAGATAGTTAAAGGTAATTTAGGAAATGCCTGTGGTCAAGCAGTTGGACCAGATGATTGTTGTAGGTCCCTTCCAACTGAAATATTCTGTTCTTCTCTTTTCTGTTCTGTTCTGTTCTAAGCACAATAAAAATAATTTTAAGATACCTTCCAAAATATTAAGTTTGGTCTTTTTAATAGCAGTTCTCTGCATTAGTCTTAAAGTTCTACTGCCCCAATAATTAAAACTATAATTACTCATTCCATATCATCAAGTACATCTATATTTAAAATAGAAGTGTGCAGTCAATAGGACATGCTGGTATGTCCTACTTTAAAGAAATCACTTATATCGCTTTTGAATTTCATCTGGTGCTCACAAACACAAAGTGAGACAAGGCAATTGCTCAGAGGAATTGAATGTAAATACTATCATTTGTAATGTAAAATGAAGTTATGAATACTAATGCAAGAAACAAAGCCTGCCCAGCTGACAGCTTGCAAGACACATCTGGCCTCCAGGACAATTTTTCCACTATCGTATAAAATGATACATCTCCTCTGACAACTGGCCATAGTGTAAATGGGACTGATGTCACCCCTGCCCAGTTGCCAAGAAGCTGAAAAGTCTTGCATTAGATTCACAGCTTGTTTATTCTTACCAATCATGGAGGCCAAGGCATGCTTCTGGCCCTATAAATCCTTATGTAATACCCATGCCTAAGCAGAGGACATGAAAGTAAGCAAAGTGAAGCGCTGGATATAAAACTCCATGACTTACAGAAAAAATATGCATACACAGCACTTTGAGGAAGCAAGCATAGCATAGCTAGGTCATCCCACCCTAACTTTAATTGAAGTACAGCAAATTGAGATCAGTGGGGACACATCACAAAATATCAACCACAGACCAATCCAGCAGTCTTGGAGAGTGCGTAGTCTTATTTTTAACCCTTGACAAAGCTGTGTTCCATGTTCACCTGTGCTATTTAGCTTTATATTCTAACTTAACATTACTGTATAGACATATCTGATGTCTCACACGTGCAGTGAACATGATAACTGAACTGCCACTGATTTTCCTTGCAGTTGTTCATATCTATTATGGACAGGGTATGAAGCAAGCACAGATGTCATTATAATATGTCCTTGGCATACCAACTACTGATATATTTTGTGTAATTGTATTGCAAAACTCTACAAAATATGTCAGATATTTCAATTCTAAAAAAAAAAAAGAATAATAGTTTTTACTCCATCTTCATGTTTATTTAAATATAGTTTCTAAAGCATTTGGATGATTATGAACGTCAAGTGTACAAAACGAGTGGATTCCTTTAACAACTAAATTTTTAAATTGTTAGCTTGTGTGTTTTATCCTACAAGCCCAGCTGACACAAGTAGTCCCAGTACATGGTATAACAGGAAAGACTGACTAATAAAATAAGTAAAGCTTGTAGGATAAAAACCTTAACTGGAGTATGTCTTTCATCCTTCTGAGTGTTAAACAACTCTATTAATACTTGAAGGTACTACTAAACCTTTTATCTGTATTAACAAGGACTTGTAGGTTTTAAAATCACAAGGTTCTTTTTCCAACTATGTGACTTGAGGATCGTATCCTGTTTAATTATGTGGATTCCTTCCATTTATGCCTCCTTTATCTTTGAGGTTATGTTTCCTTGTTTTTGTTAAACACTTTACTTCATAACACACATCCTTTAAGTTGTATACAAAAAAACTTCCAACTTCAGTGTACTGATCATACTTTATTTTATTAAAATAAGTTACGAGACCCCAGATTACTTTTCCATTTAATGGACAGATGACATAGGCACATTTTTTACTCTGCCTTGCTGTTTCACAGTTTTATATAATATGATAGGCTGTATCCATTAATTTTTTCTGTATTTATTTTAAATAAGAGAATAAAAATGCCATTACTGCAGAAAAGCAGTGCCTGCTGTACTAGTAGTACAGACTGAAGCACAGCAGGTGTAGGTAGCTTTATCGTTATGAAGTGACTGTACATGAAGATCCTCAGGGTCACTGTATTTTCAAGACTGTTTTCTTCCTGAAGTCTTCTTGACATTTGTCAATAACAACAAACCAACTGCTGTTTTGTAAGCTGTGCAACAAAATAAAGCTTGCTGAACACAATAAAAAGGGTTGCTTCTGAAAGATTATTCTAAAATTAAGTAGGAGGATAGCTCAGACAGCCTGCTGTCTGCCTTGATACGCCTGCAGCTTCTCAGATACTTCATCTAGTGGTCAGTTGTTAAGGGCAATATAATAGATGGCTATAAGGTCTGGTTTATTTATGATCTTTCTCATTGCTCCATTTTCAACAAACAGTCCGTTTTCTGAATGAGGCCAATACATTCTTGAACCAGAGATTTCAGAACATTTAGATATGGTTTAGTGGTGAACTTGGCAGTGAAAGGTTAGCAGTTGGACTCGATGATCTTAAGGGTCTTTTCCAACCTTAATGATTCTATGATTCTATGATTTCAGAGATCTGTCAAGGTCTGGCCACTTCCCAAATGATCTCAACAACCCTAATTTCTTAGAAGGGGTTGGACCAAGTGACATTCAGGGCTGAGGAGCAGCAAGTGATTGTTTCTGCTGCGTTTTCCAGGTTGTCTGGAAAGGATGCTAGGGGTACAAATTGCCCACCAAAGAATAACTTTGAAAGAAAGTGTCATTTCTTTGTGATAAAGTACTCCCCTAAATCGATTACTATTTGAACAAGAGCACCTTTTACAGAACAACACCTGTCATCTCAAAAATTCTGAGTGATGAAAATCTTGGTAAATTTTCACAGTGATCAACCACTCTCACTTCTAAAAACTGTGCCTTATGTTGAATCACAGCTTGCCCAACTGTAAAGTCCAGTTCCTGCCATGCCATCTGAGAGCACTTATTGCAGCATTGAGGTTTGCTATGGTACAATAGAGTTCACCACTTTCTCTTTTTTTGTTTTTTTCTCTCCCACATGTTTGTGAAATGTCTAACCCGGGGGCTGACCACATTTCTCTTCACTGCTGCAGGCGCTGGACTGCAGCAAATGAAGCTGGTGAATTCCAGCGCCTGCATGGCTGGCACCCACCAGCCTGCACCTCAGATGTCCCATGGACCTGAGGCTTGCCCAGTGCCTCCAGCGTCGGCACCCTGCCTCACAGCTCTCCCATTCTCCTATATCCCAGCAGCTGGATATTAATAGGCTAGCACATTTTCACAGAAAAGAAGAAGGTGCATGAAAATTGCTTGGGACAGCACCTGCCTGCAGAGGTGGGATGCAGGGGAATACCGCAGCTAATGGGAATGTTGTCATACTGCTTGTGAAGTTGTCTTGAAAATTTGGGGACATAATAGGGGGACTCAAAACAGAGCATTTGCTATAACGGTAAAGGTCATCTGGAAGAGTTATGAACAGAGCAATGCTTGATGTTCAAGATATATAATCTAAGGAATGTGGGCGTGTGTATTTTATCTGTGTCTTGATACTAAAGCCCTTCAATGAGATGTGAAAGCATAATGGTATTTGCAACAACCAAGATTTTGCTATATAACATTTCTAAAATCACCATGAAAATACTTTATGTTTTGAGGGACAGTGCTTCCCTGGTGTATATCAAAACAGCTACCTGTAAAATACCAGTAAAGAGCTTAATGCAGAAGATCATGTAAGAAAAAGGATATATTTTGTGGACAGAGCTTCAAGGCGTGAGGTAACTGAGTCCTGCAAGGCAGCTATGGCTTCACACTTACAGGATTCTTCAGTTGTTATAAGACTGCTTGTTATGGCTCCTAAGAGAGAAAACAGCATTTAGAATATTTATGACAATTATCGAACATTTAAATCCCAGGAAGACACTTGATACTGCAACAGGAGTTGAACTCATGCTGTGAGACTACAGCAAGCACTGCAACTCAGGGCAGTCGGGAGGGAGAGACGGCAGGGAACAGGGGCCGGTGTGTAGCCAGAGACACGAGTGTCATAGTCCAGAAAGAGGACAGGCAAGAGATAGTTTGACTCTAACTGAGGAGGAGGCAGAGCAGGGAGTTCCTAGCCTGCTTACCTGGATTCTCTGCACTTTTTAAACTGGACCATGATTGAGTAAAAAATAAAAAGAGGCCTGGGTTCAGGGACCAACTAGCCTCCCCCATCAACTCTAATGGCCAAACTAGAGTGAATCTTCCCTTTGCCTGTTCCCTCTCCCTCTAATCCAGAATATCCCCCACCTCAAAACGTAAGGCACCCTGGGAAGTAGAATGAGTGTGTTCAAGTGATGCAGACTGAGAAGAACCTGCAGTCCAGGTCTCTGTCTTGTACATAGTACTTTGACCATCAGACTGTCCACACAGGAAGGCCACTAGCATCACTGTAAACAGGATCTATAAAATTAGCTGTATTTAAGGCAATGACTAACTTGGACTTCTCTTCAGAAGAAACTTAGAATTACAAACTGGTTTGAGTTGGAAATAACCTTTAAACATCATTCAGTCCAAGCCCCCTGCCATGGGCAGGGACATCTTTCACTAGACCAGGTTGCTCAAAGGCCCATCCAACCTGACCTTGGACATTTCCAGGGATGGGGTATCCACAACTTCTCTGGGCAACCTGTTCCACTGTTTCACCACCCTCAGAGAAACGGATCTCTTCCTTATACCTAAATCTATCTACCTACAAAATCAAGGTTGCTGCCCTGTCAAAGTTGGATTGTAACGGCCTTTGGTGTACCCATCACTCCCAAACACAGCACTTCTGAGAATGCATTAAAGTCGAAAAGTTAAGCCTCCAGGGAGTTTTGCAAGCCAAGCAGGAGGGCATCTAGTGATTTTAGGCACATAAAGAGTTGTTCAGTGTCAGAAATTGGTTGGTTTGCATCAGTTTCTGAGATGTGAGTGGGATTTAGATACCCAAGCCTCAGCTTGGGAAGGAATTAGAAGAATTGAATTTATCACTTGGTAAATAATATAAAAATGAAAGCAGGAACACATGCATTAATTTAAAATACTAAGCAATAGAGTTTCAGCCAAATCGTCAATGTGTATCACCTCACAAGTACTCTTGGTTTGTGGCAGTAGGCATGTATAGGGAGTATAATTTTGGATTATCAAGAGGTGTGAACACAAGTCCATTCCAGTGTCACATGAATACGGATGGAGGGAACAACCATGTTCAAATGGGCCCAAATTAATTTAAAATCTGGTAGAAAGGCACAGCAATATTAATGGAGGAGCCAGTTAGTATGACAGAGAAGTAACCAGTCTCTCAGGAAAGAGAAAACAAGCATTGCTGTACTCTGCAGTGATTCCATTGAATCTGTTCCTAGGTCTTGCCCTGTGTCATCCAGACTTACCAGGGCAGCCTCAGCTGTCCTCAAGAATTCCTTTTTCTCCATAACCCACCACAAAACCAGGGGTGATCTCAAAGGGCTCAGATGATAATTTGGTTGTTGTATAATAACATGTCAGGCACCAGCTGATGGCCATGAGTTCTTAGCTGCATGAAAGGCAATTTAACCCCTCCTTCTCCATAAAGAAAATAGGAGTTAAGGCAAGCGGCACCACTTGCTGCAGGCTAAGAACAAACATGTGAACAGCTGCTGAAGCACCGCTGCTGTAGTGAGAGCACCGCCTATGTCTGAGACTGGAATAATAAGCTGCCAAGGGCAGAGCCTCCTTAAAAGAGGGTCTACAATTATGAAATACCCTTTCAACAAGTTATCAAGAAGGATTACTTGTATGTAATACCTGACACTTTATACATGCGGTTTTTTGTTGCTTGCAAAGGCAATGACAGCAGATTTTTCAATTATTTTTTTTTGTAGATATATAAATGCATAGCTGATCAATGCCGAACAAATTATGTGAGCATTATAACAGTAAAACAATAGAAATATTATACCTGGATACAATTTCTTTTTTTTTTTCTGCATCGTTTTGGTTTCTCTTTTTGCTTATCAGTCATGCCATTGATATTTCCATTTTGCAGGGCAACTGATTGTTGCTTGAATTACAGAAAAATTACTGAAATATATCAGTTTCAAAAGGTTTTTTCATTGTGTTTCACTGAAAAAAATCTATGAACAGATTCATTTCTAGCGATGTAGAAGCTCATTTATCTCAGAACCAATGTTGAAACTGCTGTCTTCTTGATTCCGCTGAACCTGTATTTGTTCAGCTCTCTTCTTTGGAACATTCCACTGGCTTTATGGTTGATGTACAAAGAAGAGCTGTTCAAGATTCAGCTGGAGGAAGGCCAGTTCAAAACATCACACCAAAATGGGTGGTTTCCAACCAACTGCCAGTGAAGTTTTCATGTTAGCATTTAAATTCTCCAGTGACAGATACAGATCCTCCTTGGATTATGTCTGTTTTAAAGATATTACTTTTCCAACCAACTTTGGCAACTGCCCGAGGGTACCCTGAAGTTTTCTACAGTCCTGTGAAATTTACTGTCTTCCAGTATTTGATATTCAAAATCTTGGGCGCTCCCATTGCCACTGGGATGCCCAACAAGTCATACAAAACACGCTAGATTTGTGTTTTTACACTTAATTTATGATTAAGCCCAGACCTACAAAAAATTACTATTTTTGCAGATGGTGTTTGGCTATATCCACCTATTTTATAACTTTGCTCTTACATCGGGTCCTGAGCCACTTGATGTAATGGCAAATTATTCCTGCTCTAAACCAGAGATCAGACTAGGTGCTTCCTGAGGTCCCTTTCCAACCCAACTTTACTTATGATTCTACATCAAATGGTGCAGAGGTTCTGCCAACCATTGATGCCATTATTGCCCATGTGAAGGGAAAGCAATTGGTGAGTTCATTCGTGCCCCACTCAGCTTGGAGGTGTGGACAAGAACATATGGTTTAGCACTGCAGTAGTTCTTCTGACACCAGTTCTGTAGTTCTGCTCCCCTCTGGCCTGCCCCCAGCTTCCAGCTGATGGTACGCAGTTGAGTCCCATGCCCCAGAGGCAGATGCCCCAGAACCCTGCCTTGCCAATCCCCCCACTTATTCCCGTTTCATAAGGAAATGCAGATCGTAACAGATTTTTTTTTATAATACGGTGAAGTCCTTAAATGCGTGGTGAGAGCTAAGAGTCAACTCTAGTTTTAAATACAATAACTGCTATAACTAAACAAGAAAGATCAAACTAGCTCAAAACATTAGTGGAAACAGGCAGAAAATGAAAAGGGGTTATACTTTCAGGGAGTTAGTTAATAGAATGTTTCTCAAGCAGATTAAAAGGATTTAACACATTAAAGATAAATAAATATATTCAATATATATATTGAATATATTCAATAAATATATTCAGAAAAAAAATATTAAATTATTACTTGAGCACGTTTTCTCATCTGGATTTAAGGTAAAGCCTTCATAGCAGTCACAGGTATATGATCCACCATTACTCACACAGACCTGCTCACAGTCATGGGTTCCTGGTGCACACGCATCAGTTCCTACGGAATGCATTTTGGAGAAAGTTATCCAAAAGGAAGATAATGGTTTTTTAATGCTTCCCAATGGTAATGCTTTTCCATGCTGGGAGCCTATCCTACGTGAATCTTACTGGGAACTACTGGCATGTGTAAATGATCTTGCCTTGGAGCAGTGAGATGAACTAACTGCCTTATCAGGGTCTCCCTCAGTCCTTGCTTTGTACAGGCTGTGCTCACTCTGACTGCAGCTGCCTAACCCCACCAGATGTGAAGTGCCCAGTCACCTCCAAAGGCATGCTATGAAAAGTTTCCAGCACACAATAACTTTATAGTAAGGAGACTGGGAAGGAAAGACACATTTTTTTAAAAATTACATTTTTACTATAACACAAAGTTAGCTGAGAAGCTAAAGAAACAACACCACAAAATTCAGCCTGGAGGAGAGGAAACCATCCCCAACTGTCTCCTGCATGGTGGTACGCAGTTTCCACAGTATTGCAGGGTGTGTGACTGTGTGACTAACCTCAGCTTGTCTCTCTTCAGTTATTTCTCAGTTCTGGGTTTGGTGAATATTGCGCAATTGCAGATTTTTAAAGACTGTGAAAGCCTTAGTCATAAGGTGATAAAGAAAGACCAAAGCAGTTACTAGCATTGTTGCATAGAAAGTGCTTTATATCTCTGAATGCTTCTCAAAGTGGAACAGGCAGAGTGACACAGAGCGGTCTTATAACACTTGAACGCGTGTGAAAGTTTCTCAGACAGATTCAAATATATCAACCTTCTAACAAGAGCTGTTTGAATACAGGTACTTAGCTGGGGAGGGTATGGCGGGATAGAGAACAGCAATCTGCTCCTACTTGAGCAAGTCTTCTTGTCTGGATTCAGGGTGTAGCCTTGGTAGCAGTCACAGGTGTAGAACAGGTCATCGCTCACACAGACCTGCTCACAGTCATGCCTTCCAGGTGCACACATGTCGCCAGCTAGGGAAGGCATTTGAGAGAGAACATCATTAATCAATACCCAAACTTCAGCCTTTTTAGCTGGTGTTAGTAATTCACATTTGCAAACATATCTTCATTTGCATCCAAGCCAGGATGGTTTTATTGCATGTCAGCACACTGTTAGCCATAGTAGAGTATGCAGAGTGTGTTTTTATCTGGCTATCAACATCACAAAATTAAGACGATATCTGGAATACTGGCAACACTTTTTCGCAGTTGTAACAGATTGCAAAAGGAACTGGACTAGCAGTGACCCAGTTACAAAATAATTATCCAAAGGAATTTCAGAAGACAAATATATGGATTTTAAGAGACTGTTTGGCATTATTTCAGCCCTAATTGAGTTGGATAAGACACTGTTTTATGGAGTGAAAAGGCCATAAACAGAAGAGAATACGTGGCTGCTAAAATACAGAGAGACGTGGCACCCGCTGCCAGTTAGAAACTGGGTACTTTATGTGTGAGGCTGATGTTTTCTGCCAAATGTAACATGTCAACTGTGAAAGGGCAAGCTGAGAAGGAGTTCCTGTATTTGGATATATTTGCAGAAAGGAGGTCCAGGGAAGTCCAGGGAAGGGAAGTCCAGGGAAGTCTGGGGAAGGGGAAGGGGAGGGAAGGGAAGGGAAGGGAAGGGAAGGGAAGGGAAGGGAAGGGAAGGGAAGGGAAGGGAAGGGAAGGGAAGGGAAGGGAAGGGAAGGGAAGGGAAGGGAAGGGAAGGGAAGGGAAGGGAAGGGAAGGGAAGGGAAGGGAAGGGAAGGGAAGGGAAGGGAAGGGAAGGGAAGGGAAGGGAAGGGAAGGGAAGGGAAGGGAAAGAAAGATCTCCTTCCTCCTAGTCAAAAAAAAGCAAGCATTTTAGGGAAATAATCTGAAATTCGACTATGCAGCAGGAGAATCAGTGCTATGAAAGGAAGTTCAGGATCGGACTCCCAAAGGGGATGCCTAACTGAATTTACATTCCCTCACAGGTGTTTATTGTGTCTATATAATGCCAGGTGAGAATTAATCTCAGGAACTGTATTTACAAAATCATCTAAACCAGGCAGGAAGAAATATTGAGGCCCTCTTGCTGCTCCTCTGAGATGTGAGACATATGACTTAATTGGAGAGATTTGCCTAGGAACTTCCTGGAACTGGAAGGTTAGGTTCAGCGCTCTGTCACACAAAATGTAATAAGGAAAGGGGTTATGACGGAAGTGGAAAAAGGATTTTGCATAAATAAATCATCAGTGAGACATCCAAAGAAATGAAGAGTGAAGTTCAAATCCTAATCAAGTGAAAATAATATAGAATACACATTAATTTGTAGGTACTATATGTACATCCTTAAGTACCAGCTACATCTATGCTCCTATTCGTCACAAGAGCCCAGCACTGGGAAAGGACATTTCCCTCCATCCTCTAGAGCTCTAAGGCTGGTGTATTTTTTAAGGTCCAAACACATCTGCCAGAAAGAGTGATCACACTCATGATGCACGGGTCTCAAATTACTGGAAACATGTAGAAAAAAAATTGCACTGTGTTTTCAGGAATTGTACAGAAACCGTTGGATACTCTGTGAGAAAAATAACATAAATTAACCTGATTTTTAAAGTTACTTGGTTTTAGCTGAACACAATATTTCCTCGATCAGGTCTTACCTGAGCAAGTCTTCTTATCTGGATTCAGAGTATATCCTTCAAAGCAGTCACAGCTGTAGGATCCATCATTACTCAAACAGACTTGTGCACAATCATGCCTTCCAGCTGCACACATGTCCATGGCTGTGGTGAACCATGTTTTAGAGATGAAAGCTATTAATCATCCCCCGACACTCAAGCGTTTTAAAAGCCTCAACGTTTATAAGTACAATTTAATTAGGATTCAAATTAGGATTCAACTAGTGTCCTACTACGTTATTATATTATGCTGCAGAAAATTGAATTCAGTTGCTAATTATTTAATGGAGAAGGCAGATATCTGGACTGCAAGACATTACTATACCACGTCTCACGCAATCTGATTTTCATCAGCAATTCTAACAGCCCTGGATATCCCCAGTAAGGATGAAGCTAAAACACCGCACTGAGATGAGCAATAACCTGCCACGTGTCAAGGCAGAAGTTGCTTCTTCCAATATTAGCAGCAACTATGGTGAATCCAAATTTAACTTCATACTTTCATCCATGAGCTGAAGGCAGGCACAAAAAGCCAGGCATGATATGTAGAAATGCTATTAAATGGCAAAGTGATATAAAGCCTAGGGAGAAAAAAAGCAAGCAAACAAACAAAAAAGCAGGAGCACTAGATGATTATGTTCTCTCTTCAGAAAGAAGAGTGAAAACTTCAGTGAGAAGAATGCTTATGTGCTCCCAAATGGAGGGGTGCACTTCCCAGTTATAAAATAGCTACCCTAAGGCTGGTGCTGCTCAAAACTTCTGGATTTAAAGAAACAACTCCAGAGAAGTATTTGGGAAAAAGAACCTTTTTATAATAGGATAAATTTTCAGGGTGACAATTCAAGAAGCTGCTGCCAGTGTAAGACTGGGGTTGCTATATCACAGATCCCTGCACAGCTTTGAAGCAGAAGCAGCAAGCTGTAAAAAAAATAAGAGTTTTGACAGGAGAGTTGGAGAGGACGGGGGAAAATCATCAGGTTTTAAGTTCTTTGTGGACTAGTGGCACTCAGTCTCCAGTGGAGACACAGTGCTGGCAGGCATCTCTGAATAGGTTCGTCCTCTCCCAAGGACTAAGTGATGTTTATGAAGTACTGTGAAGGCCATAAAATGGTAGCTAGGTGCCAAATTGCAATTTGTAATCAACACGTTTAAAGAGAAGTGCCATTTTACTGTTACTGGAACCAAGGGGAAAGTGTACAGGTGACTTCTCGTTTTAAGAGTTGATGTTTGTAAGCAATTTTTCAGTTAGAAACAATGAAGACATTTCCATGTCTCCATGAGTTTCATGCATTATAGTAGCCTTTAATTCTTACCTGAGCAAGTCTTCTTATCTGGATTCAGGATGTAGCCTTCATAGCATTCACAGCCATAGGATCCGTTGTTACTCACACAGATCTGATCACACTCGTGCCTTCCAGGTGCACACACATCCACAGCTGCAAGGCACACGTTGGAGAAACAATTCATTGTTAATAAAAAGTAGTTTGGGGTGGAGTGCATATTCACATTTTCAAATATATTTCTCTTTGGAATCAGCTCAGAAATGGCAATAATAATTGAAGGAATTAGAGAAAGCGGTAGGAGAGAATATCTATACAGTGACTACATCTGAAGACTTTGTTTTGGCATCTGGCCCTAATGAATAGTTCTGTAGGCATAACAAAAAGGATGGTGATGGAATCAAACTACTTCTCACCATTACTTGCAGTAGACTATTTATTATTGATTATTAGATTTATTATTATTGAAGACATACAGATGTTCACTGCTTCACCAGAGGTACACAAGTAGCTTCTCAAACCCAATTATGGTGTTAAAAAGTGATTTTTCTGCTAGTTGAACACATTTACCAAAGGAGTAATACCTGAGCAGGTTCTCTTATCTGGATTGAGAGTGTAGCCTTCATAGCAGTCACAAAGGTAGGATCCGCCGTTACTCACACAGACCTGCTCGCAGTCGTGGGTCCCAAGCGCACACACATTTGCAGCTACAAAGGGCATTTACAGAAAAGGCATTTCAGGTCATCCCGAAGGAGAGAAACAGCCATTAATCATTTATGCTTACAAAAGTACGTCTTGAACCATTTGCTGGATTAGTAGTAGTAAATGTCAGTGCTGTGTCACTGTCACAAAAGTTCCAGGCATCTTTTGCATAATTCTGTAGCCAGAAGAAAGAGGTCATAAACAACACTGAGCAACGGCATTGAAATAACTCACCACCTGAGGTGGCAGAAAGATAAGATTAAACTGAAAAGGGTACAACAGGGAGAGAGAGATTTTAAGCATTTAGTAACATTACACCGAAAATGAGAACTCAGCAATGAAAAGGACCTTTTGGCTTATTGTATCCAGTCCCTTTCTATTACAGACAACCGGTTTAAATAATCCCAGAATGTATCAGTCACTGTCTGGCAGCTTACTAACTTCTGCTCACTGGCATACAACCTGATTTATGAATTCCCACTGCACTGTAAAGAACTCCTATGTAAACTCAAATGCAACAGAAAGCACAAAAAATAAAATAAAATAAAATAAAATAAAATAAAATAAAATAAAATAAAATAAAATAAAATAAAATAAAATAAAATAAAATAAAATAAAATAAAATAAAATAAAATAAAATAAAATCAAATCAAATCAAATCAAATCAAATACTGTAATAGAAAGGGCATCAAGATGAGGATGAAAAGCAAAATGACACAGAGGCACTAAGATGAAGAGAGTGTCTGCGCAATGATGGCCCAGGTGTACCAGCCAGCAAAGAAACCCACCAGTGCAAGATGGGTGTGTGAGGGCTGCAGCTGCTTTGTTCCATCAGGTTTAAAAAGTCAAGATCAAAAGAAGATTTGGAGGAAAGTTTCTAGTGTAAGGTAGCTTTCAGGCACATGAACCTAATGGAAAGACAGTGCAGAAATAATGTCCAAACCTCAGAAGACTGAGAAGCAGAAACTGCAAACTACAAAACGAGATTCAATTTTGGGGGACCAGCTAGTCCCCCAGCAGGCAGTGAGGCTACCTCCTCAGCCTGAGAAAACAGGAAACGGTGATACGAAAAGCAGCGTGACGGATGGCAGCTGACAGAAGCGTGTTGTGGTGACAGGGCAGACAAAATGACTGCTGTAACGCTGGGCTGCCTCTGCAATGCACCGTGTGTGCTGACGGTCTTTTTCTTCACAGATGGTCTAACTAAGTAACTAATTTACTTCTGACCAATTTTTCTCAAGTGTATTTAGCTCTGGATCTGATGCTTCTTTGGTCACCTCAGGATGCCTCTGTTTCTCTCCACAGAAAGAAATCCTAGATACTTGCTCAAACTTAGGTAATTTTTAGATGACTAGATTTAGATGAGATGAAAAAGGGAAGGGGAGAGGGAAGGGGGGAGAAAAAAAAAGGTGGAAGAAAAGAGTGGGAAGGGATAAAAAGGGGGGAAGGAAGCAAGGAAAGAAAGAAGGAGGAAACGAAAGGGAAAGAGAAAAATGGGAAGACGGGTCTGTTATTACATGAGATTTTACTTAGATGAGTAGATATGATGTGGATATTGACCACTGGTAAAAGCAAACTCCAAAGCAATCGTGGTGAGATAAGAAATGAGAAGCAAGAGTGCTTGAATGTTCTCATGTATTTCTGAATGCAAGGCAACATCACCCATTTTCTAAAACCTGGAAGACTTAGATGTCCCCTAAGAAGGCTGGTAGAAAGTGTGTCTTGTATTCCCACTGGCAAAAACAAATCTCAAACCAGGACAGCCTTTTCATTCTGCTACACCCTAGGGAGTAAGAGAATTCATCTCCATGACTTGTTAACAAAATCTGTGGGTGATATTTTCAACCATAACTGAGAAGCTCAGACTCAGATTTTTGTGGTAGGAAAGTCAAGCTTCCACTGACTTGGACACCAATTGAAGGCTAAGATTTTCCATCTCCAGGATGGTCTCATGTTGAATGATGCTCTCAGTGCATCAAGAACTTGATCTCAGCCAACTATTTTGCCCTGAACATTAGTTTTCCTGTTTTCAGTTCACCCTACAAACAAATTTATTTGGCTTGGCCAAAGCAAAGAAAATCCTAATTGTCACTGGTGAGTCTAGATTTCTGACCAAAAAGCAGTCTGGAGCTGGAAAAGACCCAGTTTATCCACATTGTCTTACAAGACCCTCTTAGATACATTTGGTTTGTAGGAACCTTTTGAAAAACTATTCTGTTTACCCCATTTTTGTCCATGAACCTCACAGATTCTGGTTAATTGCATAGAGGCAACTCAGAATTACACTGGAAGTGTGTACGTGTGAGCTCTCTTTAGTTTATTCTCCAGCTTAGTAGGGGCATAATTCCTACGCTTCAGCACAATAAACAGTACGTTTACTCTGAAGAACGAGAGAATTTTCTTTGGTGCTATAAAAGGACTTGCTTTGGCGAGAACATAGGTGGAAAATCAATGCTACGTTCACAGTGCACATACCTGTCCAGCTAGGTGGGCGCTTGTGCCCACTCCCAGCTACCAGAGAGAGGATGTGGTCACATCAGCAGTACAACATGATGTCAAGCCAAACCTCAAGGAATTTCCTATGTTAATTATTGGGCAAAGTGTCCTGTCTACAGATGGCCCTACACATTTATTTCATACCTAGAAAAAGAGGCCTATTCACTTTAAACGTATTCAAAAGGTATGGTGGTAATTTTTCGTAAGACTCTGAAAGAGCAAAGTAACACATAGCCAACCAACTTCCCAAGGCAATGGCTGTTATTTTCATTCTCTTACAATGTTTTTTACACCTGATTTTACCCATTACTTGCTGGAGACTTATTTTACAAGTGCCTTAGAAATTGAAAAATCTACTTCATATAAGTTTTTTAACCATCAAAAAGTTGTCATTTGATTTTTGTGGGTAGGGCTGTGGCATAGCTCTCCATAGGTGGTTGTAAATACTCCAGATACATGACCATTTTTTTTCTCTGTAAATGGCAGTAACAACCCACACTGGCCTATCATCGTCAGTGGAGTTCTTGCCCAAACCAAATACACATCCAGGATTTTTTCCAAGACCAGCCCTCAAAGAGCAAAGGTAATTCAACGCATCCAACAGAAGGCGCAGATACAGATCTCTGTCTAAATCAAGGTGCAGAGAAACAGAGAAAGGTGCGAGGCTGGCACACTGAAAAAGCCCAGAAATGCCTGCAGATTGAAAGCCCACTCCGAGATGACCTGCTGTTGTGTTGAGGCACTTCATCCTGCACCAAATTTCTCAAGCTGGCATGGCGGTTCACCTGCCACAGTGATTTTCCTGCTCTGAATCTATAGGGAGCCCTTCAGAACCACACTTCTGCACTCCTTGCTTCCCAGCCAGGTGGCTAAAAAACTGTGCAGCTCCTGCGTGCACTCTTGGTAAATCAGTAAATATACGTAGCCAAATCCCGCCCAGATTGCCGTGTTTTCTCTTGCACTAAGTCAGACCAACTGCACAAGGACGTCCACTAAAATCTAAAATCAGGTCTGTTACTTGCATCGTAAGGTCACTATTCAAAATGAAAGGTCATTACTTGGCTTCCAGTGAATAAAAGCTTGACTGGTTTGCCCAATGAATAGCAAAGGAATTATTTGAATGTGATACATAACACTTCTCAGAAAGAAAAACTTCTTTCTTAGGCAGTGGAACCGCGGTAGGAGCTAAAAGGAGCCAAGTTACACTACCCTCTTGGACTGACCACCTTACCACAGAAAGTCTCTCTGAATTTTGATGTCAGCTTTTCTATCACACCGTAGGTCTCCACATAGAAGACATGTTCATCCAGTGGTTCGCTGGCCATTACCCTCAGGGACTGCATGTCTGCTCGGTCTACCCCAACTGCATAGATCTCAACGCCAGCTGCCCGGGCGCTTGCTGCCACATCTTGAACCTGGTCTTGTGGTCGTCCATCTGTCACAACAATGACCACCTTGGGGATGTTGAAGGTTGCTGGCCGGGTGCCCATTTCCTCAGTGAAGACTTCATCCATGGCAGTTTGGATGGCAAGGCCGGTCATTGTGCCAGCGGACAAGGGCTCAATATGAGATATAGCCTCCTTCATAGATGCTTTATCGAAGTAGGTCCGGAGGGGAAACTCTACCTTGACGGTGCTGGCGTAATTCATGACGGCCACACGGGTTGTTCTTTCGCCAACATCCAGAGTATCAATCATTTTTGACAAAAAGATTTTCACTTTCTCAAACTCTTCAGGTTGGACACTACGGGAACTGTCTATGATAAAGACGAGGTCCAGGGGC
The DNA here is from genome assembly GCF_963921805.1 of Phalacrocorax carbo. NCBI lineage: Eukaryota > Metazoa > Chordata > Aves > Suliformes > Phalacrocoracidae > Phalacrocorax > Phalacrocorax carbo. The sequence goes on from NC_087515.1 coordinate 118,391,170, forward strand.
CGGTTCTTGCAGGCAGTGTCTGTCAAGAAGGAAGGAAAACACTTCAAGTCATCACCTACATAGAACCAGAGCTCTCACCCTCAGGCAGTGAGAGCTGTCACGGCAAACTACTCCTACCACATAAATGTTGGCACTCTTGATTCTCTAGGAAGAGGCTTAAAATTATAGTGAGCAACACATGATTTTTTAAATATCTAATTTATATATAAATAGAATATATGTGTGTATGTATTAAATATATAATATCTCTATATTATTATATAAATTCTTAAATGTTCATTTTGACAAGGAATACATAATTAAACTTTTCTGAGCATTAAAAGATGGGTCCACATTTGAGCCCGCAAAATGTCTTAACTGTCCTTGAAACAAAGGGTTGTAGTTTGCATGTAACAGCCAACATAGAAATGTAGCGATGATATATAAATATGCTGACTTTTTATTTTTATAAAGCCAGAATTCCATTTTTATAAGCTACAGAAATAAAATGGTAAAACAACTGGCTAGATTACATAGTGTACAGATCCTAACAGTATTTTTAAGGATAGTAACAACATAGATTGCTTATTAGGAATTCTTTCTTGTTTGTAATTCACAATCCAAAGTACACAACAAGAAGAAATAAAGGCCAACAGGAAAAAGATGTAAACGTTGCTGTAATAAAGGCTTCTTTAGAAGTTTTTACAGTTTAAAGGCTTCTAGAGCAAAGAAATAAATGAACTTCCTATTTATGAAGTAATTTTACATGTAAAAATGAACATTTACACAAATATTTCTAGCTGACACAGAAATATTCCTCACTGACATATTGAAAGATTGAAAGAGAAAAGCCATAGCTCAGCTCAGACAAGCATCACTTCTAGGAAGATGAAAAATAATCAAGCCAGCAATAGCCGGTAACCTAAACTGTACGTTCTCTGTCCTGATATCCTGACCTGGCATCGGCGACGCCATAAAGGTATGGAGCCGTACTGACGGTCTATCAAAACAGGCAGCCCAAAAGCACAATATTTCTACAAAAGAGACATTCCTGCTCAACAGTCCATTAAATAGCAAACTGTGAGGTGTTCAGATTGCATATCCTCCCTGAAGGGCTCTTTCGGGAACCTGATGCGCCCAGCTACCATCAAGTCGACTTTCATTATTCCATTCCAGGTTAAAAAAGAAAAATCTTCACATGTCTTTTAAAAGTAGAGGTGAAAACAGCACCTTTTTTTTTCAATGCATTAAAAATGTTGTTCTCTTGTGGAAGTTAAAAGGAGGGGAAAAAACCAACAGATAGATCTTACTTCCATCAGGAAACACAGTAGCAGAGTTGATTTTGCCTTGGGACAGAGGAATGGACTGGATTAATTTAGGATCCCAACCACATATATTATATATAACTCTGCATGCATCCCATAACTCAGTTTTTGCCTAAGGATTTAGAAGAACGGCTTTGTGCCTTTTGGAAAGCTGGGAAAACACAAAGAAATGTTCATGCGTGCGTGTACATGGAAGAAAAAGAGACACAATGTTTGTCCTACAAAAAAAAAAAAAAAAAGACCGAATCCCATATTTATAGGCAGACGAATTATCTTTTGTAAATCAGGGGGAAAAACCCGTTTCAGCAGCCTGATCCTTCTGAGGGTCTGAAAGAGATGTTTCGAGAAACGAACAGAGGTGGGGAAGGGTTACTTCGCCTCTCGAGCTGAGCAAGGCCAGCTTTGCATAAAAGAAAGCAGCCGGTACTTCTGCCACACGGTCCGCGGGCCGCTTCGGCTGCAGCGCGAGGGCCCCGGGCACGACCTCCCCGTCAGCGTTGGCAAAATTAAGCACGTCAGGAAGCGAACGGAGGGAAGCGACGGCGGGCGGCGCCCGGCGCGGCGGGCGAGCGGAGCCTGCGGGGAGCGGGGGAGCCGGAGGGCACCAGCGCCGGCAGGGGCAGCCCCGCGCAAACCCCGCGCAGCCCCGCGCCGGGCTGCGGGGCGGGAGGACGGTACCTGCCGCGGGGAGGTTCCCGGCGGAGCCGCCTCCCGGCCGCGGCTGCCGGCGCAGGCGGTGCGGGGAGCCCCGCGCCGCGGGAGGCAGCAGCAGGAGGAGGAGGAGGAGGAAGGGGAGCGCCGGGCAGCAGCCGAGGGAGCCGAGCGCTCGCCGCATGGTGCCGCCGGCCGCCCCGCAGCCCCCGGCGCCGCCTTTAAAGCTGCCGGCGGGATGGGGGTGTCGGCCCCCCCCCCGGGGGAGCTGCCAACCGCCCTCCCCCGCCCCGACGGGGCGTTCAGCCTGGGAGAGGGGAGGGCTGCAAGGATTAGAGCTAAATTTAGGGAATTTGTGGCACAGCGAGCACAGGGTTCAAACCTGGGAGCGGGGGGAGTTGAAATACAAACGCAGCTTTTCTCCCTCCGCTGGAATGATTTGATCCGGGTCTGCTAACTTCGCACTTCTGGTCTCAAGCAAGCACCATGCTTCATCTCCAGGGCAGTATTTGTGAAGAATGGGAGAAAAAGCTCACGGCACTATCACCGAGGCACGAGAACACACCTTCCCTGCTGTCAGATCTAGGCTATCACACCCGGTCCCTAGGACTGCCAGTCCTGCCAGTTCCTGCAGGATGCTGCAGCAAGCTTTAATGGAAAGCACGGTTTAAGGCACAAATCCATTATGATCACCAGCACAGCCTTTCAGCAGACACTTTGCTGAAACCACAGTCGACATGTTGGGCTGTACCTCCATATGCGGAACAGGAAGCCCCGATTTAGAGCAGGAACAAAACACCGCACCCTCACAACCCACCAGCAGTACAGTCTTGCACCAGTATTGACTCACTTCAGCAAGTACTTTCTTGACTGAACAGGAGGAGGCCACCAACACGTTTGCAAAGCCTGCAAATGAAGTCAGGGAAGAGGGAACACCACCCTTCACCCCCCTGGGCCGGGGTCCAGTGGCCTACACTGGCTTTCACCTTCTCAAGGGGGCTGCAGCAGTGTTTGAGCGAGACACACCCCGCATGAACTTCAGGCAGTGCCTGCTGCCGCCAAGTACTGCTCACCCACCCTCCCTTTGGGAATTCTCAACGCCCACCCCTGGGCTGGAGCTCTCTGCCCATAACCAACACTGACACGTTCCTTAGGTGCCCACTCACACTCAGACAGCTAATGGAGGAGCAGGTTTTTGGCTTCATTCTGTAACACATGCTGAATCTCCCTTGGTGCAGATGGATCCAGCCCAGAGCACAAGCTCTGGGATCGGTATTTGAGTATCACACAACTCCAAGTTTCAGCTGCGTGTTTCTTAGACCACTTCAGTTTCATAGAATCATTAAGGTTAGAAAAGACCTCTAGGATCATCAAGTCCAACTGTCAACCCAACACTACTTCATGTAGTGTTTTGGCTCCCCCACCCTGAAGTCACATTTGAGCAGTCTTTGCCAGGATCTAAAGATTCCCTGTTCTGGGAGTCTCTTTGGGAGTCCGCATCCAACCAGTTCCTTAGAACCTGGAAGCTGAGCGCGGTTGCCAAGACACCTGCTCGCACAGGGTAATGGGAAGGGCAGGGCGCTGCCCCAACAGCTGCACAAGAGGTTCTTACACCAGCACAGTTTATGGTGCTCTCACAGACAGCAACGTAGGTAAAGAGAAAACCAAGGAACCTGTTACTGGTAGTGTGGTAAGGACAGAGGGTTTTTTTAAACATGTCCGAGGGCGGGAACAGGCTGGAATAATCAACCACCTGTATGGTGTAGCAATTTGAATCCTTTTCACCCAGAGCTTAATCCCAGATTCCTTTTATCTTCTAAAGTAGAAAGCCATTTTTTCTTCAGATGTATCAGCAGATCATTAAATTATCTTTCCCTCTTACCACAGAGGAGGAAGAATAGAAAGTTTTCTTTGTGGGGTTTGGTTTCTTTTCTTTAAAGAACATTTCTGAAGTTATGGCATAGGTCCAACAATTTTGGACGTTTCCCAACATAAATAATGTTGTATTCCTACTGGGTGTTTGTCCTGCTCTTAACACCCAAGCTCATCAAACACCAAATTTGCTGCAAGGGCTAGAAGCCTCCAGTACAATTCCCTTTTCCCAGATTACGTGTAAGTAGCAACCAGACAAAAACACTTGAGTGCTTGAACTGCAAAGGTTGCAACACAAGCTCATACGTATAAGGGAATCCATGTTCTCCACCCACAGGAGGACTTCTGCTGAAGAATGCACATCAACCACTGAACAACCTGTAGGAAGCCAGTGCTCACTAAGCTGCATGTCTGCGGGGCCACCTGCAGTACACTGAAGCGCTTAAAAAAAACCCCAACAGATCAACCAAGGCTACTGGTAAACGTTCCGTAAAAGATTTATTTAAGTATCATTTATCACAAAGAGGAAAATACGTATAAGATTAGAAGCATGCAACCATCTTCTGCATTTCTATTTATTTTTTTGCATTTGCAGCACGTTGTAATACAACTCCTGTGCCACCCTCACTTCTTCCTGAAAAATACGATGTTTCAAGACATAGGATAATTAAAAAAAAAAACAACACAATACAGGTAAGATAACATGAGAAAAGTGCAAAGTAAAAAAAAGATCATGTATATACCACATTCAAACCCCCTCCCCCTCCAAAAAATGGATAAAGGCAAACTGTCACTTTGCTGCACGACCAGATTGTCTTTATGAGCTACTTTACAAAAAAATTAATATAAATTAAGGGCACAATCCTGCAGACACTTATAATTGTAGCTAACTTCAATCACAGATTGGCTCAGTTGGTATTATTAAAAGCCACAAGTTAGTCACATGCATAAGTTCTTGCAGTATATGGCCCTAAGGCAATAAAATGTTTAAGAGCATTAAGGAGAACAAAAATTAAAGGAAACAAAAACACTCCCAGATGTGTTTTGCTTAGTAAGTTTATATCAAACATATTTTAAACAGAACAGTTTGCTCCTAAAGCCCTGAATACTTCTATTACTTAAGCAGTTTTGCAAGATTAAAAGACAAAACCCCCAGGAAGCTGGTACAGATGTTAATTAACATAAAAATTGCTTCAGGCAGGTACGTAGGGAGGCGGAGGTTCCTTCTCAGGCATCTTCACTGCCATTTCATAGGTTGGCAGAACATACTAAAAAGAAGACATTTTAAAAGAGATTAATGCGGCGCGGTGGGGACGACAGGACCCACCCCAGAACAAGAACATACATGCCCCATCAGCAACTTCATCCTCTGTTGTAGGCAAATGTTTTCAAGAAGAATTTATTGCTGTTCCTAGTAAGCTAGTGAGGAAGTGAAAGAAGGTACAACAGTAGGTTACTGATCTGCTGAACCTAACCCCAGGGCATTCATTCCACCCCACCGTCTCTCAGTTTTGCAAAGCAGCAAGGAAGGTTTCGCCTGGCACAATCAGAAATCTTTGCTCTACTGGAAGAAAAACATTCGAAGACTTTTCTCTGCAAAACCTCCTATTTTATGCACTGTAAGAATGTAACTAAGAAATAACCCACCATAACATTAGCTGCTTTAACTTTTTTAATCTCCCAGTCTTTGTTTAGAAAGCTTGTAAACATATATGGATATGGTGTGCTTCTCTACTTCAAAATTAAACGATGCTGGTTCCTTTTATCTCATAAAGAGGCTTTACCTGTGGAGGAGCTTCAAAAGCAGGGTACACAGCTATCTCTGGTAAATTTCTGTTGCTGATGTATTTATAGCAGTTCCATACACAGTTAATTAGATATGCCTGAAATAAGAGAAAGTTCTCTTTTTAAAGAGCTCACATGCATTAGCTGATTCAGAAATCAGATGCTGGATTACATTCATATGACAAGGAGTATAAATCAACTTAGTCAATACATACCTGAGGAATGGGTGCTATTTCACAGATTTAGCCACACATACCTATGTTGTTTCCCATTTAGCTTTGCTACCATAGTGACTCGGAGACTATGAACCACACAGGCTTTAGCAAAAGAATTCACAGATCCATTCAACTAATCCCTCTATCTGCCTCAGCAGTACTAATCAAATTAATCCCCAACCGGCTTTTGTTTCTGTGAATCTCAGTCCAAACTTGCCAGGAGGAAGAGGAGGAGAGGCCAACAGCACAATCCCACTCATCCCTGAGTTAGCATTACTATTTGTCCAACTACCAGCATGAAGGAGGGGGCACGAACACACAACTGGGGTGGCAAGGAGAAGACATGGTAGAGCAAAGCAGCCTGGACCTTAAGTCAACATTAACTGCTGTAGAAAGACATACTGGGACGCTCTGATGAGGATTAGATTTTTTTATTATTATTAATCTGTATAACATTAATCTCTCTGAATTTTTCATTGCCACATTAGCACATGGGTATGCACAGGTACTGAATTTCCCCATCAATACAAAAATATCATCTCCTGTATTAGGCTTCCACTCCCCCCAGTCAGACATTTCCATTGAAGAAAGTACAGAAAACAAGTAAAATAGTTTTTCATTACTTCATTTTCTCTTAAATTCAATCTGGATGCAATAAAAGAACATTGTCATGGTCACTGTATATTATCAACTCATTCTTCTAATATGCTTTGTCTGCACAAGTTTTGTAATTCAAATGAATCCCTCTGTTTTTAGATCATCAAAAAGAAAATATCTGGTAATATCACTCTTCAGTAGTAAGAACAATACAGCACAGTTAACCTATGCATTTCTTCCTTCCATCATCTTCCTTCTAAAACATGCACCCTGGCTTGTTAGGCACAGTGAGACATTTCAAAAGTTTTGTTTAGAAAACTTGCATGCAGTAACTCGATATCGTTTCACTACAAGCTTAATTACAAATATGAAGTTTATCTCCACATATACAAAAAGATGGTATTTGAAGTCTTTGTGCATTGCTACTTTGGAAGGGCAGAGCTGCGTGAACACACCCCACTGCATACAGACAAGTTAGCAGAAGACACCAGTACACAAAACGTAAGTCTAAGTCATACTGTAATTGAACATCCTAACAATTCTGCTCAAAGTTTTTAACTCAGCATTAAGAAGTCAGCTGAGTTCTTCATTCAGCATTGAGAATTAACTCAAGTTGATAGCATCTTCATATAACTCATGAAACAGACATACACTTAACTTTTAACTTACCTTTAAAACGATAAATAAAGCAAAGAACACCAGAACAATAAACAAGAGACAGCTGGAGTCCAAGGCAAGGAGATCATCTTTGTAAGGGAAATCCGGCTAGTTGAAAAGAACAAACACAAAACAAAAAATGTGAGAGAAAGGGAGGAGATAAGCACAGGTACTGCACAGTCACAAATATGACAGAAGGACATCCGAACTTCACACCTAGTGAAACAAACTCTTGTGTAAACTGCTCTCCCAGAAACAACAAAAAATTCAATTTCTTGCTAGTTTGTTTTTGCTCCCAGAAAGCACAGTATTTATCCTGCAAGACCCTACCAGGTCACCACAGAAGAGGGCTACCTATACAGAAGCCTTGTACTGCATATGCCCCTAGTCACCTCCTCAAAGAGATTTTGTACTTATGGCCCTCTACTTGATAACTCTTTCATTACTTAGTATTAATTACCTCCTGTCAGTCCAACCAGTAATGCACATGAGCAGAGAACGGAAAAAAGTCACCCCCAAACTTCAGAACAGCCAAAACAAAGAGCTTCTGCAAATTTCAGACTCCTCTTTCCCTGACCACACGAACAAAGCTTCTCTCCAACACCAATCCGATTTTTTCTCTCTCTTTTAAAAGGATTTTTTTAACATCTACTTGAACAGATCTAAACACCACCCAGAAAGAGCCTGTGATCCCTGTTAAGTGACAGTGTATTCTATCCATTGAGTCTTCCTGCAGCGAAAAACCCAGGCAGGTTAATGACAACTCCATTACAGTTTCATTAGAAGGTACTGTTGCAAAATGAGAAATAGGACATAAAAAGGAACCCTCAGAATCTCTGATTCCAATCCATTATGCTGTAGGACCCTACATCATATCAGTACTTACCTAAACTCTTCTTCCCCCACTAAATAAGGATCAACACATTTTTCATCTGCAGTAGCAAACCTGCCACAGAACCGTATCTCTTAAACGGTGGGGAACATCTTTGTTTTGAAGGCAAATGTAGCAGAGAGTGTTTAAACCAACAACTCCCATCACAATTCTGCCTCTCCTTTTAGGGAGCAGTGACACCTTTGGCCCTTCCACCTCTGATAAACTCTCATTCTCATAACCACCCTAGCAGTCATCCCCTATGGCTGCTGCAGCCCGAGTTCCTCTTTCAAACACACAGAAAGGTAACTATAGCTCAGTCACTTATCCAATTAAACCAAAGTTTAATTTCATATGTAAAATACCAACTTGAGGTGAACAAACACTTACCAACTGATCCAGGTAATCCTTGATTCTGGGCAAGTAAGTTAAAGAACTGATAGCAACCAGACAACTGAGCACAAAGTCAAAGAGCTGGTAACAGAAAAACGGGATCAGCCAGCCTACACGATGCTAAGGAAATAAAAAAAAAGAAGCAGCTGTCTGTAAGGTATGTCATTAAAAATTCAAGTAGCAAGTTTAAAACCATGTACTACAAATGTACTTACAGCAATTGCACCATACACCATCATTGCACTGATTGTGAACATGAGGAGGGAGATAGCAAATAGGACACAGGCATTTTCTGCATTAAAAGAAAAACAATAAGCATCAGTCATTTCCTGAAGTTGTCACACTGCAGCTGACAGGTACACAAGCTCTGTTCATTACTGTGATCTGTTCTCACTCATCTGTGCCACAGCAGAATTGAGTAACTCAGACCTCTCCTAATGGAAAAAGAGCTGGTTCAAGAAAACCAGCAGGCATTTGGAAAAATCCTTCCACCTTAATTGAAAGCCTGAATAAAGCTCAGACAAACCGATCAGAAGCCTGACATCGTTTGACAGTAATGCAACATAATGATGCTGATTGCAATATATGTCAGTGCTAAAAGTATGTGGGCGATTAACTTTACAACTGGAAAGAATTTTAAGAGAAGCTAGCACAGCATCAACCTTTACAGTTTAAAATGGCTTGATTATGTAATTCGGCCATTGGCAGTGGGAACAGCACTGCTCCTTCAGTGACACTAAGGAAAACAGGAAATCGCTGTGTGGAAGGTATCCCATTATTTACATGAAAAGGCAGCTGAACAGAAACCAAATGGTAGCAAAATCCAGGACACTCGTGGAAACTGAATGATAGAGATTCTCCTTGTGCATCACAGTTACTGATGACAGAAGCACAGCTGCTTTCCACGAGTTAGATTATACTCGTTCTCCTACAGCAAGCACAGTTTACATTTTTAGACACAGAGGAAGAAACCAGCTTGAGAGTCTATAGATGTGGTAAGCTAACGTTTTTTGCAATACTGAAGCCAAACCCTGGTGGTTCCCACGCTTGAAACAGATCTGAGAATCATAATCTTCTAGTCTGCAGCTGATTTGAAAAGTTACACTCTAGAAGCACTTACAGACCCAATTCAGTATGAGATAATATCATCTACCTACACAGATGACATCAAGAATGAGGTCCTCCCATGTCAGAAATGCATTCCGTTAATCAGAGCACCCTAAGTACTTAGCAATAACCAGCAAGTGTGGTTTTCTTCTGAGGATTTGCTACTTGCAGTATCCACATGCACAATCAAAATTGTACTATCCCTTCACACACACAAAAAACTCTAGTTCATATTCTAACATGGAAAACAAGAATCTAAGTCAATAGTATGCGATAGCCATTTTACACTAAAAAGTGGAGAAAGTGCCTTCAGAAGCACCCCTCAGTCATATAAGCTTACGGCTACCAAGTACACCAACACCTGTTATAAAAGAGATAACATTTGACATTTATCTGCTGTAATTTTACTTAATATTTTGGCTTTATGAAGTATTTGGTCCTTGCTTCCACTCTCATTTCATTACTAACAATCGTTAGTTGCAGTCACAGGCCCTCAACTCAGGTTATGAACACTTAATATGAAGACTAAACCAGAACTCTCAAAATCCAGATTTGTGCTGTACTATCTGTCTTTGCTCCAGACTGCATTGACCCTCCCTAAATTTCAGGGTAATATAACAGGCTTAGACAAGACACATTAGAAGTGCCACACTCAACATATTTCTGCACATATAAAAAACAAGAAAAACAAAGCATGTGCACAAGTTTACATGTCATGCTACAGTTAAGAAACTTGGTCATTACAGGCAGAGTTTGACACTGATTATACTTATACAGGTCACACACTTCACCTGTAACAACAGAGTGGAATAAGGTTTAATTCTGCTCATGATGCTTTCTCTTCTGGTTCTTCCGCATGTCAAACTTTAGATAAATACTTTGGTTTCGCTCAAGTACTTGGCATCCCAACTCTTCCACTGTTCTTAGAAAAACAGCATCGTTTTCCTCTCAGTAAACTCCCCCACAAGAGCTGTAAGCTCCTTCCTTAAATCCATGAGGGTCACCAAACATTTTTTTAAAAAAAAAAACTATAAAAAATAGTTTTCTGCTTTTTGTTTTACTGACACAGCAAGAATAGTAAATGTCTATAGAGAAAGTGAATTAGAGATGTTCCACACATACTTCAACACTCAAAGCATTAGGAGGCCAAGAAATCTGTAGAAATCTTATAGTTTAATATGTTTAGGAGTAATATAAAAAAATTCCATGTAAGCTTTTCTTTTACTCTTGTAGAAAAAAAGACAACCATATTTAAAAGCTGTATGCATATATTACACCAGTGTAAGGCAAATACACCGTGATAATCATGCTTTATTTTCCAATCAAACAGCAGAGTTATACACCTACCAGCCATTCTCTCAGAAGCATAGTAATTTCCAATGACTTCATACTGGATATCAACAGTTGGCACTATATTTGGATGAGTTACTTCTACTGTCAACAAGATGCCCATCAGCAAGTTCACCACCTGGGAAAGATCACAGTTACCTAAAGGTTATTTACATTGCAACAGCTATCATCTTTTTAAGGACACTTAAATCTTCTATTTCAGTTAGAAATAAACTCTTTGCTTTGCCTATAAGTGGAAGAAAAAAAAAAAAGAACCCAACTTATGATTAAATTTCAAGCTGATTTAGTTAAACCAGTACAAAAAAAAAAACCAAAAACCAAACAGCAGAGCACTGGACACTTGCTAGTTTCAACAAATCACAAATAAACTTCGCAAATTAAGAGAATGGATAGGGTTTGTAAGGATTCAAATGAGATAACTAAACCGATGCTGCGTGATGAACGCAGAGATTTGTGAACTGGAAAACTGGAAACAGTTAAAAGAAGCCAGGAAGGAAAAGGTAAAACGGACACAATGAGGAACGTTTGGAAAAGAGTTTCTGCTTTCTGCAACAAACAGAAAGGCAGAGTTAATTTAATGCACAAGTAAGGTACTGCACCATACTCTTTCAAATAGTGCTGGGGGCAAGCAGTACAAAGGGATGCGTAAGCATCACACAGTAAATCTGGGTATGAAGAAAAGCTTCCACTACAGCCCTAATCCTCCAGTGTAGCTTGCTTCTTGGTTTCTCCCATGCTACAATTTTAATACAAGCAGGGGAGGACTGGCTCCCTCCCCTTCCTACATAGTTTATCAAAACCTCACCAGCACCTATCAGAAAAGTTACACAAACACTGGTAAAGCTAAAGAAATCTCACACAAAGATTAAGCCCCCAAATTTGTAAGCATTCAGCATTGGCTATGTGCTTACCAGTCCTCCTCACTTACGCTGCCACTGAAGACTGCTGCTGTTTCCCCATTTTGGTACACACCAGAAATGCTTTGTGACAGTAAGAGCTCAAAGAGTCAGAAGTAGCTTAAGCCTCTGCAAAACTGCTTTCACAGCATTTATAACCTATTCAAGATTTACAGGGGCATAGTTTATGTTACTAATACTTGGAGAGACATACCAAAGAAACAGGAGGCATAACAAAAAAAGGTCAGGATGGTATTTTCAAGCTGCAGTTGTTTACCAATCAGTATTCAGTAGTGGCACCACCACCACCCGCAGGATCTTTTACAATTCCCCTCAAAAGAAAAAAAAAAAAGCCCAAAGCAAAAAAAAAACCAAACAAGCTGGTTTGCAGTTTCTCTCACAACTTAAGAATATTTGCCAGATATTTCTTCTTTTACTGGCCTGGTTCCAGGAGTCAGTGATAGTAATAGTGGCAAGCCTACGCACAATTACTGAAGTTTTCAGTAAGAAGAAAAGCTTTTGAACGTTTAGAAAGAGCTTTAGCTTTTAAGACTCACCATTCCTACAAGCTTTTTGATTTAATCAAAGGGTTTGGGTTTTTTTTGTTTGGGTGTTTTTTTTTTTCTTCCCTAGGGTTTAGAGATATCACGGTGACCAGCTTGCTTACATTTTCTGCTAAAAAGCCCTTCAGTGAAATAAAAACTGACAGTTTTGTAGAAATGCTATCATGTCATCATGTATTATACAAGCTACTTTCAGCCACTTGTATCCTCCATTTTATGCCTTGGAATGTAAAATATAGTAATAGTACTGCTGACAGTGAAGAACTAAGTTTAGCCAACAGTATCTTTAGCCTTGAAATGAGCATATTTCCCCCCCAGCAAGACACTTCTACAGAGCAAACTGTCAGGTTGCTCATCTGCCACTTGCCTAAATCTTTTATTTTGCTTCACCATTGTTCAAATGTATAGAATACTATACTCTCTCACCACTCCTGCTTCATGCTTCTCTGCTCTGTCTTTCTGCTTTCAATGTATTTCCAAGCCTTCTACTTCCTCCTCTGAGTGAACCAGGGCTATCAACCTATACTTTGGAAAATAACTTCCTGCTCTACACTTGTTTTAAAACAACGCCTACGTCAAGGTTCAGATCTCTGGCAGTTGAAACATTGATTTCTACTTCATAAAATACATAGAGGCAGGTTCAATTATACCTAACTCATTTATTGTTTATACACAGTCATAATTTGAACTTATACAGTGATAAAGTTCAGGATGAAAGACAATATTACTTCAATACTGAGTTTATCTGCCATGATAAGCTATCTGCCTAAAGATAAAGAGCAAGCAGCAATTGAGTTAACATAGAAATACTGAAGAACTTGGCTGCCTTGAAATTGTGAGACTGTGATCCTACATCCGTCACTTTTTTTTGTTTTCATCCTAATTTAGCACACAAAAGTCCTTAGTAATTTCACTGGTTACAGAGCACAGTTCGAAGTATTGAAAGCTTTATTTTCTCAACCTGAAATGGCATGCAAGGAAAATAGGGAATTAAAGAGTCATTCAAAATCTAGTCTATTAGGATCAGCAAGACAGAATAAAAATACCAACTTAAATACCAAAAAACAAATCCAAACCTCTACCAATTAACACCCCAGGGTTTCCAGTAGTCCATTACTGCTATTTGTGAACCATATCACAGCACTGAGCAACATACAACATATGAATTTCAATTAAAAGTTACCAACAACTCCAAATTAAGAGTCCTTTTAAGCACAAAGCCACAGCCTGTATTTTAACTACTACCATTCTGCTTTCACAGAAGCTTGATAACAACAAGGCCACAAGGCTTGTTTCAGCTTCCTAAGTCAATGTAACTGGCAGCAGGAGTATGATTTGGACAGCAAGGATCATCAGAGCTTAAGAGAGCTTAAAAGAATATACTCAATGCGAATAAAATGTATGTTCACAAATTATCTACATGGAAACAAAGTCAGAAAAAAAACATAGCAGAGGTCAACCTTAGTGTACTCAGAAGATTAAAACCACCACCGCCCCAAAAAAACCACCAACCCTGACAAGCCAGCACTCTGTGGATAGTGCACCATTCTGAGGTAACACCTCAGAAACCCCAGCAGTCCCCATCCTAGTCTTTTTGTTAGGAAGTGGAAAAAAAAAAAAAAGAATTACAAAAATGCACGTTCAAATTCTTATTCAAAAGATGGTTCCATTAAGATGAAAAAACCTAATTTAGTTTTGTAGTAGTTTAAGAAGTATATTCTACTCTTATCCCAATTGGATAACTGAGCTTAACAGAAGTTTGGTGTAGCTTATATCAAAATTTAAAAATCCAGTAGCTGGTATTAAAGTAGAAAGTCAGCATTTATTACAAATGGGTAACAAATATTAGCCCCCATGTGATCAGAACTCAAAAGACTGTGGGGACTGTAACAAGTATTAGCTTTTTAATTAGCCAGTATATATCTCCATGGTATATATTTAATGCCTAATCATCTAAGTGCTTCATCCCTCTGGAGGCCTGAACATGAAGCCTAGGTTTCCCCAAGCACCTGAGTGACAAAGTCTTGGACATAAACAAGAATTCCTACTTATCATTTGCTTATTTCCTTTTATGAGTGGGAGAGAGAGGAAAATTGCCTTACACTACCACACTTCCTCATCTTCCCCTTGCTTTTCCAGTATTTTTCCTTAAACATGCTCCTGAAGAAACAAACCAAGATGGGGTTTTTGTTTTGGTTTGGTTTTCTTTATTATCTAGAAATAATACAAACTGAAAAAGAATAATGTTAAATAGGGTCCTTCAGAGCTTCCAGCACTATCAAGATTAGATTGACACCAGCTACATTCCTTCATTTCTGGAAATCTTGTTCAGTGGACAAACAACTCCAGAGAGCATCCTCACCCTGCTGCTAACCAGTAGCAATTGCATCGTTTTGACTCCACTGCTGGAGTTTGCTGCCAGAATGAAACAGCCACTCCCTCCACAACAATGCCATCGCATTTAGGCTGTTTATTGAACTCTGATCTGATTTTTGCCAGTGCAGGGTTCACACTTCCGGTTTCTGGAAAGCACTGTGCCTATTAAGGAAGTTTACAGGAAGAAACAAACTTCAAAGCCACATGTTTGCAATTATGGAGCTAGGACTAGGAGGTTTCTTTTTCCTTCCTACACAGAACAGTAGTGGGTGTTGCAGAGTAAACCAAGCTATATTAATCCTGGAACTCAAGTACGAATCTGCTAGAAATATTCTTAACTCATCTTTTTGCAAATAGAGTTTTATCTATTTATGAGAAACAGTAGCGGCATATGGACTGAAGCATGCTTAAAAGATGCAGTTTGATCGTATACAGCATCAACAGCAGACATTTTAGAAGATAATGTCCTTGTTCTCCCTAGACTCACAAAAGTACACAAGGACATCGATATAACTGTTTTAGTGAGGAGATAAGTTAATTAGATGCAAGATTTAAGAGTATACAAATAAGGAAGGAATAGGAAATGCCTACAGAAATGGTAACATAATACACGTGTGTTATTCTTAAATAGCCAAACTCTTATCTTACTAAACATCTGGAGTAGATTGCTACAAGGCTCCATTTTATGTCTGGCATCAAATTCCTTCAGGACTGCACAGCATGAGAATACAGTCTATCCAGTAACACAAAGCTATTGTTGAACTAAGCATTCTTCCCCACCAAAAAGCTACCTCCCTTAAAAACTCACCCCACACAGAAAATTATTACTATTTGTCCCACTGTAACTTACAAACAGATCATTAAATTGATTTAGAAATATTTATCGTAAGCTAGTGTCTGAAAGACTGAATTAGTAATGTACTTAAAATGGTCCATTAACATATCTAAAGAGCCTGATATGCCCTAGGCCACTTAATTTAAGTTTGTCAGCAGAAAGATACACATAATTTTCACTGTCCAAATTGTACTTTGCCTTCAGAAGGTATGAATTACAGTTGAATGATGATTTAAAGCATTAGGCAAGACCACCTAAGACTCCATGGTAAGTCCGTATTTCAGCTCAAACAGCCAACAGCTGTCAGACTTAAGAGAGTTATCACCTTTTTGCAACTGACATCTGAGAACAGCTTGATAAAAATTTTTCAGTGCATAGCTTAACAAAGTGTTGGATATAGTTTATAGAAAAATGCAGCTAAGAAGTACTTCGCATGCACCCTGCTACCGTGAACACAACGGTATTTTTCCCTCTAGCAGCCTGAATCCATTGCAGTTACACGAGGTCAGGAGGAACGCTTTGCCTCAGACACCACTCCACCTCGGAAGACATCAGCCTCATCAACGGCCGGCATACTTTTCACCGTCCATAAGCACTACGGACATTTAAACATATTCAGAAGGAGGAAGAGGCACTGCATCCAGGCAGCAAGATGAAACAGAAGCACAGCAGGAGAGGTAGAAGCTGGAAGTACTAACAGTCTGTGGCCAGGGAATGCACATTCCTGCCCACTACCATCACCAAGTTCCTGGGGTTTCAGATACTCCTGTGAAGAGGAAACAAAAGTGGGAAGGCAGTAAGGCGTGTCACATTTGTTTCATCACAAGGGTAAGCATCTCCTTACTGTTAACAATTTTTGCTCTTACTTGAGATACCAAAAGCATTGCAGGTTTCCAGAACAAGTCCAACATTCAATACTGCAATGGACCTTACTTTTCTATTTTACAAGAAGCTACCCCTTTCCTAGAGCTTTGTTACACTTCCCCCTCACACCTTTTTCTTCCATTCTTGTCTCCTACCATTTTATTGTTTGCCCGTACAGTTTTTATTGTCAATGGAAGAACAAAGATAAAATAATAAAGGATCTCCCCACACTCGCTGAAGATAAACCATAAACTCTCCAAACTCAAATCCCCGTGACTGTAAAAGTTTCTGTACATGGCTCCTTCACATCAAGGCATAAAAATTCAGCATTCTCTATTTTTGCAGTCTGGGGAAGAGTGAAGAGGAATATAGGCTTTGGTTACAGCTTCAGGACAACAGAAAAGCTATGATGCAATGTTTTTAAACTGTCCTCACATTTTTACTGCCAGTGATGGTAAGGGGAAGGAAGATAAGGAAATGACTTCAATAAAGCAAAACTCAGTTCCCCTTTAAGGGAACTAAGGGAAGTTAAGGCTCCAGGCCTTAACTTGCCGATACTGTTTTCGCATCTCTACTTTACTCTAGTTCAAAACTACTTTTAACGTCTCAGCTTCACCACCACAGCTCTCTCTCAGAGAAAAAGCACTCACCAGCCACAAAGCAAGGGGTGTTTAGGGAACCAAAACTGCTTCTATCGCTCTTTAACCACTACACCAAGTACCGAATAACCGGGAACTTCCCCAAGTCTCCTCAGCAAGCAGAAGCCACCTTCATGTTGAAGACCCTCGCCTTCCTCCCGGGGGTTACACACTACTCGGGGAACCCCAAATGCAGCCTCCACGACACCTTAGCGTCTTCCTCTCTTACCAAGGACACCTTCAGTATGTTTGAAGCGTACGAAAGACCCCGCACCTCCACCCGAAGAAAAGGAACGGGAATAGTAACAGAACCCCTCGGGAGACCCAGGTTAAAGCACCCTGAACTTTATTTTTCTAACCACAGAAGGGGAGGCCAATAGGGAACAACCGGGTGTGCCAAGCCCGACTGGGACCCCGCGAGGGCGGAGGGGCACGACCCGCCCCAGGAAACCCGCGCAGCTCCCGACGGAGGGAGACTCCCCGGGCGATGAGCGGGGCAGCTCAGTGGGGCCGCCGACACGGCCCCCTCAGGGCTCTCCTCCGGCGCCCCCGCGCATGCGCGCTGCCCACACCCAATCCCCGCCCCCTCCGCTGCCCCCCGCGCCAGGCTCTCACCATGTACCAGGTGCCCAGGATAATGGTGCCGGTCCGCACATGGCAGCAGCCGCAACAGCGGGTACTGTAAAAACGGTCCCGGCTCCGCTTGAACGTCATGGCGGCGGTAGCAACAACAACCTCCCGCCCACAGACCCGCCGCTCGCCCTCTCCACCCGCTTCGCCTCCGGCTGAGGGCCGTAAATCCCCCGCGCGCGCGTCACCGCCGCTCTGGCCAATCAGGTGCCTACACCGGGGGAGTGCGGGGGGGCGCCTGCGGGAGGGCGTACGCGTTGCCGCAGCAACGGGCGATTGGCGGCGCCGCAGACCAATGGCAGCGCCGTTGGGTGTAACGCCCTACCGTTCACCTGCGGCGTGTGGGGAGGCGGGGTGGGGCTGGGTTCACCTGAGGGGAGGCTTGGTGCCTCTCGGTCCGCCATGTCGGGGCGCAGCCCCTCGGGGCTGGGAGCCTTCCGCATGGCGGGTCCCGGAGGGGCGGGCCTCGAGCCGCGCTCGGCCTGCCGCTGGGGCTCTCTGGCCCCTTCCTCTACAGTGTCGATGGGGAGGGCCACGGCGCAGGGGCGGTGTTCGGTCTCCAGGTAGCACCCAGAACCTTGCGGGAAAGACTGCGTGGTCCAGCGACAGCCCTTTCTTCCAAGAAACACTGGAGTAGGTGTCTCCTTGGCAGGGCCCGAAGTGGCCTGCTTTGGGATACTACCAGCACCCCGCGGCTTTCACTGAAATTCAGCCAGTTCTGTAGAGGGTTTAATTCGCTTACACCCTTTTACTGTTCTTTTGCATTAATTCCTTGGATTAAATTATTTATATTGTGTGTTATGTGCTACGAGGGTATGTGATAAGAGGGTAAACAGAAGAGGTGAGTTTTAGTCTACGATAATGCTTTACTGTGAGGCAAAGTCCCTGTTTGTCAGTGGATAATAATAATACTTCATTAGTCCCATTGAAAATTGCAGGTGCTGCTAGATACGTGCTTTAATGAGAAATAACTTGTATAAATCTAAGTGGTGCCTTCCTAAATGTATGCGATAAGAGGTTGTTCCACCACTTGGACACAAGATCTGTTCAAGTACGGAGTGGGACCTATAAACTTCTTCTGACAGAAGGACAGCCGGTGGTTTTTGCAGACCTGAGCTGTTGATACAGCTATGCACACAGTTTATTTTAACCCTGGTGCAGCTGCAAATATTTCCTTCTCGGCTGTGTACAACCAATTTGAGACACAGAACCATAAATATTTGCTGTGCATGTATACACTAATTGGTATGTCCTATGACAGGATTAATACTGAATTTTTAACCGTGAACAATGAGAAGGTAATGAAGGTGACTGCTTGTCCATTTGATATATTCCAGATCCTGCAATTAACGCATTTTATTGTTTTAGCTACTTAGTCTATTTTTAAACATGAGCTGTTGCTGAGTTTTTTTAAATTATTTACTTAAAGTCTTTAAAACAGAGCTTTTTATTTTAAATCCCCTGTGTTCCATAATTAGTGGTTTTTTTCCTTGGGGCATATTTCATTTTTGAATAAACATGTTTTAAGTACTGCTGAGACTGCTCTAATGATCCTATTATAAACTATTGGTTGTTTCTTTAGTCCTCCTACTGTTCTCAGCCCTGTGCACAGATGCTTAATTATCAACACTCTGATTCAATGTAGGAAAAATGGACTAATTTTAATCAATATAGATGCATGCATGTAAATAAATAGAAAAGGAATGTGCATTTTGTTGTAATCAGTCGTTTTAAAAAATTAGTTTTCTCACAGATGGCACGTTGGGAAGCCTAAACCAACTATTTCTGCAGCATGCACGGCTGACTTGATTACATTATTCCTGCAGAGTTGAAAGGGGCTCTCCCTCCTGTTGGTCTGTCCCTGTGTGAAAGAGGAATTCACAGGACTAGAGTGAGTGAGAAGAGAAAGCAGGAGCCTCTCACTTGAGTTAGGGCATCCACTTGGAAACACCTAGATTTGATTCAAATGGTTTGTGAGGGCAAGTGTTCCAGCTAAGATCTTGTGGTTGGACACTTTGCCTTCACTAGTATCACTGGCAGCTCGTGTCTCAGGCTCAGATCTTCAGGGCTATTTTCACAAAATGAAAGAAATCTTAATTAAGTGTTCATATCTTTGTCAGCCAGGCTCAGAATAAAAATTGATGCGAATCCCTTAAACTTCACTGCTTGTTATACCCTGCAGACAACAAAGATACTGGGAGGAATAATGTGAATGTCATTTAACATCACAAAGCAGCTTTCCACAGGAGGATAGACTGATGTGGAACTATTGACAGAGCATAAAAAAACCTCTCTACTTTCTCCTCCTTTAAAAAAAAAAAAAAAAAAAGAGTATTTTGAGAATGATTGCATTGTTTCCTGTACTTGGGAGAAGAGAGGATAGGTTAATGATTTTTAGTCCTACCCTTGTGAAAGATTGCAGTTCTTCCATGCCACAAGCAGCCCAGATGACCTCAGGCAAGACACTTCATTCTCTCAGAGCTTTAATTCTTTCCTTGCTTGTTCAGAGAGGATTTGTGAGGCTAAATATATGAAAAATTCTGAAGGGCTCAGCTTATAGTCCTAGCAGCCAGAGCAAAATCTCGGGAGAGACAGAGGGTACTGGTGATAAACTTTACTTCCCAAATAGCAAAAAGACCTTGACATTGCAGGGATAAATTGCTCCACATATATCTGCAAGTCAGAAGCAGCTGCAAAAGAATGATTCAGATTCCTTTACCAGCATGACGCTTAACTCCTTCCCTCTCAGCAGGTAGGGAGGGAAGGAGTTTCGTATCATGGTGTTCCTCATTAGCCAAACTAGTCAGGGCTTTCAAAATCTATGTCTAGACAGGAGGTTTGAAATTCTGCCTTGAGACGGTATGGTGATGTTTTACCAAACACAAATTATTATTTTTGAGTAATCATATTTGAAAATAATATAAAAACAGATGTGACAGAAGAACAGCTAGGATCGTGTAAATGAGAGGCCAGGTTGCATTCTCCTTCAGCTTCTTCAGAAACATGAGTTCAACACCTGCAAGATGTCACAACAATACAGTACTGAGACTGTGTTATGCTGATCTTTGTAATTCCACAGTCTCTCCCTTCTGTGCCATTCTTCAGTCTAGCCTTGGCTAAAAGATGTTGGTTTAGACTTGCGCTGCGATTATTACTTCTCTGCGTGCACTGCGCTATTGTCAGGTTGCCTATGACCAATGAGGTGTTATTCTGCTTCAGCATTTGCTCTGTGTCCGTCTGTGAGGGGAAACTGGCAGACCATGAGCTGATAATAGTACGTAGCCTCCACGGGAACAGTTCTATCACTTTATAATAAGAATATTGTCCTGTTTGGGGTTGGGGAAACTGAGGCACGGTGAGATGAACTGACTTGACCAAGACCACAAAGGCTCGTGAGAGCCATAGGAACATGAAGCAAGTCTCCTGTCCAGTGGTTTCTTTGCCAGGGAGTAAGAGGTGCAGCTCAGGACATGTTGGAGCTCCTCTATTCCAAATGGAGCACACTTGACTCTGAGGGCAGTAACAAGGTCCTTCTGTAATTTTTTCTCCATAAATTTACTCTGTGCCTGTGTCTGCTACCCTACACTATAAAACAAAAGAGGAAAGGTAACTTTGCTTCTCAGATTTGGTTGTTTTCCACAGTGAGCAACCATTCTAAAATTAACAATAAAGCAAAATTTTTCAACATCCCACAGAAACTAATGACTACACAGATACTGCAATATATAACACTGGATCCCTTCAACAGAATTTAGAAAAATCAATAGAACTGGTGCAGATGTGAAAAATACCTGGGCTGAGAGCATGGATTGGCTTCTTGCTTCCTTAAAAAAAAAGTAGGAAAGTACTAGAGTAAAAGCAAATCATTAGCATATGAATGAGGGGGAAAAAAAACCCTAAAATAGTCAGGAGGGAAACTTTCCTGTTGGTGACTCACACAGTGAAATCCTGAAGTCAGCATTCGCAAATTTGCCAGCCTTTTTCTCCAAGATGGATTCTGCTAGAAGAAAACAAGCTAATCCAGAGATTCAGTGGTTTCTTGTAAAAGAGATAAGAAAGCAGTAAGAATGTATCTCGATGAGTTTTGTAGTTACTGGATTTTACTTTTGTTTATTGAATTAATCAACATCACTTTGAGGATCCTAATGTAATGTTCTAAGCTTCTGTACCTTTTGTTCTAGTTGATTGCTGTTAACAGTATGAATTATCTTTTACCAACAAGAGTCAATTTAAATCAGTTCCAAACCTTTTAACTTGTAACAGATGGATCAGACAGTCTGGGTTAGAAAAGCAGCTGAAGTATGACAGCATGATGTAAAACTTTTATTAGCACAAGACTGTTTCTGGATTACTGCTGAGGTTTTGCTCAGGTTTTCTGAGGTATGAGGTTTCTTCACATTTGAGGTATGCTCAGGTTTTCTGAATATCAAACATGGAATAAAAATTCTTGTATTCATTTACAGACTCAAGATCTGCTAAACTAAAGGAGCTGTGGTTCATTTATATCATCCTTCATACAGCTGAGGAGCTATAAAAATGTCTAAAAATAACGTACAGCATTTTCCTCCATCTAAAATGGTAGTTGCAAGTTCAGATGTTTCATTACTTTCACATGACTAAAAGTGAGTGCTGGAAACAGGAAATGTCCTGTACTTACTGGCAGTCTCCCCCTTCCAGCCCTCAGCCTGGACTTGCCTCTGTGAATCTTGGCAGGGTGAACAGGAGGAGCCCAAGGACTCGAACGCTACCCGCTCATAGAAGTAGGAAGCGTTACCTTCTGGTAACGTATTTCTTTACACGTTGGCTCGTTGCAGGTTTGCAGCCTGGGACGTCAGCAAAGATTTCCAGGAGGAACACAGTGGCAGGCAGCTGATGCTGCCAAAAGTGCATGATAAACTGATCTATCATGTGTGTCTAACTTAGCACTCAGAACCACCACCACGGGAAAATAGTACATGGGTACAGAAGTCAAAGTTTGGCATAAACTAAGGTTTACCAAGTTTGCAGGAGTCTTTTGATGGGATGGTACAGGGGTCAGTTATTGTTACGGTGGCATTTTCCCAAGAAGGCACAGGGAGGTTGTTTCTGAGAGGATGGCACTAGAGCATCCTTTCAGTACAGGAAGACGCTTCCCTTGTGGATGAGAACATCTGCAGAGCTGAATGTCAGGGATGGCACATACTGGAAAGCTCAGTTTCCCTTGGAAAGATCCCTGGAGCTGGTTCAGTACGATCACAGCAGGAGGACAAGATTTCCTGTATCTGATCTTTGTAGCCCGTGACTTGAAAGCCCTCTCTCCTCACGAGGAGCCCACTACCCTTAGAGCATTTCCAGCATCATGGAGCAGGCCTGTGTTGTCAGCATACTAAATAAATAATTTTCTGTCAAGCAGTTAGCATGTCTACCTGAAACACATCATGCAGATGTGTCAGCTGTATCACTTATCTGCAGATTGGGTGGAACCTTGATAATTATAGATAATTACAATGATCAATTACAGATCATTATAGAACAGCAGGCCAAATTCCTCTCTGCAGTTGCCCCACTTAACCCTAACAGTGTTACACCATGGTTTGAGTGTGAAGTAAAGCTTCAGCCTCTGCATACCACAGTCTGCCTGTGAGTAAACACAGCTTTGTAGGTCAGGAGTTCATCAATTACAGCATCAACCACATCTTAATGCCCGAGATACTCACAGGCCCATTGCTTATGGATATGGCCCTATTTTTAGGGATATAGCCAGTTTTCCACCTTCAGAAAGCTTCCCACAAGAAAGAGCATCATTACAAAAATAGACTAGACTAAGTTGAAGAGAAAGTTGAAATTCAAAGCCATGTATTTCATCATCTGCAGCTGCTGCTGTAACAATTAATTGCTTGCTTCTAACCAGATCATAGATGTTTTCACAGCCACAGTTCATCCCATCTCCCACGCCGCAGCTGCACCAGAAGCTTGATTTCCAACCACTGGGCCATCTGCAGGTGCAGGGAGAGCTTTTGGCTGTTCCTGAGGCATGTGCCACTCAAGCAACTAATCAGTTGCTTAGGGAAAAGGCAGGGGGAGCCAGGTGGATCTGACCCATGAACTGGCAATTAGGCTGCACTGGTTTGATGAATGACCAAAGAGCAGCTACCCTAGATTCACCCTTCTAAGGGGTAAGTTTTATACAGAGAATAAAAACATTCAGCTAGAGCACAAGCAATGCTACAACCTGTTGGAGAGATGTTGAATCTCCTGTCTGAGGACTTACGCTACTCTCCAGCTAGCAAAGATCAGAGACCAGCAGAACGAGCATATCAAGCACATCCGTTTCACACTGCCCGTGCTAGAAGCAACATAGCAGGGTGATGATTTGCACAGAACGGTTAATTCTCACAGAACGGAAAGGGAGACATGTCTTAAAAGCATAGAAACCAGGGATTAGCCTGAACATGCAGTCATGAAAGGAAGGGGAATTTCATAAGAGGCTCAAAAGCCTGTTTTTCCAAAGGTGCTGGCCATCTGCAAAGGCCATTTGTTAAGCTGAGTGATGGTTTTTCAGCCTCTGAGGACTAGAAAGTAAAAGAATGGAAGTTTAGAGCAGCTGCTGGGTGCTTTGTGTTGTGGTTTGGTTGGTTTTTTAAACTCAGTCTATTCACTGCGGAACCAGACCCGCAGCACACTTTCCCATCCCTGGGAGCCCGTGGAGCAGCAGCGCTGGGGGATGTGGCGCCGAAAGCCTCCCGGCACCACCACAGCCATATCAGCCAAACTACTCGCAGCAGTGGTACTGTTGCAGCAGATGAATCACACAAACAGTACACTGCCACCAAACTTGCCCTGAAGAGAGCTTTGCAATTACTTAGGAAAGCCTGCAATCAACAGTATTTAGTTGTACGAGTGTATTTTCTTTGCCTATGTCAGAATGTGGTATTAAATAAGATGCTGCTATAAACTGTTGAGCCCATCTGTATTACAGCGATGACTTCCCATCTGTGAAACAGTGGAGCCAGAAGAAAAATACAGCTCTCCTGATACCACAGATGTCAGTAAGAGTGGTCCTGATGAATCTGACAGAAAAACTGGGTAATATAATTTGCTGCTGCTTGTCATCAGCACCTCAGTCAACTTGTCAGTGTTACAGGTCTTGATTGTTCTTTTATCCCAACAACAGAAGAATGTCACAAGGATTTCCTATAAGTAAAAGGATGGATTTCCTTTCTGATGAAGGAGATCTCTTAAAAACCATTTACGGTACCTCAAAAAAGCCTGAAAATGAAATGGTTTTAGCCAAAACCACATGCTTTTACTCACACACATAGAAACTAATCAAATAAAACTGCTCATGAGTGCTGGGCTTTGGGCAGAAGTTTTGATTTTTTATTATAAAAACAATGGACATTTGAAATACTGTAACATGCTGAAATAAAACATAATTACACAGACACCAAATAGTTTGCAAGCAGATAAAAAAAGAAAAAAAGCAGAAGAAATCTGGAGTCTACTAATCTTGTGAGCTTCTCTATCTCCTTCATTCTTCTTTTTTTTTTTTTTTTGGATGACAGCGGTTCTTTTCAATGCTAAACAAAGACCTTGGGCAACATCCTGGCCCCAATGAGGTCAATGAATGTTTTCCACTGGCTTCAGAGATGGCAGAACTCTACTCATTACCCACACACTCATTAACAGATCTTCTAAATCCTTGAACTTGCTGTACTTGCTTCTCCAGTGAGGCCATGTATTTTCTTATTATGCATCTGCTCCAAACCAGTTACTTTCCAGATAAAAGCCCTTTGGTCTATTCAGTCCATTCATAAACTGCCTATATTTCCCCTACCCTGAGACACAAACACTAAGATGTGCAGAATCTAGTCAGTGGGCTGCTAAGTGTCATCAGTTAAGATTAACCCTCACCTGCCTGTCTGAAGCAATCCCGCTGTGCTAAATTTCAGAGCACACTGTACAGCTACCTACCCCAAAAATCACAGCACAAGAAAACTGCCCTTTAACATACAGTAGCTAAACTCCAAACAAAAATACATTGCTGCAATTAAATGCTTCTCTGAGGGAGACAGCTGCTTTGATGGCTATGCAACAGATGAAGGCTATCAGGTAAAAGTGTTGAGCTGCAGGTAAAGCTCGGACAAGCCAGCAACAGGGACTCGGGTGGCTGCAAAGACAGCAGCACAGAGCTCCCCTCTGGCTCACTGATGCAAACAGGAGTGCTGCTGTAGCGATGTAAAGCCATTAACATCCCTGGTTACTCAGTGTCTACATGAAATGTGTTTCACAGCATCAGCCCAATGCCTACGAACGTGTCTACATTTAACATGCGTTAGTAAGGTAATCTTCCCATATGATCTCCAAAGGCAAAAAAGTCAAATGCAAATGGAGATTTGACAATCCTTATCTCATCCTTGGAGGCAGCGCTTCTAAGGTGGGTCAGGTGGAGGCACAGTCTCAGAACCACCTAAGAAACCCTCACAGCTACCACCAGAGCTGCAGCTCCTCTAGAGATAAAGGGCTTCAGCTTTTAGTGGTGTCAGCTCAGTGCTATTTATAAACCACAGTATTAAATTGTAACACATTTCCCTCCTCCACACTGTAAGCCCTCTGACAATGAGAAATACCCTCTCTTCAATAAATACTAAAATGACATTTTAAAAAATTTCATTCACAAATTTAGTCTATATTAGAATATTTAAGTAACAAAATGATAAAAACTACCAAACATCAGATTAAGAAAAATTATTTCAAAAAGTTACTTCAGTCTACTACAAATACAAATGCAACATGCTTTGGACATACAGACTTTAAATCTTAGCCCACCATGAAATCTGAGGAGAAAAAAAAGGGTTTAGACCATCTTTCTGAACAAGTTTAAAACCTCCTCTAAAAATTTTCCCTTGAGGAGCAAGCTAGCCTGATGTGGGGCGAAAAGTATAAATATGTGAAGCGATGAGGCAAAAGTCTGACTGTAGCAGCCAACAAGGATTTAAAAGACTTCGGAGGTTTGAGAACGATCCACATTATTCTCCCTTTGTCTCTGAACAGTGCTTCCTTCTGTACATTAGTAGCCTGTCGATGAGCACCTCTGCAAAAACTCCAGAGACCAGACTAGCTGGTGGACGCTCCATGGAACCGAAGTACAATCACGGTCAGGTATGTCCCGATCATTTCTACAGTGGTATGTATTATTACAAGCTGACAAACAACATGACAGTGAAAACCTGAAAGGACTTAATGCAACCAGTCAAAACCCATTTAACAGCTTTTAATCATGGGCAGCAGTTTGTAATGAACAGCCACTCTGTTTCAACGCCACCTCCTGTGCACAGCGTGCTCATTCTCTCCATTCGCTCACACACTCACGCTCTCTGGCTCGCTGCTCCTCTTCTCTTCCTCTCGCTGGGAGGTCTCCTAGAGCCTCTCCTTACTTTGGGCTCAGTGTGGCATTGCAGAAAGCAGAATTCTTGCAGCTCATCAGCATGCCTGCCCCATTGGGTTGTCACTCCAGTAGCTGCACAGCTCCCTCAAGTCTCTTTCTTCATTTTCTTCCTCTTCCTCCTCTCCTTTTTTCCAGGTACACCTGCCATACAAACAACAGGGGCCAGTGCACAAACCTTCCATGTGGAATCACATCCCTGCAAACTGTTGGCTTTTCACCTGAAAGAAGGGTATTCTGGTGTTCTTAGATGTGTTTTGTAAGGGCCACCTATTTACAAGGGCAATCCAAAGTCCATTTGCTTCTATTTCACATTTACAAGCACCGTGCAAAAATTACTCCTACTAAATGCGATTGCAGTTTTGCTCATTAACTCTGGCAGGAGCAGGAACAGGTATTTCTCACAGGAAAAAAGAGAGCATCTCTAAGAATTAACATATACAGCTAGAGGAGAAGCGTTTCACATAGTCACTTAAAAATATATTTGTGAACACTTCTCACATTACACATTATTCTGAAATCAAAATTCATCAGGTGTGCAAAAAAATATTACTTACTGTTAGTGGGTGAATTATTAGCAACATCCAAGGATTTCTTGAAGGAAGAACAGACTGCATCACCGCTATGTTTTGTAGATACCAAGTCCCTTGGGGCTTC
This sequence comes from Phalacrocorax carbo, assembly GCF_963921805.1. Taxonomy (NCBI): domain Eukaryota; kingdom Metazoa; phylum Chordata; class Aves; order Suliformes; family Phalacrocoracidae; genus Phalacrocorax; species Phalacrocorax carbo. Next base: position 118,418,855 of record NC_087515.1, read on the forward strand.
TTCTGTTCTTGTTTCCAAACCTTGCTGGGGCTTAATTGAAACAATATGCTTCACTAAGGATATGAGTTAAACAAAGCATATGCGAGTACAAAATATGACAGAAAATGTCATTATTGGAGGGAAATAGGGTATCTAAAGAAAACGTAGGACAAGTTACTTTTTAAATAGTTAGAATATTCTGGGATGTCATCTACCTACCTCCTGTTTATTTGTTTTAGAAGGGGTTAAAGTATTGAAATTGTCTTTCACTACCATCTTTCCCCTTGTTTTGCCCCGTGAACAGAAGAACAGCAAGATACATTGACGTGATACCTTCTGTAACTGTACGGTGAGACTAAAGAAGATGTGCCCAGTGACTGCTCAGTGACCACAGTCCACAGAAATACTGGAGGTAGCACAGGGACCGTGATGAGCAAATTTGTGTATCTGGCTTCATAGGTAATTTCATTTTTTTATGTCCATCTCCAAAGGATGAGCTTGCACAGCAGCAGACACCAGCATTTGGGACTGACATGCAACACAAACTCCTTCTGGCCCATCATAAATGTGCCAGAAGAAACAATGCTGTCCTGAAGAGTCTCAACAGCACTATTAATATTATTCATTAAGGTACATAGAAAGCTAAAGTAACTAATTGGGTGTGCAAAAGAGAGAGCGGCCTGGCAGCACTCCGGTAATGGATGAGCTGTCCTAATGACCATGTGGGCTGTGGTCAGTCAGTTAGTTAAATGCTTTTCCCTTAAAATGGGAGCATCAGGAGTTCAGGGAGCAAAAGTGTCCCGAGGATCAGGAGAGATGACGGGTGTGAGGGGGAGACAAATGATACTACACAGCCATACGAGTCCAGAGCAACATATTCAGTGACAAGTGAATGAAAAACAATTAGGACATTTTGGGGAGACCCCCCCATTTCTCATTTCATTGAGCATCAAGGACATCACAGCCAAGGACTGGCCCAAAACCCAGTCAACACTCTGTTCCTTTGTACTTCCCATCCCCAAACGAGCTGACATTTTCCACAGCCTTTCTCTGTTGCACTCTGAAACACTTTTCTCTCAATAAGCTTTTCACTGGTGTAACATTGGTCTCACTTTATCTTCACTGGCTTTTGGGAACCACCTTTGCATTACTGTTAATATCTCCAGGTGACCTTCCGCCATAGATAAAACACAGCCCACTTGTACACTAAACTTGGCATGCATTTGCCTGAGAAAGCAATTTTTCTTCCTTGATTAAAGCCATCTGCTCCTCTCTGCATTGCAAAATCAAACTCTTTTGTAAATGCGTTAGGGATACCATGTTGCAAAAACCCACTGGTCACTGTGCTCACCCTTCTTTTATGGGAGGGCAGGGAGAAAAGAGATCAGAAGAGGAAGCTAGAAGATGGAGAGGAAGAAAAGCTCCCTTTAGGCCACATCATCCTAATGGAGAAGACATCCCCCTCTGCTCTTGGAAAAGCAGGCGCTACTCAGGGAATACAAAATACTCACATGCCTCAGTCCAGTTCCACCCCTTGCTTCCTTCACTTCAATTTTCTTTTTCTTCCGCTGTGTTTTGCTTTCGAGTCCAGAAAGGCAGAAATGAATGCCTGCTTTGCCTTTTGGCAAATCCTGAAAGCATCAGAGATTTTATAAGAGGTGGCCTGGGACAGCTGATTCATGTTGTTTTCAGGAAAACTGATGACCTCTAGGAGTGTGTGCTGACAGTGTACAAGCAGGGCGTCTCTCTGGATAAGATACACACCTCGGCTTAAGAAAGCTGTTTGCAAAAAGCTCAGCACGCTCTTCCCACTGCTGCCAAAGACGACCATTTCCCTGGGCTTCTAGAAAGCATGTGAACAGCAAGCTTTCTGCTTCTACCTCTCCACCCACGCTACAACTGTATCACTATCAGCAAACCCTCTCACTTAAATAAATATGTCCCAGTGCCCTGGGATGATATGAAGGCTGGTGTCAGCTGTGGACTCTACACCTCTTTTAAACACCACGCGTTTACGAAGGTTGGTGGGAGTAGGAAGCGTTCATTCACACAGGGTGGCAAAGACCCTATGTTTGCTGCTCAGGACAGCAATGTCACCCGGATGATGAACTCCCAGAACCAGCCAACTCCCCTGACCCATCTCACATGTCCTGCAGGTGTGTCCCCCAGCTCCAGCTATCTCAGACAGCCCAGAATGACCACGCCAAGCACCTCCTCCCAGCAGGAGAAAGCCTCCATGACCAGAGGAGCCCGGGTCTAGGGCTGGACTGGACACGCAGTCTGGCTGAGGCTGACCCCAGTGCAGCAGGTCTCCCTTGGTCATCAACGCTGCTGCCTCACCTTCTCCTTCTTGTCCCCTCTCTGATGCTCCTCATCTCCCATCCAGTTTCCCCATTCTTCCGTGGGAGCCTTCCAGTCGGAGTCTAGGTCAATTGCTGAAGGATCATCTATTAGGACAAGGACATGAATGAGTTATGTTCAGATCCATAGTACTTCCTGGGCTCATAATAGTAATACAAATGCTGCAAAGAATTTCTGTCATCTTCCTGCTTGCCGATGGGATGTCTGGGTGTGCATGCACACACATATGTCTTAAACATATTTAAAGTAGTATACATTGACTGCTAATTCACAGTTAGTGACTGCACTCCTCAGGACAGGAGGAAAATTAAAGAAGGACAGAAAAATACATATGGGAACAAAAGCCCTTCCAGCCTGCACTTCAATAAAACAAGCATTACAGAACTAATAGCATGGGTTGTCAAACATTTTCTTTTAATTTCAGGCATATCCAGAAACACTGGCAGAAGCAGCAGGCTCTTCCACTCACTGCAGCACACCATCCTGAGGGCAATTATTTGTATGGAAGAGCAATATTAGCAAAGGATTTGTGCATCTGTTAATGCTCTCATTGGCTTTTCTTTCCTATAAAAAAATAGTACCAAGTGCATTCCTGACTTCATCTTCCTCTTCCATTTTCTCTTCTTGAGTGTAAACCAGAAAGGCACCAACACAGCATAGATTTCCACAGCTCCCTAACATGCAACTCTAAATATGCATTAAATAGATAACACCTACCCTGCATCAATTCTGATGATTTCATGGGGACTAGGCAGAAAACTTCTGAAAATCTTTCAGGTTTCTGTATCTGCCAGCATCTGGTACCTTTGAAAATCTGGCTGCAAGCCCTCAGCTGCCTCTCCACAAAGCATTGGCAAATGATCCTCAGGCAAGAAGGCAAAACAGACCAGTCTAATTTCTTTGCCCAAACTGAATGAGGTGCAAAAAAGTAGATAAATCAGCATAAGATGTTGAAAGGACTACTTGATTATTCTTTTAATGGTTTGAATGCAACAGTCTTAAGTCTTGTCCTAACAGGGAGAAAGACTTTCAAAACACAACATATAATAATAACAACTCTTAGCTGATCACGTCTCTTAAAATAAAAACAAATATTAAAAAATCCCAGGCTGGATGGAAAAACTTCTAGTTGAAGCAGGGCCAAACCAAAAACATGCTGGGGATGATAAAACTGCTTCCAAAAAGTTGCGCTGTCCAGTTTGCTGCCAAATGTTATAAACATGATTATAAACATTGCTCAAGTTTCTCAGTTTAAAATCCATGCCCTGTACATAGACAGTATTTCTTTCCTTCTTCAAATGGAACAGGAACAAGTATTTTCTAATGTGTGTTCCCCAAAATATTCCAGTCTAAGAATTTTAGGCAAATGAATGCATCTAGATTTGAGAGATGCACAATATACATGAGTGACTTAGACATGTGAAGGACAGTTTGTGTAAGCTGTATCATGGGATAGCACCACCAAAAAGTTTCTGCTGCTTCCCCCCAGCTAGGTTACCTGAGGGTCTGGCTCACGAATTCTGGAGGATTTAGCTGTTGTGGCTGAAGGCAGTACCAATCTGCACTCTCCACCCGACATCTATGCCAGAAGGTACCTCAGGGTGAGGACACAGCAAGGCCCAGCTCCGCAGCCCTTGCATGGCATGCACACTCTGCCTCTGCACTAATATACCACAGGTGTGCTGTGGCAGCAAAAAATATAGGCAAAACCACACTGCTGCTGCTAGAGAGGAGGGAAATTCTGGCTACGGGGAAGGTATACAGCATGACACAGGGACTGGTGAAATGGCACTGAGACTTCAGGAACGACACAACCCTCCTGAGCTGCACGGCAGCCGCTCTGCCGATGGATGCTCTCGTGGGTATTCAAGCAGAAAGGAACGGAACTTAAGGAAGGCACACTGGAAGCCATGACTATTGTTTTCACTTATTTAACTTCTGATCTCTTAAACAGTATGCTTAGATACTTACTTTTAAGCATGAAAATAGTTTTAATGGCTAAATTCCTGCATGGGCTTAGGTTCATGCTTTGCCCTCATCATGCGGGTAGGCATGAAGCTCAGCCAGGCAGCGGTGACTCTGCCTCATGTCAGAATTACTCTTCCCAAAGCATTATGTCCCAAGGCTGTTTAAAATAAACTCAGAGTAAAATTAAGTGCAACATAATATTCTTTACAATATGCTGGATTTGATAGGAAAATAGGATTAAATGTACTCATCCTAGAGCTCTGGTTTAAAACCTCTCCTGTTGTGTAGAGTATTTTCCTTCCAGCTACAGTGACATCTCCTGGAATGGCTTTAAACTTTGAATAACCTCTTAATATTTTTGTATCAGCAACTAGTCCTCCTTGGGTCACAACTTCTCTTACAGACTAAAACTGGTCAGTAATTCCTTCAGTACGAGAACACCATGAGCACAAAAAGGAATGTGCCATGCAGCAGCAAGGACTCCTGCTTCCTTGCTGGGTTTAGCACTGACAGAGGCGACTGCTCCCAGTGCATCTATAGACCAACATCTTGGTAATTCCTGCTGTTCATCGTTGCAAAAGCAGTGCTGTTAAATGCCATTTTCCAACTAGATTCTTGCATGCAACTCACCAAAGTCCCCTAGAAGCTCCACCCAGGCAAAGCTGTACTTTTCTGTTCCCTGCTACTAGCAAACATGTCCCACTTGCAGCATGCATTTTAGGGCCAAGATAATGTCCATATACCCCATGTAATGAGGATACTTTAAGATCCTGAAAGGCACTACTTTGAAGGTGTCTTCAGAAATCAGGGAGGATGCCAGCACTTCTGCAGACAGAAAGTCCATCCCAGTGCCAACCACCTGAACGCCCTTGGTCTCCGGCTGCCTGGGCGATGCTGGGGAGCAGCCAGCTGTGCCCTGGGAGGTGCTGGGGAGCAGGCAAACAGGGCCCCACAGCAGCAGGGTCTGGTCAAAGGGGACAGACAGCAGGTTCCCTATACCAGCTGATAGAGAAGGTAGTCAACAGTCCTCTACATGCTGCACCTAATAATCTGGCCTGGAAAACAAAGGTGGGAAGTACTGCAGCAAAAATCAATCTGTGTCACCAAGAAGAGGATTAAAAAATTTCTAGTCCTCAGTTGGAGGGTTGGATCCTATGCTATCAGCATCCCTCTCTGGCATGCTCTCCCCCAATGTGGTCAGCAGGAACCTAAGGAAGAACAGCCCTTCATCTGGCAAGGCAAAATCCTCAGTGGACTGCATATTATCTATGGTGTTGACTCCTTCTGTGGCTGCTGTAAAAAACCTTCCCTTTGCAAAAGAAAGGTGACTGTGTAATGAGCATGATCCTAACCCAATCCTTGCTGAGCCTTCACTTGTAGACCAAGTGGAGTCCACTCAGTGCAAATGGATAGACAATTTCCAGTCTAAAGCTTGCATTTATGTGTTACAGGTCAAAATTATTGCTGCCAACAGCTGGGTGTAGGAGTCCCTCATGAGGCACCTTCCTCTAGCATAATTTAGTAGATGCAAAAATATCAAATAAATCCCAGACTGAAGACTTCTTTTAATTCAAAGAAGGTGCTTATTACCATGAAACAAAGGAATTAAAATTAATTTTAACCCCAGGACAGAAGGAAGAATGAGAGTCATGAGACACGAGAGGTTTCTGAAGGTTCCAAGGAAAATCTGCCTTGTCAGTCAAGAAGGATTCATTGGGAAGATGCCAAGTCACAGATAAAAAGACAGCCCTCGTGGTCATGGGATATGCTGCGTTTGCAAAGCAGAACATAGTTCTTCTGAGACTGCCCTGTGCTGTTGCCAGAGCACAGGCCCACTGCTCTTGGAAGCAGACGCATGGCGTAAAATCTGTATTTGCCTTGGAAGCAGACACAAAGTGCTCTAAAACAGCCCAGCCGGCCGCATTGTGTGGGCTACGCGTTTTGTAACACCAAAACCAGCCACAGCCTATAATGCATTTTGTGAGACAGCTGAGCATAAGTACATAAATGTCACCAACGGAGCAGCAGGAAATGTGTGGTATAGTTGCAAAAAGGCAGTACTGGGAAACACGTACAAGCAATAAAGCTGGCGAGGTAAGAGCGCAGGAGGCAGAGCAGGCAGGAGATGCTTGGTGGAACCACAGCAACCCTGCAGATCAGGCAAGAAACGTGCCTGGCAAAACCAGAGCAACTTCCAGGTCTGAACATAATGCCAGGTCTGCCAGATGCGCCAGAGGTTTTCTCTTCATGGCAGGGCTGAAAAATACACAAACAGTGAAAATGAGCAGGGAAAAACGAGGATGAAAGAAGTTGCCAACTTTGGAGCTCCCCTCCCTCATGGAAGGGTCCATGAGCCTGGCCACTTCAACCTCCTGGCGGGACTGCAGGGACTGCAGCCATCAGTGCTAACCATGTGGCTTCAGCTCCAAGACATTGAATACCCCTAGCTAATGAAGGCTTAGATTGCTAAAGACTAATTGTTTGAATATGTAAAGACGATGACTGATGACAGAATGAGGATTAGAGAATTGCTGAGGTTGGAAGGGGACTCTGAGAATCGTCTAGTCCCACCCCACTGCTCATCACAGGCTCAGCTACAGCAGGTTGCTCAGGGATGGGTTTTGAATATCTCCAAGGGTGGAGACTCCACAACCTCTCTGGGCAACCTGTTCTTGCTGCCTGACCACGTGCACCATAAAAAAAGAAAAAGCTTTTTCTTATGTATACATGGAATCTCCCATACTTCACTTCATGCCTGTTGCCTCTTGTCTGCTCACTCGGCAGACCAGAGCCAACCAGCCCATCAGGTGCTCATAGACATGGATGGGCTCTGCGGGACCCACTCCAGAATGTCCAGAACTGCAGGCAGCACTCCAGATGTGACACTAACCACTGACAACAAGTATCATTAATGAATGTCAACCTAGTATTTTGTTGTTTTGAAACCAGCCTAATTTATCAGTCTTTTAAACACTCCTGTATCACAGCGACTGCTCAGTTCCCTAACTCCCTCTCTCCCTCCTTCTCCCCCTATGTATATACGCTTTCAGTTGCGACAGCACTTAAGCCTCAAACCTTTTGTGAGTTAGGCTGTTATTATTACTGGTACTTCACAAAAAGATAATCCGATGCAGCACGGGGAGCCAGCCAAGGCTGCTCCGCAAGCCAGGGCAGAGGCAGGAGCACAGCATCCACCTCCTTCTTCTGCACCAGCCCGTCATGGAACAAAGACTCATTAAATGTACTGATCTGGCTTTGATAAAACGACCCCAGTTCATATTCAGGTTATGAATGTCATTTTTTTAGTTCACAGGCCTGCAAGAGCTAACAGGCCTTGTTTAACTGTCAAAGAGCTCATTTTGCCTGCAGCGCAGGCCTTAATGCCAACCATTACCTCATCTACATTTGTGACACTCCCCTCTGCATCAATATCAATGCTCATGATTCAAAGGAAAAAGACTGCTGCTACTAAGAAGGAAGCTGTAAGGCAGGCAGAAATCCTTCCATTTCTGCTTTCAATCAAAATGCCTCTGCTCCGATGTTTGCAAGAGCAAGCTGCTGAATTTACTCTTGTCTTCTGCTCTCAAGGCAGTCGCGGTACCAAAAAACCGGAGCTCTGCCCAGCTTTGCAACTGCAGATCAAATCCAGAGCGTGCCAAGCGTGACATGTGCTAAATGCAATGCACGGGAACAGCGCGGAGGAGATACCTACGTTGCCTCCCTCCTTCCTGCACGGGCGAGCCTTGGCTCAGAAGTTACAAAGGGCCGGCGCTCACCAGCAGCAACATGGGGGTAAACAAACACAGCACTAAGAGGGGGGAATGCTTGGGGCTGAGTTTTCTGGTTTTGGTTTGCTTTTTTTTTAAAAGCAAACTATGCTATTTATAAAATCCTCTGATGGCCAAGTTGATGCATCTGCTGCAGGGTCTCAGTTACCACTAGGCAGAGAAGCAAGATGACCTCAGTCTTTTCTCCTCAATGCACTCAACCACTCCAGGTTCCCCTGCAATCAGAGCAGCTAGAGAAAGAAGGGGTCTGCTCGGTCTGTCAGACATCATTCCTGCAAGAGCAGGGTAAGACTTTCCAACAACAGGGGTATAAATAGACACTTCACTGACCAAAAGGTCAAGAGAAAAGGCCATCTAATACCCACAGTGTTCATGCCAAATTATTCCAGCCACTCAGGACCCACGCTGGCCTTTCAAGCAGACTTTAAAAAGTTAAAAAAACCCCATTATCAGTCATAAAAAGACTGAAATCCTGATTGCCACAGTCCAGTGGAGTTGGATTCTGCATCTTTGTTCTGGGTGTTACAGAGGAAATTTGAAGTTTTGGCAAAGTTACCCCGTGCTCTAGCAGCACCTTGTCCTCCCCGCGGCTCTTCCCTCGCCACACCACCGAGCCCGGGCTGGGGGCTGCCTGGAAAGGGGCCACTCAGCTCCACCTTCCCCACCCAGCGATGGGAGGGAGGGGAACACAGTGCTTCAGTTATGAAAACCAAACCCAACTTTGAATTCGGTTTGCAAATTTAGTAATCTGAGATGATTGCTAACACGTGGGTTTTTTTGAAGCACAGAGCCCATATTGTTGCCTCTGGCTCAGGAAGTCCCTGACCTCTGTGGGTGTGGGGAGGGACAGGGGGGGATTGCCCTGTGCTTGCCCTGTTCCTGAGCTTATCTGCCAGCAACTGATATGTGCAACTGCCAGAGGGAGGACACCGGGCTATGGGAGCCTTCAGCCAGCCTCCCTACAGCTGGCCTTGCTGCCCAGAAGTTCTAATTACACTTTGCACGTGCTGTGATTGCACCCACTGCATCCCTTTTTTGTCACCTTCTAAGCAAAAACATAAATAAATTGCATGTTCTTGCCCCTCTCAAGGGTCCCACGCAGGGCACCTGTTGCTCTGACCAAGCTTGCAGCAGCTTTGGGTGCCTGCCCAAAACCAGACCTAAACTGAATTTCTCCCTTACCTCTGCCAGCCTTGTGCCACATGGGAAGTTGACCCTGATTTTTGAAGCTTAGAAAACAGGCTGAAAAGGGTATCAGCATTAGTACACTCATCTTTCAACAGAAAATGAGTAAAGAGACGTACCCTGCCCCTGCCACGCATTGTCTACAGGGAGGAAAGTTGAGCTCGCATGCCAACAGCATCTGGAAGGACTGTCCTCTGATGATTTACCCTTCGTGTTATCTGCATACAGGAAAAGCATATTTTTTAAAATAAAACACACACCCCCTCTAATCTAAAATATAATCACATAGGTATATTCACATTAGTAAAACCAATAAATCATGCCTTTATCTGCTCCCTATGTTGTAATGCCTGGATGTTATGTAATTTAAGCCACACATTAATCTATGCTGCTCATCACAGTCATTTAATTAATGAAGGCTGGACGAGGACACTACATGCATAAGTTATTAAAAACAACCCACTTAGAAGCAGCTACATGAACAATATTCAGAGATGTAAACTTCCAACACATCTCTGTTGGGGGTGTAAGAAGGGAGCTATAGCTCCTGCAGAACAAAAGCTGCATCCAGTGTACCCAGCTCCAGTTCCTACTGATTTCAGTGGGAAAGCTTCTGCTCATTCTAACAGAAATCCATAATTACCAAATTAATTACTCAGAGAAAGAGCACAGATGAGAGAGAGCTGCTGGAGGAGAAAGAAGAGTTAAAGTTTTTCTGATTATTATTTTCAACAACTGAAGCACCCAGTAGGATTTACATGCCTCCCTGAATGACTCCCTTTAGCCCCTTTCTAAGGCCTGTACATAAAAGACTAGTGTTTTCTTCACTTCTTCCACAAACAACAGATTTTTTTTCATATCTATGATTTTTCCTTTCTTCCTTTCACTTGAAGAACTTAGGCAGTTTTGCTCTCTGTCAGCTTGTTTTTTTGCTGCACAAAAGCAGATGTTAACAAGTATTTCTCTCTGTCAAGTACTTGTACATTAGGAACTGCTTCAATCCACTGATGCAGTGTTGGAAAACAGATGATAAAATATGGCATGTATTATACTGACTACTGTGTCTGGCTTTAGAAGTGAATTTCAGCTTTCTGGCTTACACCACACATGCTATTTTGTGCATGGATATCTACCTATATGTATCTATGCTTACCTTTAGCATCTCTAAAAGATTCAGGACCAGACTTTGTACTCATCAGTCAGCTGGACCTCCAGACAAATTTGACTGTCTGGTAGGCAGAGAGTGTGTGAAACAGAGCCAGGCAGTGAGAAGGACTGACAGTTGCAGAAAGGCAAGGCAAAAGCCAGAAACAAGGCTCAAGATTAATGCAAATCCAGAAAATGCTCCATCCTTCTCAAGGCCATGCACGGAGAGGCTCAAGCTGAAAATCCCTCGCTGTGCTGAAGAGGAAGCCACTGGCTAGGCAGCCTCTAACAGGGCCTCTCCAACCCAGGCGTTTGCTCCCTCCCTCAGTCTGAAATTCTCTGAGTGTGTTGGTCATCAGAATGCAACAGAAACCTTCTGTGCGAGTAAACCTAACAGAGAAAGAATTTGCTGGGGAGGCAATATTTTTTTTTTATTTATTCCAAGATGAGACATGAGTTTGGAAAGCGCTCAATAAAATGTTCTGATGTCACTCCTTAAAACACTGGTAGCGCTGGATCGCAGATGTAAGCAAGCTCTACAAGGGAGAGTGACTAATGAAATGTTGCTCCAAGGGAAAAGACCCATATGTAAGCAGTGAGAGTACTTTTAAGCCAAGCATCTAAGAAAGCGATAGAAGAATTCAGATAGAAGTCCAATGTGAGACCACTCACCTAACTCCCTGGACAGCTCTGATAACATCCCAAAGGTCACAGTATAGGATTTTACTTCTGCAATATCCCATGTTCCTGCATTTAAAAAGCAAACAAACAGTAACCCGAAAGGCAATGTCACATTCACAGCCAGCGACTGCAGTTTCTACCCAACACTCCCAATCTCATTACAGCCCTTCCACAGTCTCTCCATCCAAAGCCTGCAGCCACTCCTGTTGCTGGAGAAGAATCAAGCAAGGAGAAATTATCGTCTATGGACAGAGGGAGTCCAGCTCAGTCACCGCGTACACCTTCTCAGCCCTTCAAAGTGTACGTCACACCAGCATGGCACACTTCTCTGGACTTAATCAAATTCCTCACTCACCTGAATTGATGTTCCCTTTATGCACAACTGGCAGAAGTTGTCATCATGTATCAGCTTGGAATTTGGCCTTTTGAAAGCATTACAGTAAAAAATGGTACTAACATACTCCCTCCATCAACCCTATACTTTGCAAAAGCAGAACTCTAGCAGAGAAAGCAAATCATGTAAGGACAACCTAACACCATTTTCTGAATCATCATAGTACTGGATTACTGCTACTGAAGGTGTCATCATACAGCCTTATATACCAAATCAATCCAGCCATCAAGCTTGATTAATCAGTGAGATTGTAATGAAAATCAAATGCTTTTGAAAATTAACCAAAAAGGAGTATTAACCACTTTAATGTTTAACTTGTAATTCTCCCACCCCACCAAGAAGTCCAGAAGAGAGATATAAAGGTCAATTTATCACGTAGTTATTATTTATTGCTATTGCTCTAGAATCTACAGTATCACCACAGTAGAAATAAAATGCAAGACATAACTTTGCCATAAAATTAAACCATGATGGGAAAGAAAAGTCACCAAATACCACCAAGAGGACGATATCAGCATCTCCTAATCTTTAGCCTAATGGCCTGGCAGTCCGTCCCTTCACTGCTTTAAAGGTGTCGGAAGGTTTAAAGATGCAGTTTCCCACCTCCAGCTTCTGTTACACAGAGAATGTCCCAACAGCACAACTGAGACCCAAAGTAGCTCTAAATGACCTTGGTTGGACTCCAGCAAGGGGTGAATCAGCTAGGAAGCTGGGGAAACTGTGTAGGTACAGCATAGCACTGACGTGAACAGACTACTTCCAGCTGTCAAATACCCAAACTGATTTAAGAATACCCCGCCTCATACTGCTTTGAAACACACAGATATACCCTGAAGCCTAACTCTGTGTGTGAGCATCCTTGGAAGGAAAGGCTTTGGTTCCTTAGCAAAGGAACCGAATACTAAATACCTGTGGGTGGAAAACAACTTGCACCCAACAGGTAGTCTGCAACACAGAAGAAATTCCTGTCATAAAGATCCCTCTTTTCACATTGCTGGAAAACAAATGACAGCAAGCAGGGTTCAAAGGGGGTGGACAACACACGTGTGCAGGACAAACGTCAGTGGGGCTGTACTCAACGCAGTAATTCATGAAGCTGTCTCACCGCAATGCTTGAACGCTGACACTCACCTACGTTGGAGAAAACATCCTCTTCTAACTGGGAGGGCACCGATTCTTCCCGTATGGCTCCTGAGGCCTTCAGCGCGGTCCCACACTCTGCCTTGGCAACAAGAGCACCTTTTCCACTGCCACTGGTGTTCTCTGTGAGTGGCCACACTGCTCCCTTCTCATCCCAGTCAAAGCCTGGCTCAACCGCCGAGCTACCCAGGGGCGCCCTGCTGGGATCTTCTTGGGAATAAACATTACCACAGAGTCATCATTATTTTTTATTACAAGGAATAGTTTTTACAGGGAAACAACACAGCAAAGCTTGATCTAAAAATCAGATGTAATGGCTATATTCCAACTGAAATGATTTACGGAAACAATGACAGTAAAGCAGAGCCCCTGGGATGGGACACTGCAGCAGCAAATGTGAAGGCCATGTCAGAAGGAAGGCACCACACAGTCCAGCAACGTGTCCCCCAGGAGATGACCCCGCACCGCAGAGGCCTTGGGCATCCCTCCCTGACTGCAAGGGTGGCTCAAGGCCTCCAGAGTCCAGCTGGGGACCCAGAGCCGCAAAGGGAGAGAAAGAGGACAGAAGAGCCTCCAAGAAAAAGGAAAGCAAACCTCATGGATGTTGGTAGTTCAAGGCTGCTAGAGAAATCAATGCTGGGCATGTGGGTATTATAAATAATGACAATTATTTACGACGTCTTTTGTTCCAAAGGACTCCCAAAGCACTCTAGGACTCCATTTTCCTGTGACTCTGGTTGGGAGGGGACACTGCTGGCAACAACCCCACCTTCACACACCTTAATGATGCTGCTGCTGCTTCTTTCCTGCTAGGAAACAGCAGTCAGCACTTGGGAGGGTTAGGGCTTTTTCCTGGAAGAGCACATTGCACTGCTTTGTAAATGTCCATACTAAACAGGACCACCATGATCACCTGGTTGAGCCTCCTGCACAACCCAGGCTCAAGGACTGCAGCAAGGACTTCTGATGCTTCAGCTGCAACTTAGCCTCCTGAGCTTCCTTGTCCTGGGGCAGCAAAGCACTTAACTCCTGCATGGGCTTAGTGTTAAACCATGCGTGGTTAATCTTCTGCACATGCAGCTGGTACCAACAGCGGATACATGAATAAAGCCAAATGTGGACCCAACTACTCTGCTGGCGAGCAAGTAGAGATCTCAGCACCATAAGCCCTTAGAGACCGTCATGCAGATATTTAACTCTTGATTTATAGAATCCAAATAATAAAGTGGTCCCAAATGTCTATGTATTTTTAGAGTAAAATTTGCTGTTCACTTACCCCATTTTAAAGTGCTGAGAGCACTTTAAGATAGTCTTATTGCAGACAGAGCATGAACACCCACGTTCATCTAGCTGTGTCTCCAAATCCCAAACTTCCATCCTAGCTTCTAGATTACTCTAATATATTAAACTTACAGGTTTGCCTATTATATTAATAATTCTATCACAGATAATTAAAACATGTCCAAATACCTTAATTCCACGACCTGCTTTCATACAGCAGTTATATAACATAATTAGTAGAAAAGTATATAGGCATAAGTGCATGGCAGACACTTTGAAATCCCCAGAGGAAAAACAAGGAGTGAGCGCAAAACATTGTTTCATTTTATCTCATTCGGATATGAGTATATCCCCCCTTTATAGTTGTTTACTCTGAGCAGGCCTGGATTAAAGAACCTGACTGGAACTGAGAAAATTACACAGGTTTTTATACATCCATTATCAGAAAACTTCTTCTGTCAAGTCACGCAAAAATAACTAAACCACATTACACCAAACCTTTAGCAGCTCTCACATCTAATACACATTTGCTTTCAAAGTCCTATGGGTAATACTGTGTGTTTTAATGAAACTCTGGAGTAAAAGGCAAGCTCTGAAGAAAGAGCTCCCAAAGCTGTCTTTTCCTAAGTAAATAGCCTAAGTAAGTGCAAAGATTTTGCTGCTGAATGACAAATAGAGCAAACAGAAAGATGCTGGGAAGTGAGAAGGGGTGACAAGCCCAGACAGATCAGGTGTGTGAACTGAGCCTGTACATTTACCTTTTTGTTTCAGCCTTTCCTTCCTTAAGTGTCTCTTTTCTCGGCTGCTGATCTTGGTCTGCCAAACTCCTACAACACAGAGCAAAGTTCATTTTCAAGCTAACAAGAAACCTCCTTTACTGCCTTTACTGCTTAGTACCAAGGTAAATAGCTATCTGATTCTGATGCTGGCTGTAAAAGTGGCATCAGGGCAGCAAGTGCTGCCCTGGTCTCATGCAGCATCTCCCCTGCATGCAGCGTTTGCTGCCTCTGCAGAAATGCATTACATAAGAAATCCCCATCGCAAACCTGTCTGTCATGTGCCCTGACTCATGTAACTGCACATATTCTTCTGTCCTTTGTGTCAGCCTGATGTGACACCCCTTTCCCTCGGGGGAGATGTCACAACAGAGTATCAACCACCTTGTATGTCTGACAGCAAAGAGAAGTTCATGAAAATCTTAACCATCAAACAAGGCTTCAATTTACTGGCTTTCTCTAGCCCTGAACATACCCTAAGACTTGTTCTGCGATGTGGAGACCCTCTGCCACGCAGCTGATTTCCACATGCATTCACTCACGCTGATGGGGCCACATTCTGCCTCCATCCATGCTCTCCATGACCCAAGAAGTCAGGGGAGGGACTGGCACAACTGGTTAATGAAGAAAAAACACAGTCCACAGATGTCACTTGAGACAAATATCTTCCTTTTCCGAACCATCCCTGAATAACGCATGAAACAGTTCAGCTGGCTCATCTGTTCAGAAAACTAAACATGTTTGAAGAAAGCCTCTGCTGTTTCCCATTCTCCTCCGGCAGCCTTGCACTCTGCTCCTGACACAAGGGCCCCCAGGGAGGACTCTGGTCCAACAGCAGTGAGGGCTTCTCTTGCTCTCACCACCACACTAATCACATTATAATCTTTTAAGCCCAGAAAAGCTTAGAATTTGTTGTTTTCAATATGACCTTTGGTGGGGGGGGCGCAGAGGGGGGCTCATGGGATGCAATGTATTTTCCAATGAAATTCCAGCTGCCTGAGCCTTGCTAGCCTCTGCCAGATTTCTCTGCAGATTTGCTTGCAACTAAAGATCTTGGCTCCGTTCACGGGTGTGCTAGAAATTGGCTGTATATTACCCCAGAACCTTTAACAGCCTCAGTCATGGGCACAACAAAATGCTGCCTGGGAAGACCACAGCTTCAGCTGTGTATCAGCACGGCAAAGGCCACAGGATTCGAGTAAGAGCATGAAGACAGGACCTTGCTACCCAGTGGACCTCTGGCCACTTCAGAGATGCTTCCTCATCTGCAAATTTACCATCCCTGTCAATGCCATAAGGACCTGAGAGGTGTGGCAGAAAAGCACATGGCCCCTGTCCGTGTAGTTATATGTGGTAAGGAGCAGGGGATAGAAATAACTCTCAGACTAGCAATTTTTACCAACACTAGAATAGTAGAGAAGACTTCCCTTTTGAAATACTTCATCCCATGTTATTATTTGCTAATATAAATCAGATAACAGACGAACCACATCTATTTTTACCTTCTTCCTCTTGCAGTTTGTCTTTTTCCACAGCAAGCAGATCTTTTGGCAGCTCCTTGTCTGAGCACTGGGCTTTCCTCCTCTTCTTAGGCTACAGTAGACAGGAGATGCATGGCAGAAAGATAAAAGAGGTATTCATTACACTTCATCGTGAAGAAAAAGAGAATCAGGGCAATAGTTTTGAAATGGAGACCACATGGTGGTACTCAGAGAGCAGTAGGTCACTGGAGTCTTTAAGTGGGTGCAAAAGTCTTCCTGAGCAAATTCTATTGCAAACTCCAAACCAATGAATGCTACAGCTTTTGGCCTACAAAATTTGACTCATCTGCTAGGTTAGAAAGCTCACATTTTAATTCAGACACCTGCTCTATAGTAAGACTTGCATTCATCATTCCTATGTCCTAATTTTCTTACTATAAAGGAGGAAAAACTAAAATGATTTACCCCCTTTACAATCAGCAATGCTGAAATCAAGAGTTAGGACCCTGCCTAGGCTTAACCAAAAAAAAACCCCATGGAACAGCCTATTTTTAAAGGAGGTATCTGTAATTTTCACTAATCTGAAAGGGCACAGCAGTGGCTGAGGCCAATTTCATGTGGCTTGACAAAACAGTAGAACTAACCTTAAGCCTTCAATTTTGAATGTTCTAGTTTTAACACAGTAGTTTTTGACTTTTCCAAGATGGGATACCCCTGCCAGGAACACGCTTCCCTGCCCAGGCTGGGGGGCTGCTCCTCACTTGGAAGTATCTGTAAAGCACAGACACTTTCCTCCACACCAGTAAGAGTGCTCAATGCCCAAGATAAAACCCATGCCCAGACCTAAGGAAACGTCCCATCAGAGCTGGAACTGAAAAATTGGAGATCCTAGTTCCCACTTCTGGGCTTGGACCATGACACCGTCCCACTTGTGGTGGCCGTGACAAGCATCACAGTGTGACTGTGCCAGAGCGTTACTTGGTCTTATGGTCCTAAGTCATTTTTTAAATGCTCCAACAACAGGAACAACAAATTATCTTTAGAAAAGGCTACCAAATAGGGAACATCTTTAAAACAAGTGTGTCTTGAAAGACAATATATAAACTCTAAAACTCTTGCTGGTACCTTGAGGAGCTTTTTCTCTCTGATGTTGACGGATGTTACAAGCTGGCCATTCACTGGAACCTGGAAGACGGACAATAAAAAAATGCATCAAGAAATATATGTGTACATGTGTGTATATGTGTAAATATACACATGAATACAATTACTTCAATACCTTCCTATAACACACGTGATAGGCTGAAGGACACAGCTAAATAATCCCCAGTACAAATCTGGGCTAAAATTTGTGGCCTTGTTCCAATTTGAGTTAATTTATTCCAAATTAATTAGTGTTAGCTATCCCTTATGAATGGAAACCCAGAAACTCCACATAGATTTATTCCAAAGCAGATATATTTGTGGTTTATCCTAAGATTTGTCTAGGATCAAAGTTGTTTTTCAAACAGGGTAAGCCTGTCTTTAAAAAGCAGCATAGACAGGAGGCGGCTTATTTTAATTCTTGTTTACTGGTTGGGGTGGACCTTCTGTGCCCCCTCAAGACTATCTGACCAACTAAAAGAATACCTTTCATCCTTCCTAGATCCTGTAAAGTAAACTCTGAAAGTTTAAGGACTTTTCACATTACAGTCTGATTAATGTCTCGGCTGTCTCAGAATTCAGTGGCAATGACCAACTTCCAGCCACAGGGGTGGGAGGGTGTAAATCTGCAGCTGAGACAGCAAGGGCTGTGCCAGCAAGGGCCACTGCACGCAACACCGTGGCAGCAGCATCCAAGAGAAGGCAGAACCCCTTTGACAGGTGCCTTTCTTTCCCCCTGACACACACAGGAGCATGTGGCTGAATGTATGGCACTGCTCTCCCTTGCCCCGGCTGCCCTCCTTGTGCAGTGCAACCCCTGTTCAACACTGCCCACGTTTCCTCCAGTCCCATCAGACCTCTTGGGATGCTGAGCTGAACCCACAGCTCACAGCAGGGAGTTTGATCCAGGCTGTCACTGTAGTCCTTGACCCATCTTCCATCTCTGCCTGGGGCAAGGGGCAAAGGGAGCCCCGACGCCTGGCAGGTGAGGACAACCCCGCAGGGACCAAAACCCTGGCTGCAGCCCTGAACTGTCCCCTCGGCATCGGGAGACAACGGGCACCCTCTCACAAGCTGGTGACAAAGGGGTTTCGGGTGCCCGCAGTCCTCTAGGGGAAGGGAAGACTGCTGATGCTTCCCACGGTCTACTCCTTCTCCCAACCCTCACAAGTCATTTTTGTCCCAGAGAGACTGTGGCAGAGCTTAACCACACGCACACTGCAAGATGAAACCTGCTCTGATTCGGCTGCAGAGGAGCAGTACCCGCTCTGCGCCGCCACAGATGCCACAGATGCCGTTAGCAGGGCGAAGAATAACACGTGCAATTAATGAAAAAGAGAGATAGAAATCAGCACGCTCCACCAAACACTGTACGGTAAATTAGGAAAGCGAAATCCTGGTTTTATTTTTAAGAAAGCTCACTGGGTGGCCACATCCCTTTAGGCGATGGGGACACCACCCCAGATGCGAGAGGCAAAGACTCAGAGCCACCTTGTGACCGGCAAGATTATAGTTCTCACACAGGCACATGGGGACTTACGGAAACTCCTTTCCACAGAGCAAGAACTTTTTGTGTGTTATCCCAAAGACACTCCAAAACATCATCAGGACTCGAAGCAGCTTCTTCTGAGAGATGAACCAGAGTTATTTCTTAGACACCAAAAAAAAAATCTCTGCTGATGTTTGCAGTGATTAGTTAGCAGCAAATAAAATGCTGTGGGTGATTGCCCATGCCTGTCCCCAGCAAACCCAGCAGGGCTGCAGTCCTTCAGCCTGTCAATGCTTAGTTCTTTGGTATTTTGAAGACATTTTAGAGAGATTTTTCACAAGTCTTAGAAAGGTCTGATTTGACGTGCATGTTAAAGACAGCACAACAGGCACCTGCGCACTGGCCAATGCTTTGCCCTTGGAGGTGCCTGCTTGGAAATTTGGACCAGTTACAAACTCGTGGTGTACAAGGGTGTAGCATGGACCCAGCAGGCTGGTGCTCAACTGACCCCCCACCATTATTCAGAGGAGCAGCCCCAAAATTGTGGACTTTGCAACATACCACAGACAACAGCAATTCTGGGTCTTCCAGTAAAATACCAGAGTTAACAGGAGCCAAAAATCTGCCTAATTACATCAGTAATTCCACCAGCTTCAAATTGTAAGCTTAAACCAAGTGGTCCACACCTCTTTAATCTTGCTTAGCTGTCATTTGGTATGTTCACAGTTATATTCTTCTGAACACTAGCAAAATAATTTCTTCTGTGTTAAAACCCAGCAACGTTTTGTAACAGTTAGCAAGGCCATCTTTGGTTTTTCCCACAGGTAGTCATCTCTCTTCTGAGACTCTCAGGTTCCTTTACTAGACGCACTCCATAAACCCCGCCACAAAACGGACCATTTTGCGTATCCTGCTCCGCTGAAGGAAAAAAATCCCACTGTGCCTGAAGCAGGGAGGGAAGCAGCCTCTCACATAGGATGGGAGACATAAAATACATGATCAGGGGAATTTTGGTGAAAATTTGGACCCCTTAGATAGGGAAGATCTTGAGCTTACATGATTCTTTCTTAGCATATGCTTCTGTCCAGTCAGATGTGTGAAAATAGAAATAGATCATATCTTACTGAACAACAATTTCTACAAAGTATAAAATGTTGGGGGCAGGGTTCCACTATATGACACAGGACTTCAGGAAAACTGAATTTTATAGCATGAGTACACGAAGGGATTAACTGGCAGAAGCCACACAACATGAAAGCGCAATATTCCTTTCCAATCTCAACAAAGCCTGGTGATGTCCCAGTTCTCATAATGAGACCTTCAACATTTCTCAAAGCTTTGCAAATGGACCTCCCAAACTAAGCCACTTTCAGCAAGACCGCCACCATCAGCAACAGAAACGGCAGCACCGACTTACGAAGGAAGGAGGAGGATGCTTTTTTGCCTTCTTTCAGACACACACAGAGGATAAGAGACATCCTACCTCCTATTACCCTCTCTTTACTTCAAGATACTTCTGCAAGCATGAGGGACTACACGCAAAGACGCAAGGAGGTGTCAAGATTGAGGACATTCAACTGTGTTCCTCCCCCAGGCTGCCATAAGCGAGCACAGCCTGAGGCTGTACAGTGCCCTCACAGAGGCTGGGAAAACTCCAGAGGGAAAATGGTGAGTCCAACAGAGAATTAGGCAACATGCAAACTATACTGGCTCTGACAGACTCATCTCAGCTGGGGCAGGATCACATTCCTAGACCACCTCTCCATATAAATGACAGCAAGCAAGAAGCTGGAAAAATTGCAGCACTTTGTTTTAATGCTTTGCAATCTGACTGATGTGTACTTTTACCAGAGGAGCACAATATTTCCTACTTAAATGATATTTCATCTGCTAGGTAAACATCCCTCTCTCTCTCTCCATCACTAAGAGGTTAAAACTACACTGTTGACGGTCATTTACTGTATCCCAGGGGTCTTCATGCTGACTGACGGGCTATTCAGCCCTAAACACAGGCCTGGGACTCCTGAACCTTGCTGCATCCTTCCTAATGAGCAGCTGAGATCAAGAAAAATACCAAACCTGACCACTGACTGATGATCACCAAAGAGCCCACCACTCTGGTGATGCTCTTCTTTCAAACCTGAAGTATCCGTTGCTTCTCCACCATCCTTCAGTAATAGCAGCAACTCCCTTCCTTTCATCACCAAGTATTTTTACCGAGTTCAACTTCCTTTCAGTGGAAAGGTATTATTCTAGCCTGATCTTTTGTATTAAATCCTGCCTTTATCCAGCCCCTTTTCAGGCAGTAAGCTGGCTGTATGGCTGAGGAACACCACCCTAGTCTATTCTTCCCTTTCGAAGCCTTTAGGACATGGGATTAGTCACACCTCTTTATCACGCTGCTTGGCCATTCTGAAAAGGAAAAAGGTATTTTCATTATTTTATTGCATTTAACCTAATGGACTCATTAAAGAGAAATTAATTTTGTCAGGGTAATTTTTTTTAAATGAAAAATGCAGTTTTGTACAGGGAGAACACATCTAAACCCACCGCACTGAGTGACTAAATAAACTCATCAGTTCATTTCTAAATATATTAAACAGAATCTGGACTTTTGGTGGAATTAGACTTAGCATATTAATTTCTATTCACATTCTGTGCAACAATGGAAATATTATTTTTAGTTCATGGCCATTTGGTTCATGACCCAGTGGAACAGGATTTCCCCCCCACCCCCTGCCTTTTTTTCCTTTACATGTAACCTAAGGTTATATTTCTGATGATTGCTCTGAAACCTTTATTCTCTTGAGCTAGCGTTTAATTTATTTTACGCTGTTAATATAGTTCTAAATAAAGTTATAAAGAAAGAAGGCAAAGTGATAGGACTTCAAATGTTAAAAAATACTGGATTTGATCATTACTATATAAACCGTGTATTCAAATCCATAAAACTGTACCCCTAGACACTTACCATTATTAATTTCAATAGTTTCATAAGACTAGTCATTTTCACAAAAACAAACACCTTGGCAAGTGTCTGTCAGGTCAGGAAGTCTACTTTCAAATCTCAGTGCCACCAACTGGTTACAAGATTAATTAAAAATTACGTGAACATTCGCTTCAGGTTCACTAACTGCCCTTTGCCCCACCTGGGGAAGGAGCTTAAAATTGCCTTCCTTAAGAAGACATGCAAAGGTTTCCCCAGCAGAGGGATACTAGGACAAAATAAACTCAGCGTGTGAAACCCAAGGGAAGCTATTATATGCTTCACACATTGGAAATCAGGGAATTCATTTAAGAACATGAATAAAGATTCAGAAAATTGTTTTCAGCTACCACTTTCAGAAAACTCCAATTAAGTGGGTTGGACACTGGAAATGAAAGGAAGCAGAAACTACCCCATTCTGGCAGGGGGTCTGTGAACACAAAACCATTTCCAGATTTAAGAAATGCTTCAATTAAGTTGTTTCCTAGTGCTCATTTCCAGTGTAAAAACTACATTTTTTTTCACCCTCTGTTACACCACAAGGTAAACGTGGTGGACTTAGGCCAAAAGGCTACACTGGTACAGCAAGAGCAACAGAAACATGCACTAAATTAAAAAGAAAATTTTAAAAAGAAAGAGGAAAAGAGAAAAGAACAAAAAGAAAATGATTTTCTAACCAGGGCACTAAAGAACCTCCCTGAAACATGCTGTGTTACTACTAAACAATATATCATGGCACTCTTCAGCTTTCTCAGTAGACGTCCAACAAGCTAAAAACTGAGCAGAAAGTCTTCATTTCTCTCAGCATCCTGTATCCTCTGGAAGATCTGGTCTTTGCTCCCTACGCTATGCACTACGAGTCAGATGTCTGCAATACCACTTGCGGTCTGAAGATGGGTTCTTCTCTCCTGTGCACAGAAGCGCAAGCGCAGCCACAGGGTGAGCAAACCAGAGTGCTGCTGTGGCCAGCCAACAGCTTGTATTGCTCCACCAGCAGACAGTGAGCAATCTGCATGACAAACGCATTGGGAAATAAAGCAGCACGCTGAGTTTCATTAATTCTGAACCAGATTTTCATAAATGGAAGCAGACATCCTGGCTGGTCTGGCTTTGCCACGTGGTCCTGAGCTGATGACGGACTTCTGCCTGGGAGACGTATTTCCCAAACCAACAGGAACCAGGTGAATGAGAAAGGACAAGCCTGCATTTGTCAGAAGAGAAAGTTTAGGTTTAGGGTTTAGGTAGAGCAAGAGTCCACTAGAGAGACAGGAAGGCACCAGCTTCCAAGAAAATGACTCATTCAGTCCTAATAGCTAGAGAAAGGATAACACAATGACAGTTTCCACTAAGGTGACAATGGGAAGCCACAAACACATATTGTGTTAGTTAAAAAAGGAAATTGAGAGGCTCTTCATGCATGCCAGTAAAGGAACTTCTTTGGGCCATGCCTACTCACAACACTACACACACAAACCTGCAAAGGAGAGGGAAAAAAGAGCAGGATCTCAGTTTGTGATACTGTAAATATTAATCACTTTATTATTAATAGCTATTATTGATATGCATTAATATATATGAATACTGTGCTCCGTTTTGGGCCCATCAGTACAAGAAGGACATTGAGGTGCTGGAGTGTGTCTGAAGAAGAACAATGAAGCTGGTGAAGGGTCTGGAGCGCAAGTCTGATGGGGAGCAGCTGAGGGGCTGGGGGTGTTTAGCCTGGAGGAGGCTGAGGGGAGACCTTATCGCTCTCTGCAACTACCTGAAAGGAGGTTGTAGTGAGGTGGGGTCAGTCTCTTCTCCCAGGTCACTAGCAAAAGAACAAGAGGAAATGGCCTCAAGTTGTGCCAGGGGAGGTTTAGACTGGATGCTAGGGAAAATTTCTTCACCCAAAGTGCTGTCAAGCATTGGCACAGGCTGCCCAGGGAAGTGGTTGAGTCCCCATCCCTGGAGGTATTTAAAAGACATGTAGCTTAGGGACATGGTTTAGTGGTGGGCTTAGCGGTGCTAGGTTAACGGTTTGACTCGATCTTAAGGGTCTTTTCCAACCTAAACGATTCTACAAATAATACAATGTTTTCCCTGACAAAATCATTGCAGACAAATGTGTTCCAGTAGGAAAGAAGAGACTGTTGGAAGGGAAAATCACATGGGAAACACACAGAATGATTAGGCAGAATTATATGGGAAACGCGTGCTGGAAATACGTGACATTTTTCCTTTCATTTAAGACGCCTGGCTGAGGAAAGAGGTGGTGCTCCCATCAAGTGGATGTTCCAAGAACCTCGGGGAAAAGGATCTGGGCCATCATCACAGAAAACCTCTTCCTCTGCACATATTTCCAGGGATGAGGTTGCCCATAGGAACCCCTTCAGCACTAACAGGTAACAGACACAGGCTGATGACAAGCAGCAGGAGCCAGAACTGCAGTTGTTGCCACTCATATTCAAAGGCAATTCCAAAAGAAAAATTAGAGAAGCAGCCCTAAGATGCTGCTGCCTTCGCTACATATCCTCCCGCTGTCAGCCTTCCCAGAATACACGAGAGGCCATATACAGCAGCCATAAATACGGGGAGCTAACAGGTACTTGCCTCAGCTCAGCTGCTCTTATCTGACGAGAAGCCTGGAGAAAGACAGAAGTTTCCCCAGCATAAGTGGATTAAAACCACTGTTCCAAGGAGGGATGAAGAAATCACTTTCCCGGGATTTGCTATTCTAATTAATTAGAGCAGCTTGACAACAAGGGATCAAGGCTCCATTTTAAGAAGGCAATTACCAAACTCCAACACCTTCCAGGATACTTATGAAATCAATTCTCATCCAAGACAGCTGTATGAAAATAATGTGCATCTGTGTTGCATTGGCATGAAGAGTACCGTATAACCTGAATAGGTGGGAGAAAAGGTCTATCTGCATACCTCCAGAGCTGAGGGGACTGATCTTTAGTTCTGGTGCTGTTAAGCCACTCCTGCAAGAGGCAAAAAGTATCTCCAGTTTATAAAGACACTTCTGAAAAGCAGAAAGTTTTCTTTTGGGACATATCAGATAAGACATATTTTTATAAGTTGCCTAAGGAAGATTATATCACTGCATTTGTGCAAAAAGCTCTTCCTTTGAACTGATCAATTTGCAGAACCCCAAAACTTTTAATAAATACAAACCTCCAAAGTCAACAGCAATCTTGCTCAGATCAGTTGGCTTCCAGCAAGTCTTGTTAGCAATTTCCTAAAAGACTCTTTATTAGGGAAAAGGCTATCCTGAAAAAGACTAAACACCCTCCAGCATCATTTCTAGAGTTTTTTTTGTGTGTGGCAACAGCCAGAATGTCACTTTTTATGTGTGATGCGTAACGAGATCACATTCCAAATGTGCTTGTATGATTGTGTTGAGGCCACGCATCCATTTGAACAAGGTTTGTTCAACAGACTTATTTCACATGGACTGGTAAGCAATTCAAACTGGGTCTTCCAGTGCACAGCCTGCTCTGAGACTAGTAATCACTCCATCCTGTTACTCTGCTATACGCAAATTTAACAACTAGTGAGATGAAAGGCTTGAAAGCTGCCTGCCAGCAGCACTGGCACTGGGGAGAGACTGACATAGTCATGCACCGTTGCATTTTAGTGACTTGGACCTGGGAAGGATTTGGATGGAGGTGGCTGGGAGGGCTGGGCTGTGACTGGGAGCTGCGGGCTGGGAAGGAGCCCCACAGAGAGCTGAGGGTATGCTGCACCCTCCAGTGAAGGCACCCTGGACAGGCGCTGGCTGCCTATTGCTATGGGGGATAGGGGCACGCAGCGGAAAGTCAGAGGAGCTGCAGCCCTGTGAGAGCAGATTCCCCGGGAAGGCAGTCTCACAGCCCACCCATGGGGCAGCGGCTGGGAATCACTGGCAAACACGCATTCCCAAACTGAAAAAATAATTATCTGCCTAGTTTCTTTTAATTAAGATCTTGACTTATCCACCACTCCAGGATATGCAGATGTTTGGCTGCTGGGATATATCAACACACCTGAGCACTGGAGGCGATTCGTCTCTTGGCTTCATACCTCAGCAGGCAGCAGAGAGGGGCTCCCATCCTGTAATAGCTCCGTACCCCAGCTTATGGCATTGGCCATGTCTATGGATGGGAAGACTTTGTTATTAATAGTAGCTCTGATGCTGCCTTGGTAGACATTTTCATATGCAAATTTTGGCATATTAAAGGTGTTCCGCTGTTCTGGCATCCTTGCATCATCTAAGTGCCAAAGCAGCATGCAGTGTTTTACACTTACGTAAGCAGATAAAGTTTTTGCCTCAAGGATATGGTGTTCCAAAGACAGTGATAACGTGATGGGAAATGACAAGGAGCAGTGGAGAAGGGGGGTAGGGAAAAGAAAACAAAAGAGACAAATAGAGAAGAGAAAGAGCAGAGTACTGCCATGGGAGGACAACCCTGATTTTTTCATTTCAGCATGTAAGATGTTTTCCCCAGGTCACCTCTCCTTAGAGGCTTTTAAGTTATTTTTCTTGATCACCCTCTTCTCATCCTCCACCTCCTTAGGACTGCATTTTGCCTCCTCTGCACTTACAGAATAATCAGTGCTACTCTCTGTAAATGTGACTGCTGGAGTCTGGCCCCTGAAGAGTAGGAATTGGCTTCATGCAGCAAAAGATGAGATTAAGGACAGAAACTGCAGATTACTTAAACAAATTTATCCCTTCAGTTTATCTCTTCCTCCGCTTCTTCGGTTTCTGTTATTCAGGCCTGTGAGGTACAGCATCTCTGACCAGATAATATCTATTTGAATCAATGCCTTCAGCTGGAACTAATAACCCCACCACCGTTACAGCAGCAGGCCTCCCTCTGACAACAAGGTGGGTGCGCACCCCTTTCTGTCCCACGCTGCTTCCAATAACTGGTGGCTCTGCAAAATTTTGATTTGATTTGCAGCCAAGTCAAGTATCAATGAGTATAAAGCTGTAATAAAATTGCTACTGAAACCTCTCTTCATCCTTTGACACAAGCAGTTCTGTTAGGACTGCTTTTTTATTTAATTGTTCTTTACTAATTCGGGGATACTTATGCTGTCAGTCCAAGATTCTGTTCTCACTGATGAAAGACAAAATGCCCTAAAAAGGAACAGCCTATTAAAATATAACTATAATACAACTAAAATTTAAAACTTCCATGACAAAGTGATAAACCCCTGAAAACTAGTGTTGTGATGGAAAGCCTGACACATTTGTATTCATGAAGAAAAAAACCCATTTATTTCATAGCCCACCTAAAAAACCTTTGGAAATGAATTTTGGTTTTGTCTTTCTCAGAATTAAGACCTAGGAGATACTAGTAGAGGATAAGAATGTTCTGAAATGCTTGATGTATTAATTTTAAATATGTACTTACGTACATTCAGTGCGTTCTCCTGAGCACTTTACTTTCCATACCATAATACCTTAGTGAAATTGTTTTCTGTGATTCATACTGGGATTTTCTGCTACGGAGAGCTTACAGCAAGTCAGCGTGACACAACCGTGACAACGTCATATGGAAACTTCATCGCAATGCCTCACATCAAACTCACAACATATATTCAATAAGGTGGCCATCGTCATCAGCTCACTAGTATCACATACTAACGCAATAATAACAAGGCTTTGATTCACAGTAAATATACATTATTAGCATATTGTATTTACACCGTAGCAGAGGTACTATACTTGGGTCCTCCTGCTCAGTATGACGAACATTATCTGGAGTTTTCAAAATTCCCTGCAGACAGGATGAAGCCCATATGGAGTTACGGTGTTAGACAAAGTGGCAGACGAAAGCCCGATACTGGCAGTCCCAGCCCCGCAGCTCTGGCCGCCTGCTGCCTCGCAGTGTAAGCTCGGAGAGGGGCTTGACGCCGCCAAGGGCTCAGGGAGGACCGCTGAGCCCCCGAACCCCCGAACCAGGCAGAAGAGAGGTGGGGGATGCAGCACCTCAAGGCAGGGGCAGGCTGTCCGGGCGTGCGGGACGGGATGGATGGAGGGATGGATGGAGGGATGGATGGCTGCAGGGAGGGATGGAGGGATGGATGGAGGGATGGATGGCTGCAGGGAGGGATGGAGGGATGGATCGACGGATGCCTTCAGCCGCGGGGCTGGGCGCAGCCGGGGCTGCCCGGGACGGTACGGATGGATGGATGGATGGATGGACGGACGGACGGACGGACGCCTGCAGCCGCGGGGCCGGGCGCAGGGGGCGCAGCCGGGGCCGCAGGGCGCACGACGTGCGGGGGAAGAAGCCTCTGGGGCGGAGGGGGGCAAGGAGGCTGGTCCCGGGGGGACCCCCGTGCCGGGGCGGGCAGGGAGCGAACCCCCCGCCGCCCTTACCTGCGCCGTGCGCCTTTCCTCCGCCGGCTGCCGCGCCGGCACCGCCCCGGCCGCCCAGCCGCCGGCTCCCGCGGGGCCGTCCCCCTCCTCCTCCTCCTCCTCCTCCTCCTTCTCCTCCTCCTCGTCGTGCGCCCCCCCGGCGGCTCGGCGGCGGGGCCCCGGCGCGGCCCATCCGCGTCGCAGCCCCCGCAGGCCCAGCAGCGCCGCCGCCCCCAGCACCAGCGCCGGCCAGAGGAAGGCCAGCAGCCGCCCGGGCAGCCCCGGGGCCGCGGGCACCGGCTCCCCCGCGCCCAGCGCCAGCCGCGCCGCCGGCCCCAGCATGGCCGCCCCCGGGCCGCCGCTCCCGCCGCGGACGGGGACGGGGACACGCGCCGCTCCGCTCCGCCGCGCCGGGAAGGTGCGGAGCTGTGCCGGGCGGGGGGAGCGGCCGCCGGCGGCGCGGGGGGCGGGGGGGGGTACGGGGGGCCGCGCGGACACGGCTGTGCCCGCGGGAGCCTCGTTGCAAAGGGCTTGGCCGTGAGGTTGCGCGGGGAGGGGGGGGGCGTGGGACCCCGGGCGCGGCCGATCGCCGCGGGGGGGATGTTCCGGGGCGGGGGGGAAGGAGTTAATGCGCCGGATGACTCTTTCCTATGGAAGAATGAAAGCGGTACATTAAAGGCGAATGCGGCGCGGCTCAAAGCGGCGGAGCTGCGGGCATCAGCGTTGATGCGAGAGCAGATGTTTGGCCGAGGAGCGGGGTACGCAGGGATGTTCTCAAGTGACACATTTCTGCAAATTCTCCAGTCTAGACAGAAGAGTCTTTAGGAATGCACGTCTGCTCTCGGGCGCCGTTACAAATATGTCATTATCGAGCAACATCCCTATGATGATTACAAGGATTGCCTGTGTAATGCAGCGCGTGATGCGTTCTCATCTAGTGCTGATCCTCAGAGAAACAACAGTTTATTACAGCTAGCAGAATGACAAGCAGAGTGCCTCAAACCACAAACCTCTTTGCTTTGCTTTGCTGGATGGAAAATTTCCCCACCCACCTGATGCATAAGTGCAGGTGATGCTCTCAGAAAGCCTTTTTTCAAAATCTTAGAGCTTCTTTTAAAGTGACAAGGAAAAGACCTCTAAGATCATCAAGTCCAGCTGTCAGCCCAACAACCCCAGGCCTCCTAAACCATGCCCTGAAGTGCCACGTCTACACGTTTTTTTGAACACATCCAGGGATGGCAACTCCACCATCTCCCTGGGCAGCCTGTTCCAATGCCTGGCCACTCTTTCAGTAAAGGCATTTTTCCTAATATCCAGTCTAAACCTGCCCTAATGCAACTTGAGGCCATTTCTTCTCATCCTATCACTAGTGACCTGGAAGAAGAGACCGACCCCCACCTCACTACAACCTTTCAGGTAGTTGTAGAGAGCGATAAGGTCTCTCGTCAGCCTCCTCTTCTCCAGGCTAAACAGCCCCAGTTCCTTCAACCTCTCCTCACAAGGCCTGCTCTCCAGACCCTTCACCAGCTTCGTTGCCCTTCTCTGGACATGCTCCAGCACCTCAATGTCCCTCTGGTACTGAGGGGCCCAAAACTGAACACAGTATTCAAGGTGCGGCCTCACCAGTGCCGAGTACAGGGGCACCATCCCTGCCCTGCTCCTGCTGGCCACACTATTGCTGGCACAAGCCCGGATGCTGTTGGCCTTCTTGGCCACCTGGGCACGTGGCTGGCTCATGTTCAGGTGGCTGTCAACCAACACACCCAGGTCCTTCTCCACCAGGCAGCTCTCCAGCCACTCCTCCCCAAGCCTGTAGCGTTGTATGGGGTTGTTGTGACCAAAGTGCAGGACCCAGCACTTGGCCTTATTAAACCTCATACAGTTGACCTTGACCCATTGATCCAGCCTGTCCAGATCCCTCTGCAGAGCCTTCCTACCCCTCAGCAGATTGACACATTGAGATGATAGTAAGTAGATCTTCACTGAGCAGATCTTCTATCGAGAAGATAGTAAGTAGAGCTTATTTAAATGCAACAGCATAAAAAGTCATGTTTGTAGTAAACCCAGAACAGAGGAGGTGAGGGTTTGTCTCTCTTGGCTTTGTTTCACAACCAGTGGGGACTGCTCTTTTCTGATTGCGTATCCAAGCACTGAAGCTCAAACCCAAACACGAGACAGCAATGGGAAAGGTTCATTAATCATCCTTTTGCTGGAATATCAACTCTCCAGGGACCACAGACTTATTATTCCTGTATCCTGGGCCTAACTCCAGTTCATCCTGAACAGGCCTAGGTTTTGAAAGCACAATAAGGTGTCATAGCACTCTAGAAATTTCCAGGCCAAATACAGGAAGATTGTCAATAAAATGATGTGCTGAATGGCTTTATGGGGAGAAGAAAGTTTTGGGAGGGAGGAAGGGAGAAATGCTTAGTACACAGGAGAGGGCTGGGGGGGTTGGTGGTCCTTTGAACACTGTTGTTGGGAAGGGAAGCTTCTGTTTATTAAACATGGATCCCACAAATTATCTGTCTTCTGTCTGCCTGTCTCGTCCTGCTTATCTTCTAAAGCCTGTTGTTCAGCAATGACTAGTCTTGTGGTCTGAAACCTCAGAAATGTCAGTGTTTCTGTCCCTACCCTGGTGCTGATTTCTAATTGAGAATATGCCTATCTGGAGACCTAAGCTGGTAATTGAATAGTCATGTGCAAATGTCAGAGACAGGGGCGATTCCCCTGAAGTTGAAAGATGGCAGTTATAGGATTAGTTTTATGACATTTTAATTTTATACTTGTCTCTTATTTTTTCTGTGCCTTGATTTCTCTGTTCATAAAATGAAGATACATCTCTCCAGGTCTGAGCTGTTGAAGAGCATACAATCTATACCTCGGATCATAAATAAATATCACTACTTTCAGCTCATTTAAATTAGTTTGCTTT
The DNA here is from genome assembly GCF_963921805.1 of Phalacrocorax carbo. Lineage (NCBI taxonomy): Eukaryota > Metazoa > Chordata > Aves > Suliformes > Phalacrocoracidae > Phalacrocorax > Phalacrocorax carbo. Next base: position 118,449,928 of record NC_087515.1, read on the forward strand.
TCTTTTTCCCAGGGAAACATAAACTGAAAGACATTTCAGGACTCAGCATTGTCTAATTGAGTATGAGATTACGGCTTCACACCATTCCTTTCTGTTTCTTTTTTTTCCCTCCACAAAATAAAGGCAGTTACTGTGGCTGGTCTGTAATGGCATTTATTTTCAAAGATAAGCATCTCCATATTAGACCTTTTCCTAGTATTAATACAGGCTTATTTAACGACATGCCACTTATAGTATTGGTCTATGAAAATAGCATGACTTATCATGATGCTGTATTATATGGAAGCCTGAAATTTTATTGCAAGCCTGAGAAGATATTTTTCTACTTATGTGTGATATAAACTAATTGCAAACATCCAATGGGGAATTGTTCTGCATTCAGACTCAGAAAGAAAGTCCAATAATCAGGAGCTGGAACCATCTATTTGTTGCAGATCAAAATGCAGTTAATGTACACTGACAAACTAGTGCAGTCACTAATGCCTGCGGGCCATATTCGAACCTGTCTGCTTCCGCATGCAGTTAGTCCTCTGAGGTGCTGAAACGGTGAAGGTAGGCTTTGGGAGTTTTTCTGGAGAAAAATCCAGGCTTATCAATGTTTAAATATTTCATGAAAACAGTTTGATTTTGACAAAACCAGATAGCAATTTGGGGTCGGGGGGGGGGGGGGGGGAGCAAAAGTCTTTTTTTGACCAATTTTCATGATAAAAGCAAAGCATAAACTTTTATTTCAATTTTCTATTTTCTACTGAATTGCGGACAAAAATAAATTTTCTGAAAAAATAGGGAACAAAATTGTTTTAATAGCATGTCACAGAAATTATAAGATTGTGACCTGATGTATTAGCAGTATACTTAAGGGTTCACCCATAGAAGCTAAGACCAGTACCCTGCCCTGATGCTGAATACCTATAGCCTTGCTTGGGTTTAATCAATAGCAACAGCTGTGGTAGAAAAATTACTGATTTCACACAAGTCAGGGAGGTAAAGAGGAAACTTTTAAACTGCCTCAGCAAAAAACACCTTTTGAGGAGCAGCGAGAAGACCTCTTGGCAGTATTTCATACTCTAATCAGCTTCCCTGACAGTTCAGAAAACTGTAGCTGAAAGAAGGCAGGTGAGTTTTGTTTCTAACAGCTGCTGAGAAAGCCTTCAGTAAGGGGAGAGAATGACCTGTCCCTTCCCTACTAGAAGCAATAGGTGCTTACCAGGTTGTTCAGAACAGATACTTCTCTTAAAATTACAAGGCTTCATCTTCCCCTGAGACTATGGGAATTTGGGGTAACTATGTGCAAAGCAATGGGGTTTTGCACTGGTTTAAGCAACGTGGAGCAGCTCTCCTTTCCGTCGCCAGTTTCTGAGCCCTCAGTTGGGAGTCGTTTCTGGAGCAGACGGGAGGATGTTTGGACACAGCCGAGATCAAAGCGCAGGTCTCCATTTCAGGCATTTGTGGGTAATGAAATGCAGAGCAAGGACGTGTCCCCTGGGCACTAACTCCTGCCACAGGGCCCTGCTCCCGGCTGCGACCCTCTTGCTCTGCCGTAACGAAGCTAATTAACAGGCTGAGATGATCTCACAGCCCGCAGCTTATTTACAGGCTCGAAGGGACGTTTGCACCAAATCCTGAGGTTCATCTGCTGATGTACAGGAGATGTATTCATAACATATTTGTGTAGTTCACAAACTTTTCCCATTTTTTCTCCTGTCTGAAGCCCTGGTGCACTAGTGACTTTCCATGGCCAAACATGAAGCTGATGAACTACGGAGCTTGTTTGGCTTATTGGTGAGGAAACCGAGGGACATGCTAGCTGCACGCCTGGCAAAAGCATGTCAATAACCAGTAATGAGGGACGAGTGCTACGTCTGTTCAGACTATTCAGCTCTTTGCATGGTTGCCCACGTGGCCAGGTATTTGCCGTTATATAAGATGATTAATTCCTTGACAAGTTGATATCTGGCCTAGCAGTCTGGCATTTCCTTTTGGCATCTGTGGCTGCTTTGAGGAATGCAGCTTTATAGATCTTTATTAATTATCTAATAGCTTTTCAATCTCTTGTTTCAGTTTCAGTACGTTGGAACTGGTGTTAATTAATTACAGATCTTCGGCATACCATTCTTAACTGATTCCCCTAGTAAATATGTTTAACACTTGCCTTGGTTTCCTGTGCATTATTCATTCGGTTGGTAAGTGATCCATCTTTGTTTGCTGTCAAAGTCTTTGAGCTGGAAGAGGACTTTAATCATGTTACTTGGCTTTTCTGAATAGGGAGAAGAAATGGAGTCAAATAAGCACACACTGGTAATGCAGTCAAAGAAGAACCATGGCCTGGGTTTCTTTCACCAATAAAAAGTTGTGCAAGCTTCAATTTCCCTTTCATTTTCATAAAGAACATACTGGAAACATCTATTCAGCCAAAGACGTGAAATTAAAACAAAGAAACAAAAGCATCTTGAAAGGAGGAAAGAAGGCACTTTCCCAGCTTATGCGTTAATTAAGACCAGTCAAAGAAAACTGCTTCAAAAGGAAGGAGGAAGCCAGCAGTAAGCATGGCTGCAACTGCTTTTAATAGGCTATAGCAATGACATGCATGGTAGACAAAGTCATAGCAGGCATTAATGCAACAATGTCAGTTCAAAAGGTACAGCGAAAAAGTTGGAGGAAAAACTGAAGTTACTGAATAGTAAAATTGTTCCACTAGCAGATTTGTCAGCAACAGTATGGGACGAAGGAACTTGTTTAGCAGAACATGATCATCTTGAGAACTATAAACACTGCTGGTTTAAAGATAAAATCAAAGGCCTTGAAAGCAAAGCAGAGGTAGACATAAAAATATGCATAGTTAGCTTTCCTGAAGGCGAAGAGGTTTGCATCCCTGTCAAATAATTCAGAAAGCTGTTAAGTGCCCCAGGTTGCTCTTGCACCCTTAGCACCCGCTCTTCCCCTGGATGAAAGCCTGTGCAGAGCTGCATGAATATACAGCAGCACTGGTAGGTTTTCTGCACACCCCATCAGCAGTGGAGATCTGGGAATCTCACAGGATAATTTATTCCCTTCCCCTCTACAAAAGAGTTGAATGCAACCTACAACATACTATTATAAATATTTTATACAATTAAAAAAAAAAGGATTTGTCTAGCAGCAGAACACAGGACTGTTATTATGTTCTTTACATGCATATTTGTTCTCAGTGCTGTTCAGCCTGTGTCCCTGATCCAGCTGTCTGGGAAACCAGCTGGTAATTTTCTGTTTCTTTTGACAGGCAGTTCAAGCTCTTGCTTTAAAAACTTCCTAGGTCCCTTCATCAGAGATCAGCAGCGTGCGTGCATTTTTTAAAGATAAAGATGACTACAGGGAAGTCTCCTAAAATCAAGATAAGTGTCTGTCCTTGCTATATGCCAAACTGGCACACGACACGGTGAGCACAGAGGAAGTTAGTGATGACACACAGTTTATTGCTATCAACAACATCATTCAGAGAGATGCAGCTGACACACTGGAGGGAAGCGATTGTTACCCTCAGGGAGGCTTTGGTGTCAAATATGCATGAATAAGTATCCACTGAGAGTGGCTTACGCTACAGTGTTCAGACAATATCATATTCTAGGTATCAAAGGCCACAAAGTTTTGCCCAGATATGCTCACATAACCTCTGTATCTGAAGAGGATCTTCCACTTTGATCTGGAGACTTGAAGGTCTGAAAAGTATACTGCATTCGCCACATCCTTCATGGTTTCTTCTCATGTTTAGTCATCTTCCACGTGAAAAAAACCCTACATCTTGTTGCTAACCTAATGTTATCTAATTTCACTTTTCCACCACTGATTTCTGTGACTTTCTGTGACAGAGATACCCTTCTCGTAGCTGCGGCATTCTTCCTGAGAAAGTGCTTCTGTGTCACACGTATGTTACCTCTTAAACTCCCTTCTGATAAATAAAAGATATGAAATCTCTTTATATTTCTCACCAAAAGGCATTTCTACCAGGTCTCATGCTATTTTTGGAGGCTCTTATTTTGCACATCCCCTTGACACCCTTTTTCTGGATCATCATATGGAGAGGTAATATTCAGCCTGTTGAACTCATTCACTTGTTCCTAGCGTATACCTTGTGGGATCGTTTTATCTCTGTTTTCCACACCAACACATTAGGGGCTCCGGTGGAGATGTCAGCTCATGTTTTTCCTGCTTCCTAGCAAGTTTACTGATTTCAGTTGAAAAATATTTATTGGATTACTAGAGTAAATGGCATCTACAAACTAGCAGGCTTCGCTGGTTGCCAGCAGGTGATGGCCCTGTACTCGGTTCTTTCCTCTGCAAAGGAGAAATAATGTTTCTGCACCGCTTAGTCTATCTTGTCAGCTCAGACTAATCTCATCACAATGTTGGGAAGAAAAAAGATGACATTTAATCTTTTTGTGATTAACAGGGAATCTGGAGCAGTTACAGATAGATCTTTTTGAGGATACTGAAGAGATATGTCATTGTTGCATAGGCTAGTAGCCTTGGTCAGTATGATGACATCAGCAGACAAAACCCTGATGGGTTAGTGTTGTTTTCAGATGGTCTGTCCCATCGTATCTGTACGGCAGGTGTGGTCAGTGGATTAAAATTTGCTTCTGCACTGTTTGCAGTATCACTTTCTGTAATGAATTATTATTATAAGTGCATTTGATTTCTGATATTCCTGGCACACCTCCTGAGAATAAAAGCAGCTTACAGAGGCTGTATTTACATGGTGCTCTGTAGGTACATGCCTATTTGTTCTGCCCACAGTATACATGCAGCTGGTTGCTCAGACCTGGTTTGTGTTCCGTGTTTTCACATTGGAGGTGTGGCTGTAAAAGACCACAGTGAAGTACCCAGAGGTAGCCCATCACCGGAGCTTGAGCTCCAGAGCGACAGCCAGGAGAGCTGGGGTGAATCATCTCATCATGGGGAGTCATACCTGGGATTTATGGGGCTGCTGCCCCAAGATGTAACCTGATGGTAGATGATTCATTGCTTTGTCTTCTCTTCCTTTAATCCCAGGTCTCCTTATACCTGAAGGAGATCATCCTTCTTGGGCATTGCTGTTGAGACAAGCCCAAAAAATTCAAACATTGCAGACTGCTGTGGTTGCCTGGACCCACAGAAATAAGTGCCCGGTTCCTAAGTGTCCTATGAGTCAATCCTCTATGCCAAGGGAGCTTGCTGGCCTTTGGGTAATACAAAACATGTGACTCTGGTTCCTTCAAAGGAGATGTCACAGCAAAAGGTTGAGCAGTCAGTAGTTGCCTGGGATGCGAGGGTTAGCACAAAGGTTTGTTCTATTGAAGGCTCTGTCCTGTGAGCAGCCAGGTTGAAAGCCTGGAGTCATCATGAAGAAGCTTCTGGATCTGGCTCTGCGGAAGAAATCTCTATTAGTGACTAAGCGCTGAGGTTTTTCAGACTGCTGTTTTGTCTAGATCCCAGGCTTCTGTCCTTGAGTTGTGCCCTGAGGATCCAGCCAGAGTCAGAGCAACCTGCAGGCTTCGTTGGGGTTGCTGCTCCTCTGCTCACCCTGCCCAAAAAACCTCAGCCTCTTGGGATGAACCCAACATTTTTTGTCTCCTTCCATAACCCAGGGAGCCATGATTTCACCATAAGGCATGTGACAATGCAAGCAATGACAGCAATGGTTTCCCATTTTATAATTACCATGGTAACTATATTGTAACTTAGACCAGCAACATTTAATTTCTGGGGTTGTCTCTCTTAAAAGATGACATAATTTAGCATTCAAAGCCATCCCACCACCCCGTTCTCTCACCACCCTGCCAGCAGTGCTATACAACAACATTTTGCTGCAGCAGTGCTTTTGGAGATTCCCATGCAGAGGGTTACTTGTTCCTCCTCATTTCTTCCCAAATAATGCAGCATTTCAGAATAGAGGGCTGTGTTTGGTAAGTGTTTTTCAGAAGGAAGTATCTTGTAATTTTCCGAGCCTCTGTTGGAGTGTGTGTTTAAGCCAAGCTCAAGTCCTTTAGCCGTTCCCCACACCCAGGGTTCCTTTCATGTAACTTTTTCCTAAATTTAGGATATTGAGCTTAAATTCACGGTATAAAGCATCTCCAGAGATGAGATGGCTCTTTTCTCAGCTTTCAATAACTGTGCTGCCAGCAGCTTGCTGTGGTCTTTAGATACCATGCAAAACATGCAATTCAACACATGCAAAACAGGGAACTAAAATCTGTTTACCCAGCATGGATCAGAGGCAGTCCTATTTTTTAGCCTAGCCTGGGAATGTGGGTAGCAAAGTGTCTCAGGAGGAGGAAATCCAGGCTGGAAATGGTAGGCAGCCATGGCAAGGCAGGACAAGATTTTTGCTTGAGCCATGCTGCTGCTGGCCAGAACTGTGGTGGCCTCAGAGCAGGCAGAAGAGGGGGAGGGGGCTCCATGCTTGGGTCCCCCCGCTGAGGAGAAATCAGCAGCAATGGCTGGACCCTGAGGCCTCTCCCCAGGAGGAGCTCACTTCCCATCACGGCTTGCCCTCACTGAAGCCCTTGTGCCCAAAAAGGCACAGCTAATTCTGCCTCCTGCTTTCAAACCTCCTGTTTCATTCGTAGTCCTGCTGTTGGTCCAAGGCCCACCCTGAAACCTCCTGAAGTCAGGGAAACTGGGAAAGGTCTTCAGCATCCCATAACCTCTTAACAGCTCTCCTCTAATTAGCCTCAGGTTACAGGCAGTGTGGGGGAAGGCAGCTACCATAGAAAAAGAGGTTGGAGTGGACAGCGTGTCCTGTGGGAAAAGCTCAAGTCCTGGAAGGAAATGCTGGCCATTGTTATGTCAAGGGTCTCCACTGACACTTCATCATGTTTCTATCTGAAAATTAATCATTTGCTGTTATAAGCAAGTTCTAAGATGATTAAATGAAGTGGAGGAGGGACAGCAATATCAGCCACATTTTCAGCCTGCAAAAGGGGTTTTTTATGTTTTTGATATTTTCCATTTTACTTCTCAAATAAAAAACATAACCTTCTGGTTTACATGCCCCTCGGGGGCTGTGTTCACCTCCCAGCTCTGCTGGGTAGCTCTGGCCAAGCCATTTTGGCTCAGGAGTTAATGGCTTTTCTTTCACATCCTTCATCTGCTTCTTGCCTTCTCAGATCAGCGTTCCCCAAACTCCACCAGCCCATGGGCTACAAGTGACAGCAAGTTTTCTAGGCAACACCACATTTTGCTCTCCCTGTGAGCCTCAGCTTTGGTATATGGAACTCCTGTGCTTGTGAGCAGCGTCAGGTCAAGTTCTTTTGAGCCATGGGCTAGCGGGGCCAGTGGGGTGATGTTTCAGTGCAGGACCTAGTGATGTTAGGATGGACACCTAAAGCCTTGGGGCTATATACTTGGAGGAGCACTGGTGTCATGCCAGCTGTGAGTATTAGTGATGCTTATTGACCTGGCAGTTCTTTATGCTTCAGAGAGAAAAACAAGCCTTAAAAACTGCCTAAATCCTGAAGCAGAACAGGATTTAAGGCATATGTCTCTTAGTATTGCTGACCAGCTTGTTTAAATAGCTTCTTGTGTGGTGTGCTGGCCTTTCTCAGTTTGATGCCTAGGCATATTCCTCCCCCTCATTATACCGTCTAGATGCTAAAGATGCCGGGTCCTGCAACTCAGAGTAACAAAATCCTGTTAACTGTTAATATAATTCTGTGTCTAAAACGTAAGACATTTCCTTTCCTAATAGTGTCAGTAGATAAACATGCTAGTGATGTGAGGCAGTTTGATGTAATTATTACAGGAACCAGGAGTAGGATTAAAAAGCTCCAGGTCAATTGTGTCTCTTGAAATATGACTTTGACCCCTTGGAGAGCTCGTCTGTATACCAACCACCTGATTTCCTGAGCTGCCATAGACAGATACGGAGCACAGCGTGCCTGTTCTGTAGCGACTGCCAAGAAGATGCTCCTTGTTGAAATTTTTAAATTAAAAATACCTTTGGGATGATTTCCCTGACCAGTCCTCCCTGGCAGACCTTTGAGCTCAGAAATGCTCCTGCAGAGGATGTGGGTTACCCTTGTGAGGAATCGGACTACCCAAAAGCATAGTTGTTTCCAGTGTTCCCAAAGTGGTATTGCTTTCATGTTGTCAGATAAGAGATACTTGTGGTTAAGAGTGTAATGCCGGTTCAGTAACAAGTATCTCTGCTGTTCAGTCCAGTTTTTAATATCTCTGTGATCCCACTAACATATAAACAATAGGAACTAAGGTATTATGTAAGGCAGTGGTTCGAATTAGTTCCTTGTTCTTGATCCTCTCGTTCTCAGGCATAAGCAGCCCCACTGAGATGGTGATCTACAAACAGTGAGAGTCTTCAACAAGCTCCAAAAACAGAAACTAGTACTTTATTTCAATTCTCAGCAGCTAATTTTCAGACTCACCTATCACACTGCTGACCAACCACCACTGCTGAGTTAGCACTTAGGGGAGGGCACTTGGATGTGGTGAAGACGCCACCAATCTAAGCCCCAAGTAAGGTAATACTCACTTGAGCAGAGTGTTTATTCCAAGAACTAATTTTTCAGAAAATTGATGGCATTTGAACTTTGCTAGCACTTTTTTACTGGGAATTCAACATGCTCTGATGGTTCAATCCTGCCATGTGCTGTCTGTGTCCAAGCCCCAGTAAAAATGCCAGGTCCCTGTGGAGGACATTCAGTTCTTGTCTCAGCCACATGATTTATTGCCACATTAGAGCTATCACAGCTTGCCCCAAATGCACAAATATGGTGTCTGTGCAGGAAGGTGAAATGCTGCCCTGAGATACTGCACTGGTACTCCTTGCTCTACCACTGTACCAGCTCTGCACAATATAATACCCTAATTCACTCTGCCTTCCAGCAGGACCAGTTAGGTTATTTGCAGTACTATGGTGATGTGCTGTGCTGTTTCCAGATCCAGAAATGCCTTTTTGGTACTAGTGAGGAGGTCTGCACTGGGCTGCCCAAAGAGGTACTCCGCACTATGTGAACCCACCAGCAGACAATACTGCATGTGCCGTAGGGACCGGGCATGTGATGCATCAATGCATGATCCTGTGCGAACGCACAGATGAAGGGTCAGGGCATCACAGGCTGTTACGATGCCACCGCAAGAGTGGAAATAACTTTTTGCAAGATCAGATCTTGAAAGCAGAGCATCGCCCGCAACCCTAGACCTCTTGCACAGCAGAGCCCAAATAACAGCCCTAAATCAGATGAAAGTTTTGGAGCCCTGAGCACAGGACCACTGTGTGAGACTTAAGAGAGTCCATCTGTGTGATTAGAAATGCTGCTGGAATAACTGTGTTACTAGCTCATATACCAAGACAGCTTCCAGACAAAAGCAGGCAGGGCTAATTCAGTACAGTGGGCCATATTTTCCTCACCTCGGGAAAACACTTCTGTGAGCAAGTGAATTTCTTGAGTCTCAGGGATGGGAGTAGCCCTCTCATGAGGATCAGGCAGAGGCACCAACAGACTAAGCCGTGGGACATCCTAAGAATTATCTTGGGTTTAAACCACTTCTTGAGACCCAGCGTCCTCACATCCTGTGGGATGCTCCCCGCTGCCCTTGAGAAGCTGTGGTGCCCTTTGCTCCTCGTTTGTGGGGCCAGCCTCCAGCATGCCTCTTCCCTTCCCACTCAATTCACCTGCAGCTACAGTCTCACTCAACAGCAATTGCAATGGTACCTAGAGCTAGCAAATATGCTGGGAAGCTGAAATTGCCCATTCCTTAGCTGTCTGTGCACTTTCTCTGCCCATGGAACAGAAGAGCAGAAAGGAGGTTCAGTTTTCTGTTCAAATTTGATTTTGCTGAATATGGCCCTGCATCCTATGTATGTCATACCACCCACCTTTGATAAAATTACTTCTGAGCAACAGGGACAAAGGGAGGCCCTTACATGTCCGTGCCAAAGCAGAGCCCTTCAAAGCAATGGAATAAACGATCCTGGGAAAGTTGAAGCCTCTGATGGGAATGGCAGGCAGAGTTGCCCTACAACATCTGTCCTTCACATGGAAACGAATCACCGTCATGCGTGGCCAGACTGTCGGAGCTTGCAACTGCAGACTGTGCAGACCGAGGGAAATTTGCAATTCCAACAGCAGATGGCACAGTCCTAAAACTAAAACCAGCCTGCAAGGCAGCCACGGGGAAACTGCCTGGGCTACGAATCTGACAGCTCCTGCAAAGGGATCCTGTGGAGTCATCTATTGATCTGCCAACATAAGCAAACATTTTTTGAAAATAGTGTATTTTCTCTTTAGGAGAAGTCATATAAAAGAAACTGCATATACGAGACAATCTGGTAGCAGTGGAGTTCAGTTTAAGGCTCAAGTACAGCTGATAGCTTAAATGTATTTATAAGTTGTTTTGTCATCCGTGCACTCTTTTAATTATCCTTGTGTGATCTAGAAACAATTTATAGTGGCCAAAGGCACAAAGATTCCTATTTACTGGAAGGAAAGCGGAACTCCAGAATGGTTTAATTGAACAGTAATGTCTTAAATTTGCTTTCAGGTGGACCTAATCCTTTTGTGTTTCTTAGCCATTGTCCAGAATCTTACAGAATTAGGCATAAAAACATGTTCTGTTGTGTTTGGAATTTTATTAACAGCAACCCCAAAGGCCCTGTACATATGAGAAAAGCAGTGCAGCAGACTTGGCACTTTGTTTCCATTAACATCAATAAGATCGTTGGGCAAATACACATATTTTGGCGCTTTTTCTACAAACTTGCAGAATAAAACCTAGAGATCTTCCCTCAATAGGCAGTATGGTAAGCCTGGATGTGTAATCCAGGACAACCGTTTCATGATGTTTAAGGAATTAAGAAACTAATCCATCCTTTTGATGAACCAAAGAATTGCTAGGGTAATTGTCTAGCGATCAGGAAACTGTGAGTCAAGGCGTCTGTTCCCCCCTTTGTCAGTGAATCATTTCCTCTTCTTCGAGTCCCACAAAACACCCAGACAGAATCTGTCCCCAAGTAAAATAAACTTTTTACCAGATTTGGTACCCATGTATCTCCCAGGCTACTGCTTACGGTAGAAGCTCTAACGTGTGTTAGAATTGGAAAGCTTGAAATGTCAAAAGAGAAGACGTCTTGTAGTCCTGTACATAAATTTTCCCTCTGCAGGTTTCACAGAGCCCAGAGCTCTGTTATCAGCTGCCCTGTGATAGCACATAGAAGCAGCAATCTCAGCATGGCCCTAATTTCAGTAGGTGTCGTAGAAGTGCAGAGAAAAAGACTTTTCCATTGCTAAGAAGCACATAATTTATATTAGTAACTTCATATTACTAACATTTAAGGACTGGACAATCCACGTTGGTTAAGGATCTGGTGATTTTCTTGCCCTTAGAAAGAGGCTGCTATATCAGAGAGTGATTCAACCCACTAATTTTAAATCTTTTTCTTGGGATAGGATGAATTGTTTTCTGGAGCTGTCTGCCTCCCCTCTTCATAGACAAAAATGTCAAGCAATTTTACTCCTAACTTACTGCCTCAGTTCAGTGCCTGAATGGGCGTCCTTGGCTCCTGCTGTAGGCATCAAACCACATTAAGCACCAACTCCTTAAATTTAACAAAAATGTATTTGCCACTGTGTTGTACTTTCAACAACTATGGTTGCTGCTGCTGTTTTTGCAGTTGCCACACACCCCCACCAGTACACACTGAGGACTGCTGCTGCTGCTCTCCTGTTCAGTGGTGTTTGCCCAAGAACCAGCATCTTCCCAGAGGCAGTCTGCAGCAGGCAAACAGAGAAACAGTGCGATGCTTTACTGCCAACATGCTAACCGTTCATCCTTTCCCACTGCTAATCAAAGGAAAATATGTGCTCTCAGAGACAACAAGAACGAAAGGTCTTGCAGTTATTTCCCACAGGGATTCCAGGCATTCCCATATTTGCAGTAATTCCCAGAAGTTTATGTCTCTGTTGCCTACACAGGGAGAGCAATGGTCTTCAACGTTCAGAGGAACGTGAGTTCTGAGTTGAATAACTCTGCAGAAATGTCTGGAATGTTTGGGATTCCTCTTCCAAAAATATCTCTCTGACACAAGAGGAGATTAGTCTTACCTATCTGCAGCTTTCTAAAAGTTAGGCTGGTGAGCAGGGACCCTCAGTAGCTGGCAGAGGCAGAGGAGCAATTTCAGACAATGAAAGTATGAAAGAAATAATGCCTTAAACAAGGGAATCACAATGCTCTATTCTTGTCTTCTGCTCTTTGTCTTAAAAACAATTAAAACTGTAAGTAGCTTTTTCACTGAGAAAATAATTTTGAGTTTCATTTCTATATAAAAATTAAGTCTTCATTTGCCTGATACCTTCCCATTGGCATGTTCTTTTCTACTTATCTGTCATCAGAGTTTGTTGTGGTTCAGGTATATGAATGTAGGTACCTGGATTGTAGGTGTTTACATCTGATCTAGGTATTTTAAGCTCTGCTTGCAAACACTTCTACTGAATGGTATTTTTCATTCCAAGGTAGAGTAGGCCTAATGAACAGCACCCCAGAAATGCTTATTTGTCCCCATTAATAATGAGGAGAGCCTGGGGTCGCTAGCCCTGGTGTAGATATTTGCACTGCAAACGTCTAAAATCTTATGCAACAAGCTTGATAGTTTAAGTCCCTGTTCAGCAAAGCCATTACTGACAACATAAAATGAAGCCTAAGCTTAAATGCTTTGCTGAACTGAAACCTCAATTACTTAAGGGATGAGAAGGCAGTTGTTGGGCATCACAGGAGTTAGGCTTGCATGAGGCTTATGTTGGATTCCCACCATACAGTCCTACATACTGTTCTGCTCCCCTACAGAAAATATGTTTCTTCCTTCATTTTCCTCCTCCAAACACATTTATTTCTGACCCTTCTTGGCGCTCACTCTCCCCGGCTGAGTCATAACACACAGTGTAACCCAAAACTGGGGCAGGCAAGCAAGAGGCACCGCAGACTGCCGGGATTTGCAGCTCTTCGCCACTGGCTCTTGTCCCTTTTGTTTTGGCTTCACCGTTTAGCATCAAATTCTTCACCGCTTGGCTGAAAACTTTGCCTGAGAGTGGCAAGATGACATAAATACATGGTGGTCGGATGAGTGAGTGTCACGTAATTTGGGGCTCGGTTTGTAAACTAATGGGGGTAGGTAGCTGGAGCTGAAAACCTGGCCTCGTCAGGCATGTTTGCACCAGCAAATGCCATGCTTGCAGGGTGCAGGTCCAAACACAGGCGCTGGTACCCACATCACAATAGTGGCCTGGGCCACCACTCCATCCAGCCCCAAAATGCCCTCTGCTTCCTGCCACCGCCTCCTGGCTACCAGGAGAACCTGGCTTTGGGAGTAAGCCTTGAAGTTATACTAATTATTTTTTATAGTCATCTTGCACCTTTGAGGCAGAGGCCTAACCATCACTTTTGTGAAGAAAGAAGTTACTACAGTCATCTCCTGAACTTGGCCAAGGCTTTAGACTAGACTAGACTAGACTAGACTAGAATAGAACAGAATAGACTACTTCAGTTGCAAGGGATCTACAACGATCATCTGGTCCAACTGCCTGATCACTTCAGGGCTGACCAAAAGTTAAAGCATGTTGTTAAAGGCATTGTCCAAACGCCTCTTAAACACTGACAGTTTAGATGCAAATGATAAATAATGGTAGTGATTTATTACTGTTGTGCTCACGCTGTAAAGGTGTTAGAGGAGTTGTCAAAATACCCAAATCAAATTGGCATGCTTTGTTTATATGTGCCATCTCTGTGCTACCTGCGAAGCAGAGAAATGAAATCGCTAAGCTAAGATCAGCCATCAGCAAGAATTGCTGCAACCCTGAGGATGTGCAGAGTGCAGACTAAGTGGAAATTTATAACTGTAAAAATACAGGAACACCAGTGTGATGCTTTTTTTCCCGTTACCACAATTTATGCTCTGTAGTCCCTGCTGGTCAATAAAATAGATGAGGATGCAATTGTTGGGATTGCAATATTATTATTGATAACAACAGACACCTAAATTCCACTCTTCATTTCACACAACTAGTTAACTACCTAATAAAAAACCAAATAGGTAAATTAAACCCAATAGGAGCAACAGGAATGTAATTGAGAATTCAGTCCAGTGACTGTCATTGCCATGGGCAAGGTTAAGGGACAAGGGAGGGTGGGGTCAGCATTACTTGAAATAATCAGCAGTTTTCTGGGGTAAAGTACATTATGTTTCTTTTCCCAACTCCCCAGGTCTGACATCCATTTCCCTGTGTCGAGTGCTTATGCCATGTTTACAAATGGAAGTATGAGTCATTATCAAATGCATTTTCACTTGTTATTCTTCTGATATTTTCTATAAAATGAACTGTTGTAGATGTCCGTGTAAAAAAAATCACATCACTGTGTCTTTCACACTATTAATGCTGAACAGCTTTGGAAGATAATGAGACACACTTAAGTGTCTGTTTTTCCTTCCTGGTGATACATTTAGAATTTAAAATGTGAAAAAATAGCTTTTTCTTTCAATTAATCCATGTGTCAATTTTTATTAATAGATTTTTATATATCTAGCAATAAATATTATATTTTTCTATTTCCCCCCCTTTTATTTGCAAGAAACCCTGTCTGTATTTCCAGTAAATTGCACGCTGGAAAATAGATGTGTGCATGTTATAACTTTCTAAAATGCTCTTTGATAACATAAATACATACATTTGGAGTTTTTCAAAGTGGGAGAACCTTTCTAGTGGGAGTAGAAATGCTGTTACATGATTGCTGAGAAATGTTTATTTAATCTCTTTGACAAGTTTTCAGGAAGAAATGAGTGAATAAGGTTTTGTTTGTTTGTTTTTCCCTTTCAGTATGTTAAGTATGAATTACAATATCACTGTAAAATAACCTGTACAGATATGTTTAAGCAGTATCAAGGACAAATTTACCTGCAGTTCTTATTCCTCATTTTCAAGTGCTCAAAATATAGTGAGTAATTAAAAGCTACTAGCAGTGCAAAAAAAAACCCTATAAATTCAATAAAAGTAATTAAACTCCCTCCTTGCATAATTCACGAGGTTTCAAAATTCTCTAGCATTTCTCTTTTATATAAGACAACAACTGAGTCAGAGACTTCAACACGTTTTGTTATAAGCTCATTAGATGCACAGTCCCTGTTTGCTTTCTGACCATGGTCATAACATGATCTACATCCAATTAAATCTCTCAGTCTGTGAATTAGATATTCATTACACACCCCTGATGACTGCATACAGCAAAATTGCATAATGTCTTCGTAAATGGTATTGGAATGAATGAGTCGTTGAATTAAAAAATGATGTGAAACTTAGTCCAGCCCTTTCATATGTTATACTTCACTACACACTTTTGAGAATTAGCAGCTCTGCTTTCCCCACAACACCCCAGGAGGCAACGACCGAGCATTCAGGGTCATACTCTGACTCAGTGGTTATTATACAAGGAAGGTACCAGTTAAGGTGCCAGAATTTTGGGCTGTTTATATTGAAGCCAGTATTCCCTTGGCATTTATTTTGGTTTCTTAGTATTTATTTTGGGGCAATAAGGTTTCTGCCCACAGAAGGGAACTATTGTAAAAACTAAAAATACAGTCTTATTCGTGGCAACATCCTGGCCCTATAAATATAAGGAAAGACTATTTTTTTTGTGTGAATTTATGACACATGCATTTGGCTGTGAAACTGTAGTTCCCATGTGCATCAGTGCATCACACTGCCATTGAAAACCAGCATGCCTGATGCTGAGACCGTGTAAAATTTTTGTTTCGATGATACTGTAGAGGCAGGAGTGAGCTTTTAATAAAGTAGCTCTGCTTTTTCATGCTAGTTTAAGTCACCAGGTCCAGTGCTGTACCACATCGCTGTATTACATAAAATCTCATCTCTGGCGTTTCTCAGTACATTTCCAAGGGAAGTGAAAATAATGCTTGCTGACCTGCCTTTGGGTGTGAACTGTGCTGGAAGCAGTTACAGCTGTTGACAATGAGCCCTTGAAAATGAAAACCTGTCCCACTTGAAAGCCTGTCCCTCTTTTCACAAGAGCAAACAAGCAGAACAGATAAGGGTAACGATTTCGGCTTGCCATCCTCTGAGTCTGCAGGAGTGGCAAAATAGTCATAATCCGGCTGATATTACTCACAATAGTGTAACTGATATCCAGCTCAAGAAATTAAACACACCTACGGGTACATGCCCTGATACTTAGCTTACCAAAAGTCGTTTGTTAGTGGTATTTTCTCTTCCTTGGACAGTAAGAGCCTCAAACCTGGAGGATAATTTTTTCTTGCTTTCCCCTGGAATTAGTCCACAAGAGACTGTGCCACTGTCATAGATAACTCCTCTGCCACCTTCCCCTGTCAGCAGCCTGGTGAGATGCCAGAGGACTGGGAAGTGCATGTGGGCTTGCTGGCAGTGTTCCCGTTCATAAACTGCTCCCATGCATTGGTCAGGCACTTAATGGGAAAGCAGGTTTGCAATGGAGTTCACCCCTCCCGGGAGACAGGGCACAGCACAGCAAGAGCTCTGACTAGAAAACTGATTTAATGTTTCCCCTTACCTACTCTAACATAGCCAAATGGTCAAGTCCTCATTCCAGGTGTGGTGAAAGAACGTGGAAGATCTTTGCATTTAATTTTACAAAAAGTACTTTTTTTCCTTAAAAAAACCCCCACCTTTAGAAAGAGCAAATCTATTTATAGATCTAAGTTTTGCCAAAAATATTGACCCTCAAATGGAGACATATTTTTTGAAAATATTACTTTGGTATTTCTTCTTGGCATTTGCCAAACCTAACTTTTCACTTTTCGTTGCAAAAAGGCATCTTGACTTTTTAAATTATCCTAAATTTACAAAAGCAAGCCTTTGAAGGGTTAAGTTCTATCTCTCCCAAGAGTCCTAAAACATTTTGGTTTAGAGTAAAAATATCTTAGATGGTAAACAAAAGTATTTCTTTTCTCCAGAAACCCCAAATTTCTGTTTCTTGGTTGAACCCAGGCCAAAATTTCCCTTCTAACTGTTCATTCAACCTCTGACTGAACAGGAGATGGGTTTTTTTATACTCAGATTTAGATGGTAGACTAAAGGTCGCGTCCCTGTCTTCATGTCCAACTATTTGTAGAAAGGACAACTGAACTCTGGTCTAGGCAAAGGTCCCTGACACTGACCTGTTAGCTACCTTGGTAGAATAAACTTATCTTGTGTTAAGTAAAAATATCTCCCTTTTTTCCTCCCCCAGAGGGGATACACGTGTTCCAGCAAACCATTTTAGTTCCTTTTAACCAAAGAAGGTTTCTGGAGGAAACTTTTGACCCACTCTATCTGCCAGGGTACTTGTGGGGTGATCTTGTGAGGTCATTTATTTTCCTTTCACGTTCCACCAGGGGAAGAAGCAGTCACAGAGGAGGTAAATGAAATTGCTCCTCAAAAAGCAGCCTTGCTGGGGCAGGCAGGAACTCAAGCCACTTTGACCCCATGGGAAGGGGGCAGAGGGGCTGCCTTGGCAGGGGCAACAAGCCGGCCGGCTGTCTGTCCTTACAGCAATGTAATCAGGGAGCAGGATTGCTTAAAGCCCCTATAATTTAAAAAAGCCCTTGACATAATAGGTATCCCCATGGGAGTATTTTCCAGAGGTAGAACAGTGTGGGAGTTAGGGAGCCCATGCAGCAATAACATATTATACTTCTCAAAGGTTTTGAGAAACAGTGGGAGATGCAGAAGACAACCTGAGCAGAAGTTAAACCATTTATGGCAGAACACCCTCACAATTAGAAAGAGGAATTAATTGCCTCACAGCAGAAAGGATGAAGAAAAGCTCATTTGCTTTCCTCCTACATAGATAACAAAGAGAAATCAGGAAATCAAAATCTGAGAGAGAAATGGCTAAAATTCTGTTTTTATTTCACTAAGTTGTTTGTTGCTAACTTTAAAGAACGCAGATGTGGTGCACATGAGTGAGCTCATCATGGTCATTTACAGAAGGAAGGGAGGTAGGATTTGCCCAGAGTGGTTCTTCTGGTGATAGAGAAGCAGATTTAAACAGGATTTATTTAATGAAGAAGCTCCTTTGAAACAGGAGCCCAAACTGCCAGACTGATATTGCAAAGTCCCCAAATCTCATCTCCACCTGAGGGACAGAGGCTCTTTCACTGCATATCCAGCTTGGGTTTTTTGTGAGTTCTGTTTTTTTTTAAAAAGCATTATCTTTGATGCAATGCACTTGAATGCTTGTGTGCTTTGCCCTTTCCTATTAAGTAAGGATGAGTAAAGACCAGCTGTATGTGGTACAGAAAGGACAGACAATGGGAAAAGAAAGACAACATATCCTTTAACTTGTGCCTAAGCACAAACTGGCTGATGCCTCTCCAGCCATGAAGAGAGCTGCTCAAAAATCACAGGCAAGTCATAACAGAGCCAAGATATGCATGCAGCAGCAGACTGATTTTTAAATTTTTTTTATTGTGAAACAGGGTTCTTCCACAGCGAAAGCCTACGTTTCATCCCATGACTCCTCAGTGTTGGCTGCAGAGAATATGACACCACCGCTCCAGCCCGATGCCTCTCAGGCTGCTGGCGTGTCCCAGGCCAAGGACGGCCTAACCCAGCGCTGGGTGCTGAGGACTTTTGCTCTTCTCCTTCTCATCCGCATCATCCTCAGCACTGCCCAGGTGCTTCCCTTCTCCATTGAAACACCGCTGGTTTCCTTCCTCCAAGGAACACACAACGTATGTGAGCGAGCTGCCTGCAGGACATGAAAGCCAATGCATTTTTTGCTGCGAAAGGGTGGGGAGAACGTCAAATATTTTCATGTTTCCCTTGACTACTGTTTCTCCATAAATCACATCCTCAGGAGCGAGGCAGCCTAGCTGCAGGGCACTGGGAGATGAGTGTTCACAGGGTCCTGCTGCTGGCTTGGTCTGCCATAGCTTTCACCTCCCAACATCTCTCGCACTCCAATATCGTATCCAACAGAAACATTTCTCCACTCCCAGGCTGAGCCAGCACCATTGCATCTAATTCAGCTGCAGCTTCAGCCAAGTCAGACCAGCCCGAACCTTGTACCATGTCACTCACGTCTGCCACCCACAGCGCGCTCCGGCTCTGCGCCTCCACTCAGGAGGAAACATGCTGAAAGCTACAATGCCCATGGCCCATTTTTAAAAAATTTGAATGCTGTGAAGAGCTTAGTTAACCCTGTGCATGATGCTTACAGGGAGAGGAAACAGCCCAAAGGGGGTTTTTGTAACACATAATAAGAGGGAGAATATACCCTGGGACCTGGTAGAAAGGCTTTGGAGAGATACAAATGTAGATGATAATAGCACTTGGCAAACCTGAACCAAATGCAATTCATTCCTGACGTAAGGACCTTCAAGGCTAATATCAGTAACAAAGCATGCTGAGGGAGGAGGAGGAGAGGTATCAGTTGGAAACAAGGATTTCCAGGCTATTTTGGATTTCACTAGCACTGGTGCTGTTGTGGCTGTCCAGGTGGGAGGTGTCCTGGTCTGCAGTCCCGAGCACACAGTGTGTGCAGTAGTGAAGACTTGAAGGGGGAGAAGGAAGAAAGGGAGGTATCCTCAGGGAAGATGAAACACTGTGGGTAGGAAACAGCTGCACCTTGTCTCAGATCATCTGTTTCTCTGCCTCATCCTGCTCTGCTGCCCTGTCTCACATCATGTGCTCTGCTCATCCTTTTTCCCCCTTGTTCTTCCCTGTGTTTCCTTTCCTTACACTCCTTTTGCATCATGCCTCCCCCTGTACCTGAGCACACATCCCTCTTCCCGGGCATCAGAGGGGTGATGGTTATCATCAACCACGTTCTCCGTCACAGAGAGGCCAGTGCTTCAACAGTTCACTACCTACGCTATTTTATTTTTTTTTTTAGCCCATCTCCTTGTTCACATTCCAATCACTTCTGGCCATTTGGTCCATCCTCTTGTGGACCATGTAGCATTGTATTATTGAAACCATCATTGTTACTCACATTAGTAATAGCTAGAAGCTTTATATTTTTTGGCCTTGCTACAGTGAAAACACATAGTAGGAGACAGCTGTTGCACCCAGAAAGCTTGTAAACATGATGGCTGGGCATCTTAAAAGTTTTGGAGTCCTCTGGCTCCGTTGGTGAACCTGGAGAGAGTCACCCCCAGCTTCCCAAGGGAGCTCCCGGTAAATACTGGCATGGTGATGCCCCTGAAAAGACAAGGAGGTGGCCTGAGAGAGTGATAACTGCAGACAGGGGCAGGTCCCCAGCCATAAGCAAGACGTGGTACTGCTGGGGCAACTGGGAGCATCTTCCTAGCTGGGGGTCTCCATGGGAGACCAGTGAGGCTGGGATCGTTGTCCACGGGATACTCACAGCCCTGGAAATGGCCTGAACAACCACCCCGCTGAATCATCCTGAGCATGGGCATGCTGCAAGGGAAGTGCAACCAGGGAGGAGGGCAGCAGCTGTCCCTGCGGCACTGTCACAGCTGCAGGCAGAAAGCTGGGTCCAGGCTAATTCCTTAATAACCATGCTGAGGAGCAAGACTTGGCCTTGCTGACTGTTGATTCAGGTTTCCCAGGCTAATGTTTCCTTCTGCTTCCTTTCCTCCCTTCCTTCTAATAAAATTCTGCTCATTTAAAACATTTTGTTAAAGCTTGCTGCTGTGACCAGGAAAACGCTGCTTGATCTGGGGTGCACAGCATTGTTTAGTCTCCCCAGTTTCTGAATGGGAGTTTGAGTCAGCGTTGCACCAGTTTTCAAGGATGTGTAGTTCAAAATTGGACCCAACTTAGCAGCACATGCTGAAAGTGTTACAAAAATAAGCAGGCAAGACCAAAAAAATGGGATGATGACAAGGCAGAGGCGTAAAGAGGTGAGGGATGCCCCCAGGATCCAGCAGACGCTCGACAGCAGAGTGGAGATCTCTGAGTCAGACTCCTCTGCCTGCCTGACAACATGTCTGTCACGAGACTGAGCGTGTAGTGGACATGGACATGTCCTGACAGATGCCAGGTAAGGTGTTTGGGGTCAGTTTGGCCAGTCTGAATATGCCCAGTAAAATCTCTTACTCAGCCATTTGCTAAGCCTCTCTATTCTTACCACTGCCCCTTCATTTCTTCTGCTGGAAGTTCTGTCATTACAGCGTGTCCATCTGTGAAGACACACTGTCACTGTTGTAGAGAGGGCAGTAGCAGGCTAGATATGACCTGAGAATTTATTACCACCGTTGCTTTCTATGCTCTGTAAAAATATTAAAAAATGTTAGAGACCAGGGCTGCATCCACAGACATGATCCATCCATGACCTTTTCTAAAAATGCAATACAGAATCACAGAATCACAGACTCACAGAATGGCAGGGGATGGAAGGGACCTCTGGAGATCATCTTGTCCAACCCCCCTGCTTGAAGCAGGCACACCCAGAGCAGGGGACATGGGACCGCATCCAGGCGGGGTGTGAATGTCTCCAGGGAAGGGACTCCACAGCCTCCCTGGGCAGCCTGTGCCCCTGCTCTGGCACCATCACGGGGAAGAAGTTTTTTCTCACATTGTGGTGGAACTTCCTGCGTTTCAATTTGTGCCCATTGCCCCTTGGCCTGTCATTGGGCACCAGTGAAAAGAGCTTTGTCCCATCATCCTGACACACACCCTTTAGATATTTATAAGTATTTATTAAATCCCCCCTCAGTCTTCTCCAGGTTGAACAGACCCAAGTCTCTCAGCCTTTCCTCATAAGGGAGATGCTCCAGTCCCCTGATCATCTTCGTAGCTCTCTGCTGGATTTGCTTGAGCAGTTCCCTGTCCTTGAATCGGGAGGCCCAAAACTGGACACAGTACTCCAAATGCAGTCTCACCAGGGCAGAGTAGAGGGGGAGGAAAACATCTCTTGATCCGCTGGCCACACTCCTTTTAATGCATCCCAGGATACCATTGGCCTTCTTGGCCACAAGGGCACATTGTTGGCTCATGGTCACCTTGCTGTCCAGCAGTGCTCCCAGGTCCTCCCCCACAGAGCTGCTTTCCAGTAGGTGAGCCCCCAGCCTGTACTGGTGCGTGGGGTTGTTCCTCCCCAGGGGCAGGACCTTGCACTTGCTTTTGTTGAATTTCCTGAGGTTCCCCTTGGCCCAGCTCTCCAGCCTGTCCAGGTGTCACTGGATGGCAGCACAGCCTCCTGGTGTATCAGCCACTCCTCCCAGCTTGGTATCATCAGTGAAGCTGCTGAGGTTACACTCTGTCCCATCATCCAGGTCATTGATGAATATGTTGGACAGGACTGGACCCAGCACAGACCCCTGGGGAACACCACTAGTGACAGGCCTCCATCCAGACTCTGGTCCATTGATCACGACCCTCTGAGTTCTGTTGCTGAGCCAGTTCTCTGTCCACCTCACTGTCCACTCATCCCACCCACATTTCCTTAGCTTGCCTGTGAGGAGGCTATGGGAGACAGTGTCAAATGCCTTACTGAAGTCAAGATAGACAACATCCACTGCTCTCCCTTCGCCGACAAAGCCAGTCACACCACCATAGAAGGCTATCAGGTTGGTCAAGCATGATCTTCCCTTGGTGAATCCTTGCTGACTACTTCTGATAACCTTCTTTTCCTCTACATGCCTGGAGATGACCTCCAGGATGAACTGTTCCATCACCTTTCTGGGGATGGAGGTGAGGCTGACTGGCCTATAGTTCCCCAGGTCCTCCTTCTTGCCCTTTTTGAAGGCTGGAGGGACATTTGCTGTCCTCCAGTCCTTGGGCATCTCTCCTGTCCTCCATGACCTTTCAAAGATGATGGAGAGTTGCTCAGCAAGAACATCCACCAGCTCCCTCAGCACTAGTGGGTGCATCCCATTGGCACCCATGGATTTGCGAGGATCCAGTTTGCCTAGGTGATCTCTGACCCAGTCCTTCGCAACCGATGGTAAGTCTTCTTTTGTCCCAATTTGTTCTCTGTTTTCTGGGGGCTGAGACGCCTGAGGGCCAGCCTGAGCAGTAAAGAGCGAGGTAAAGGCGGCATTCAGTAACTCCACCTTCCCTGCATCCTGCATCGCCAGGGCCCCTTCCTTGTTCAGCAGCGGGCCCACAGTTTCCCCAGATTTTCTTCTACTACTGATGTATTTGAAGAAGCCCTTCTTGTTATCCTTGACAACCCTTGCCAGACTGAGTTCCACGTGGGCTTTGGCCTTCCTTGTTGCACCTCTGCATACCCTGACAATGTTCCTATATTCCTCCCAAGTGGCCAGTCCCTTTTTCCTCATATTGTGAACCTCCCTCTTCCATCTGAGTTTCTCTAGAAGCTCTTTGCTTATCCATACCATCTCACATAGACGAAGTTTCAGTACCTAGAATGGCAGAATGAAAAGTGACACAAATTATTGAAATCAGCACTAGTAGCCCTTGATATCTGTACCTCTCTGTGCTTTGAATAGAACAAATAAAGAGTAGTATTCTGATTTTTTTCTTTATAATAACCTTAATTAAGACCACTATGATTTTATTTGTCTGTCATTTTACATTAAAGAAATCTATTATGAATTTAAAGATTCATCCTTAGAAAGTTGGGGTAGGTTTCAGCTCTATATTAAGACTCCAGAACTTCAGTTACTACATGGAAAGTACACCTAGCATGCATTTTACATACGAGACCATTATGGTCAGTGGAGAGCTTGTCAGTAGAGCAAACAAAGCCCTGCACACAATTCAGGTCACCAGTCCCCATGTCTATGGGCTCAGCTTGGTTGCCCAGAAAAATATCCTGGGGTGCACAAGACATTTACTTGGTGCTGTGAGAAATGACACAGCACAGAAAAGACCCAAAGTCTTTTGCAGTGTTGTCCAGAAGCCAGGTAGGGCACCAAGAAGGTCTCAGGCAGTAAAAGCTGAACTGTTCCTTTGACTCAAGTGTTGACACCTCCATGTAGACTTAGTGTCCTAAGTTGAATCTTGACTTTTTTACAGTAATTCACTGCCTCCTGCCCTGATGTCTGAAGTGCTGCTGAGAGCCTCATTTGCTCTTGTTCTCTCACATCCTGGCGAAATAAATCTTAAGATGGCACAATTGTGAATAAACACAGCTTCTCCCCCAAAACTGAGTGGACACATCCGAAGTGCCTGTTGGCAATGGCCCAGCTCCTGAGCTGTGTCTGTGAGAGTGCAAGCTGGCCCAGGTCGGGGATTAGTGATGGCCAGCCCATGGGCCTCTCTACGCTTTGCTAGTAAAATTGTATCCTCTGCTCAGAGTGCTGCTTTTCAGTGTTATATCCACTTTTTGTTGTGACATAATTTTTTAAGGCCAGGGTGAGACGCGACTGAAATTTTCTAAAATATGGGTGTTCTGTATAATGAAGGGAAAACCACAACCACAGTGTTGCTTCACTTAAACCAGAAACTTTTCACGGATACCCTGCAAATGACAACTTTACTCAGCTAAGACAAACTTGCAAAGCCCAGGAGTGCCAGGATTTCTGAGAGCTGACTGGGCTTTGCCCTTTCATCCCACCTTGGCTTCACATTGTAAAAATGCAGATGCTTAGGAAATTGCCTCCAGGTGTTGAGTGATCTGAGTTTCACAAAAATAATAAACCTTGATCTGAGATAGATGACCTTGTGGTCAGCATAGGATCTTTAGGCTTGCAGAAGGACTGAAAGGGGTCTTTTTGCATTCCCTTGCTGCAGATGTAGTGGTCTTTTGGCGAGACTCAGAATTTCTCAGTTTTCTTGGACAAGAGAGTCTTGCAATACACACAGAGCACAAGGCTGGTTTGTATTTTGTGGAGATACGTGAACTAATGCTAAACTCCCGCATTCAGAAACTGTCTGCTAAATTAGTCCTGGCACTATGGTACCTAGCATGGAAGAAAACATCTGTTTTGGAGGTATGCAGTGCTCATAAAGCTACATCGTGTCTCTGTACAGCGACCTGCAATGGAGACCTGTCCTTCAGTTCTCTTTGGACATCTTGTGAACCAAAAGCACCTAGCCTTTCTGTCTTGATTGCTTTGAGTAGAAGAAAGGATAACACTATTTCGTTTTCTCTTGGGGGTTCTGTGTTGGTCAATTTATGAATGGAGATGAAGTCTGGAAGTCTTTGCATAGAGGCTTGCTATAATGCCACTCTTTTGTCCCTTCCCTCCCAACGGACCAAACTATGCATTAGGGACATCTGATGCACATTGTGGTATCCCATCAGCTACTGCCCAACTGTCTTTATGGCCCATACAATATTTACTGTGCTGCCAGGTTCAACACTGCTGGGAAACATGCATTGTAGATGCAATTTCACTGTAGATATTGTTTAGAGCCTGCTAAAGCTTTAGTCAGAGTGTATGTGATTTTTTCTTCCGTGAAAAGCCTGAGGGTTAGTATTCAGGAGGCAAGAAATGCTTCCAGCACTTGAAAACAGTGAAGAGCATCGTTCTGGGATCCCTGAGATGAGATACTGAATCTTGTAATGAACTTGCACTCCTTGTTTTCCTATTACAGCAGACATGGAGGGGTAGCAGTTGGGTCCCTGTACATCATCACCATCAGCAACAAAACACATTAACTCGATGCTGCTAATGAGCATCAAGTGAGCTATGTGAATAGGAGCTATGTTGACATTTAAAAGATCCCAGTTATCAGGCTCTGTGTTGCCTAATTGCAAAGATTGTGTGGGAAGCACTGCTTCAACGGCTCTATCTAGTATGGACATGACCAGCAGGAATACACTACTCCTATGGAATGTCAGTTACTGCAGGAAACAATTATCCTTTCTGAATATTCAAAATATGTCAAAACATTCTTCCTTTTTCCCTTTTAGGGCTCATCAAAGCTGTGAGTGTGTCAACATCATTCCACCTACTTGGAGGCAGCTCTGGAATATCTGATTCACAGGCATTTCTCTTCCTTGGTGTTGAACCTTGTGCAGCTGTAGCCAACTCAAGCCTTTGCAAGTAATACAGGCAAAAATGGATTTTGCCAACAACAGGGTGGTCTGGTCAGTATGTACCACCATTACATTCCTTTCCTTTCCAAAATAGGGTGCCCATGTCCAAATTTTCTATAGCCCTGGACTATACTCATTCCCAAACTGTGCTAAGTGTGTCTGGGAGAGGGCTTGTTGACCCAGGCCAACAGCATGCGAGGGACTATCCTAACAATTTAATGTCATAGCTGATCATGTTCTGGAGTCTGGACCTGGGTCCTGACACTTTAATTTATTAGCAGGGGTAGAGCCCGTGAGTAGTAACAACAGGATCATCCAGTCAACTGGTCTGATGGTGTATCATGGACTATTATGTCTCACCTTGCTTCCCTTTCATAGGGGTTTGCCTGGGGCATCTCTACTAGGAAGACATCCAATCTTGATCTGAAAACATCAAGAGACAGAGAATCCAACCCTACTTTTGGTAAGTAGTTCCCAGGATTAATTGCTTTTACTATTAATAATGCATGCCTGGGTTTCTTTGTATGAATTTGTTTGGCTTCAGCTTCTAGCTGTTGATTCCTGCTGTGCTTTTCCACTAGATGAAGGAGATCTTTTGCATACGGTATTATCTTCTTGTGGTGGTACTTGTACACTTTAATCAAGTCATGTCTCCATCTTTTTGATAAGGTAAGCAGAGAGATCCCTTCCAGGCTTTCACTAGAGAGAGACATTTTCTCTCATCCTCCCTCTGACCTGCCTCCAACTTTTCCCATTTAAAATATGGGCACCAGAACTCTTTGCACTATGCCGCTATTAGTCTTACTAGAGCACTGGGGACAGGTAAGATCAGCTCCCCACTCCTGCTTACTACTTCCTTGTTCATACACCCATGAATCACATTCTACCCTTTTGCTTCACATTAGGAGCTCATGTTGCCGCCCTTAAATCCAGCCTGCGGTCCTTGATTTCCATGGCTGCCTGCTACCTACACAATAGGCTTCATTCCATGTTCCTATAGGAGTGCCTCTACTAAGACACATATTTAAAATCAGGTCTTCTGCACTGTCTGTGTTCTAGTGTTCTGGGAGCGTGTTGCAAAGTTAAATCCCTGAGCTGCTCAGGTAAGGTTCTTGGGCATGGAATAAAGAAAATAAATAAGAATTGTTCCTTAGAAAATGAATGACAGAATTCCCCTTAGGGTTGATAGGAGTGGGATCAGCTCATGCCATTTGCTCACTAATATGAACCTGTAACTAAATTTTCCAGGTCTAGAAAGGCTGAAATCCATGCTGCTCTAATCCTTTTTTCATATACAAGATCTTGTAACTGCTGTAACCAGTGAACACACGTTAACTCCTTCCCACTGCTACTGACAGTATTTTCTCATCTTAAAAAAAAATCAAGTCTAACCTGTCTTTCTAACAAAGATTTTCTGTTCATTAAAATCTGAGAACTGCTGCATGGATTTCAGCTTGAAAGTATCTCATTCGTCCCAAAGGCAAGTGTACTCTATGAGGCTAACCCAGCATTATGAAGTTTTTTAAGCCAAATCAGAGCTAATCTTTGAAGGACTGTGATTGTGCAATCATCAAGGCATTTTTCATGCTGGCAAGAAAAGATGCAAAGCAAACTGATCTGACAGATTTTAACAGGTATATTTTAGATATGTAGATTGAAAGAGCAGCCCTGAATCTTATACATGAGTGATCCTTACATCTTTGGTCCTATTGATTTTGATGAGAGTTTCTGCTCAGGAGAGGATTTCAGGATTCGACTTGTGTTGATGTCTTCTGCCAGTGATTTTTTCCATGGAAATATGAGGTCACATTGATGTCATTACACCAAGAAATCAGTCTTGTGGGCTCATTAGCAGGGAACAAGCATCCAAAAGTCTACAGGTTTTTGTGGCTAGCCAGGGATTACAGTGTAAACCCAACTGTAATATGTATTGATGCTTGAAAGAAGAAAATACATTTAAGTTCATGTCAAGCTATTGATTCCTGTGCACAATACACTATGTATTATAGCAGAAGAACTCACAAACCCTACCATTAAAACTTGGTAATTCTAATGAGTGCTACAATTTGTGTCTGAAACTACTTTTAGAGTCTAGCTGTGATTAGTGTTCAGGTAGCTGACATTGCCAGGTGTTCACAGGAAATTATATGGTATTTTTCCCAAAGAACCAGGGTTCACTTTACAGTGCTTGGGAGGAGGGACGCTTCCCCAAGCCCTGTAAGGTGATGGCTCTCAGTGAGGGATGAGCACAAGGTGGGGGTGTTTGTGGAGACTTGTACCTCTGTGATATGCATCTCACCGTGGTTTATTTGTGCTGTCCCAGGTCCCTGTAACACACCCAGTATGTGAATGCCTCTCAGTGATGTATTAAACTAATCAACTACCTGCCACATGCATTTCAGATGCAGTTTTGCAGTCAAAAAGGAGAACTCATCCCTCTTTGATGGCCAGTCCAGTATGTTCCCATGCAGGCACGTTCTCTCCGCACTTCCTAGAAGTTTAAAACAAGCAAGTAAAGTCAATTCTATTTTATATAAATGCAGCAAGAACATGAGCATGAAAATCTGTGTTAATAATAACCTGGCCACAAAGTATTCTATAAGCAAAGGGTGGGTTTTTTCCTGTCAATGCAGTTGTAGCTGTCCCTGTGTCTGGGTGGCAGCAAGGTGTGTTAGCCCGTGGGAAACCTGACTCGGGGAGTTCCCAGGCAGGTGAGCAAAACAAGGCCACGCTGCCTGGGTATCTGTTGGGAGACTGGTCATATACCTTACTCTGCCAAATGCTATCTTCCAAAGCACTAGTGTCTGCTCAGGGTTTGGAGAACAGTTAGAAATAGTGGTTGGATTCCTCAGTTGCTTAAAAACTTGGTGTAATTCCTCCACTGAGAGAGGAAACAAAATAGCAGCATGCAAAATATCACCTACCAGTCTCAGCCATGCCTGGGAAGCTGGCATGTGGTGTTCTGTAAATGGAACATGTAAAGACACTTGAAAAACCTGGCCAGCAGAGGTCAGATATGGATTTGAACAGTTTGAGAGCAAAAGTTGTTCAGAGTTATTAATTTGGCTTGATATTGTCTCTTGATATTTGGGTATGGAGTGTTGTTTGGTGCTAGTCTGCAGAGCTGGTCTGCCTGCCCTTGAGCCATTCCAGTTTACTGCTGTCTGTGATTATATTTCCATCATTATTGTATTTGCTGTGTTTCACTTCCTAAGTACATTTTTTATGTTAAAACTCATATTTTGACTCAGTGATGAAAATTATGCTATGTGGAAAGTAATAATTTATAAACAGGATGTAGAAGTTTACCTTCCTCTGTTCTTTTTTCTTTTTTTTTTTCTTCCTTTTTTCTTATTTTTATTTATTTTTGGTGTCTTTTTTATTTTTTTCCGTTTTTTTCCCTTCCTTCCTTCCTTCCTTCCTTCCTTCCTTCCTTCCTTCCTTCCTTCCTTCCTTCCTTCCTTCCTTCCTTCCTTCCTTCCTTCCTTCCTTCCTTCCTTCCTTCCTTCCTTCCTTCCTTCCTTCCTTCCTTCCTTCCTTCCTTCCTTCCTTCCTTCCTTCCTTCCTTCCTTCCTTCCTTCCTTCCTTCCTTCCTTCCTTCCATCTTTGTCTTTCTTCTTTCACTGTCTGTCTTTCCTTCTCTCTTTCTCTCTCCTCTCTCTCCCTCTCTCTTTTCTTCTCTCTTTCTCTCTGTTTTTCTGCCCCTTTTTATCAGTATCATAGGCCTGTTTGTGAACTTGGGTACACTGGATGACATAGTTACACCCACAGATTCACCCTCCCTAAAACCATTCATAGGTAGACTTGCTGCTGCATGTTTCTCTCATTTCTTGAGCTGAACAACCTGCACAGAAACAATTGAAACAACTTAGATTTCCTTTCTAGCATCTTTCGGCTGCAACAATGACTGAGAACGAGTTATTCATGACTTATGTATTCTGCAGATAGAGAGCAGCATACATTGCACAGGGGTGGGAAACGGGTGAGTTAGTCACAAGTGATAAATACCCTGCGGCCGTTCCAGAGGGGCTGGGCACCAAACCAGGCCAGGGCTGGGGCAGTGCCTGGACACCCACCAGAGGTGTGCAGCCATGCTGCTCAGCCTTGGGGCTTGTGGTGCTTACAGTGTGTCTCAAAGGTTTGCTTGAAAGCAGCACGGAATAAAATGGAGACAATGTGCTAGCCTAAGCATCCACTTATATAGTGGCAGGTACTGGTAAATATTGTAGCTAGAAGCCAAAGTAACTTACTTCTTGTACCCCTGATGACAGAAGTGAAAATGCTTCTGATCCACAGTGGGGGTTCCTTTACATTGAATTCCACCATATCTGCAGTTCTTTGTAGAAATATCTACCAGCAATAGTTTTAAAAATCATATGGCACATTTGTACAGCAGCTATTTCTTACCTACTTGAGGTGCAGCATCTTTTGTAAGGCTGTAGGTGAACTATTTTTTAGGAGACAAGTACTCAGACCAGGAAAGAAAGCAGAGCCCTGGGTGAAGGGCTGCCCTTGGCAGCCATTAGCAGTTTTCATCATAAGCATCCTAACAGGAAAGATATTTGTTCAATATAAGTTTCCCCATTAAACCATGTTTTGTTTGTGTTATATAATTTTTCACATTATTTCATAGAATCACAGAATGATAGGAGTTGGAAGGACTTGAGATCATCTTGTCCAACCCCCCTGCTTGAGCAGGCATACCCAGAGCAGGGGGCACAGGAACGCATCCAGGCAGGGTTTGAATGTCTCCAGGGAAGGAGACTCCACACCCTCCCTGGGCAGCCTGTGCCCCTGCTCTGGCACCCTCACAGGAAAGACCCCCACTTCCTCAGCTTGCCTGTGAGGATGCTATGGGAGACAGTGTCAAATGCCTTACTGAAGTCAAGATAGACAACATCCACTGCTCTCCCTTTGCCGACAAAGCCAGTCGCACCACCATAGAAGGCTATCAGATTGGTCAAGCATGATCTTCCCTTGGTGAATCCTTGCTGACCACTTCTGATAACCTTCTTTTCCTCTACATGCTTGGAGATGACCTCCAGGATGAACTGCTCCATCACCTTTCTGGGGATGGAGGTGAGGCTGACTGGCCTATAGTTCCCCAGGTCCTCCTTCTTGCCCTTTTTGAAGGCTGGAGGGACATTTGCTGTCCTCCAGTCCTTGGGCACCTCTCCTGTCCTCCATGACCTTTCAAAGATGATGGAGAGTTGCTCAGCAAGAACATCCACCAGCTCCCTCAGCACTAGTGGGTGCATCCCATTGGCACCCATGGATTTGCGAGGATCCAGTTTGCCTAGGTGATCTCTGACCCAGTCCTTCGCAACCGATGGTAAGTCTTCTTTTGTCCCAATTTGTTCTCTGTTTTCTGGGGGCTGAGACGCCTGAGGGCCAGCCTGAGCAGTAAAGAGCGAGGTAAAGGCGGCATTCAGTAACTCCACCTTCCCTGCATCCTGCATCGCCAGGGCCCCTTCCTTGTTCAGCAGCGGGCCCACAGTTTCCCCAGATTTTCTTCTACTACTGATGTATTTGAAGAAGCCCTTCTTGTTATCCTTGACAACCCTTGCCAGACTGAGTTCCACGTGGGCTTTGGCCTTCCTTGTTGCACCTCTGCATACCCTGACAATGTTCCTATATTCCTCCCAAGTGGCCAGTCCCTTTTTCCTCATACTGTGAACCTCCCTCTTCCATTTGAGTTTCTCTAGAAGCTCTTTGCTCATCCATTTGGGTCTCCTGGTTCCTCTGCCTGACTTCTTCCTCCTAGGGATTTCCTGACCTCAGGAATTAGTAGAATTAAGAGGAATTAATCTGGAAATGCAGACCTCCTGTGAGGATTTTTTCCTGCTGCAAGTCACACTTTCAGAAAGAGAATACCCAGATTTTTGTCTTTCAGAAAGTAAGGTTCAACACAACTAGGAATATAATATCTTGAAATTTTAGAGCTGTAGCAAAGTCAGAGTGAGAGGGAATAAAAGGACAAGACTTATTGCCTCCTGGTGGACTGGTAAGGAGCTCGCATTACAGGGAGCTCAAAGAGGAAAAGCAGATAATTCCCACTTCCAAATGTATTGTTATTCCTCTGAAAATGTATATGTGTCTGTGGTAGAGTACTGACCACAGACCTCAATCTACATTGGGACTACTTTGTGTAAGTGAGTGAGGGAGAGTCCCTCCTCCAGACAGCTTGCAGTTCAGATAGACAGGAGGGAAGATGACTAAGGGAGGAAGCAAAGCCATCAGCAAAGCGATGTGCAGCTCAGCAGGACAACCCTGCTCTTCTGTGCTTCCAGGCTGGTCTTCTGTAGGCCATGTGTGAAGAATATGTGACGCCCAATGGACCTGGCTAGTAATAAACAATTCCTGGTTGCATGTAAAGGTCTGAAAATTGCATTTCTAATAAATGCTTGAATTGCTGGCTTTACTAATGCAGCATTTTAAATGTAGAGTGAATACTTCAATAGGGCTTATGATAGTACCTTATGCCTCTACAGACAAAGGCTGTAAGTGTGTGCGAAAAACAGGTAATATAATTTGCAGAAAGAAATATCTCAGTAAATGCCTAGTTATACCATTTAAAATGTGTTTGCTGGATCCCTGGGCTATACTCCGTTGCTTGAATTTTTGTAAATCCTTGACATGATAGCTGCTTAAATCCACACCAGAAGCAACATTGGATATGTCAACCAGAGAAGGAGGCTTCATTGTCCAAAAATAAAGATGCATGAGGCCTCAGATAGCTTTTCGCTTTCAGCGCCTCATTGTTGGTGAGCCTGTGCGAGAGATCCAAACCCCAGCTGTAGGATCATACCCTTTACTTGTGTAATATGTACGATAGGTCTCACTAGTACAACATGCCTGGGTCATGCAAATACAAAAGGCCACCCTGCCTGTGATTTTCTTCATGCTCTGAGGGCTCTGGAGACAATCCTGCACCCTGAACAAATGAGTGAAGCCCTGCCAGCCCCGGCCAGTGTCTGAGTTTCAACTAAACTGATTACAAAAGTTTCCAGTACAATGCTAGATGTGTTATCTGTATAAATCCTGTAGATCTCCTTTGTTGTGCACTGCTGAACATAGTTCTGGCTCTTTAACACAGCTAGAACAGCAGCTTCTTTTCATGGTCAGGTAAACACTCCTAAGTTATCTTCAAGTTGGGAATATTTTCCTGAAAATAATTACATGGGAATGACTATTCCACCTTCTTTTGGGAGAAAAAAAGATTAGTTGCAGAGAAGTTGATCAAGTAATGTGTCAACAGGAGAGTCAGAAATGGCCATAAACAAAAGGAGTTTTGCCCAGATCCCCACATAAACTCTTTCACCTTCTCTGCATTTTTAGAGAGATTAGGGGGGAAAAAATCAGAACATGTTATTTTCAGTACTCCCATTAAATAATGCTTTCCCAGTCAAAACACTCGCTTGTTCTCAGTTTATCAAAACTGAGCTGAAAAGTAAGTATTTCTCCTTCCATGAGACTTGCAATGGTGGGCCCTTGCTTTGGTGGCCATAGAACAAAGAAGTCATATGCTTGGACACTAAAGATACCCTGGTATATTTTTGTCAGAAGAGGTGCAGTATTTTGGGGATATAAAGTAATTTCAACTGTCCTCCTAGAATTCCTGGCAGATGGAGAGTGATGATAAATCTCCCCACTTCCTTGCATGGTTTAGGGTTGCTGCATGCTGTTTGAACAGCTGCACCTGCCCCAACCCTGAAGATGGCTGCAAGTCAGTGGAGGAGGAAGCGATCCAAGTATATATCATTCTACAGTGACAGACAGGACAAGTTACTGATTTTTCTTTCCCCTTATAAATCCTTGTTTCTCTTAGTGATACTGAACATACTGTCGTGACTGAAGAGCTTCAGCAACTCATCATAGTGCTCAGTGCGTCTGCCATGTAACAGAAAGGTTTCTCTTCCTGTCCCAACTCAAATTTCCTAATATACAAATCTCTCTAAACTCCCTGTAACCCCCCAAAAGGCACATTTCATGGAGTAAACTCCACTGCTCTGCGGCTTGGGTAACTTACTAATTACAGCTTTTCTGCAGGTTCCTAACAGGAGAATTCCTGTAAAATTGTTCAGTAAATATGTGATATGTAGTTAGAGGGCTTTCATAGAGTAAAAACTGTAGATTTGTAATTTCTCCCCCATATTTAGTAGCCTTAAAGATGTAGCTGAATGCTCGTGCAGAGGAAACCCTAGAACACACTACTTATTTACTCCAGGGGACCTTACTGTTTGACTGTAAACATCTCTGTGGAGCTGCATTTGGTTTGGTCTGTGACTGGCATATGGTAGTGAATTTAAGGAAGTTTGGTTGGGTCTGTGCTGGTGCCACTGATCCAGTCAACATCCCCGTGTTTGGACACCTCTCAGCCCACCGTGCTGGGTCTCAGCTCACCTGCTTTCAGCTTTGCTGTGTCTCACTAGGACTTGTGGGATATGTCAGGCACAGATTCCAAGTCGAATCAGCTTCACCTGAATTTCAATGTGTAAAAAGTTGGGTTTAGGCTTTCTCTGCCACCTGTGGTGTCAAAGAAGCACTTTGAGTGGATATTTTTCCCATTGAAAAGTAAATGTCAAAATTAGATTAGAATAAAAGTTTCCTGCAGGTTCCTATTTTCCCTGTAATGACTGTAAAGGATAACCAGAAAAAGCAGCTGAGACAGGTGACAAATTTTATGTATCTGAATTTAAGTGGTATGAGATCCATCACCTCTGTCACTTAGTCCATCATGGAAGCAGAGGCCCACAAACCCATCACTGCGGGCCCTTAGAACACTCACAGCTCCCAGGTAGGACATCTTCATCATTTAAATACATTGAGAGTTATCCAGGGAAGGTGGTGAGTTTGTGGAGCCACAGTGTACATCTACAGGAGCACACGGTAAGTTAGCACTTACACACAGAGACAGGCAGCCTTTGCATGGGTTTTGTGGCTTTTCATCTCAAAAAGGGTTCAGATGCTTTAGTAAACAATAAACTTTATGAATGCTGTACTATTTCCACCACCTCATCTGCTGGAAGCCAGCAGATACAACAGTCCCAGATGAGAGCAGTTCCTGTCATTCCCTCTCTGCTTCTCCCTGATCAGCACCAAGAGGCAACCACAGCCCTTTCCCTCCCAGTTCCCCCATAGAAGTTCACATCTGAGGAACTATTTTGCATCAGGCAGTGATTGCCCCTTCTTTGAAAACCACAGAGGGTCAGCAATCCTCTGTGGCTGGTCCTGTGCCATCACATTTCCTCTCCTCCTGGAAATCTAGCTCAAAATCCAGGCTAAAAACTGGCAAAGCCTCCCCTCCCCTTACATTTATCAAGTGACATTTGCGACATAGAGAGTTTGTAAACTCCAAGATCATTTCCACCAGCTGAGGGAACAAAGGGAGGTGCACAGACTCCTGGGGAAAAGGTGAGCTAGAAGGATAGACATCACATCACAGCATTTGTTGTCTTCTGAGGACAATATAGACAATTGAATCCTGTAATTTTTCTGTAAAACCCCTTTGGTCAGATATAAATTGAATTTTCTACATGTATAGTGACTATTTCTTCAGGTTAAAGAAACTGTGAATGTGTAGGCTACACAGGGGGATGTGCAGAGGCTTTACCCTAAAACTTACTGAAGGATCATCAAAAATAAAAGGAAGGTTCTAATTTTAATACAAGAATTAAAATAAGATAACACTACAACTGCGCAGTCTGTTCTACAGCGCATTTCACATATTTTCAAAGTCCATGTCAACCTAACAAGTCTCTAAAGACCTTAAAGCCACCTATGGTGCACCCTGTTAAGTATTGGCAGTATAAATATTATGGATATTTTGTTCCTGGCTCAATAATTAGGGTATTGGATCCTAAAGGAATGAAAATTATAAATTGAAACCCTTAATTGAATCACCTCTGCATTTCAAAGATGTTTTAAAATCTGAATCTGGATTCAGATCTGACGTATGCCACTATACAGCCAGAGTGGACTTGCTACAACTCCCATCATAAATGACACATACACTTTGGAATATATTGTGATTTAAATCAGCAACTAGAATGACAAGCAAAAGGTATTTATCAAATAACTAACACAGACTTGATGCATTTTATATGTAGAGATAAATCCTTTTATCCTATTTTGCAATATTTTATTTATTTAACAAGTAAAAAGCTATTTTGCATCATAAAAGAAAGCTAAAAAGACAAAACTAACCAGAGCTGACCAAAGCTGAAAAACAGGAAAGCCACTGGGGAAAAAGAAAAAAGGAATTCTAGTTATTTTACATAACAGATGGCAGCATAAGCAAAAGCAGCTGATGTTGGTAGCCTAAGGGAATTTTCCTGTGTCAGAAAAGAAATAAAATTTAGGATATACAGAACCCCCCATTAAATGAATTTCATAAAAGGAGTGTTTTATTTACATATACATGTATGGGCACAGACATATAGATGTATACAAACTTGCACATAGTTGTAGAGACATCTATGTTTGGAGGGAAAAGAGACTAAAAATTATGACAGAATTATGTTTTCCTTACCTGCTACACAGTGTTTACTGCTCCTTTCTTTGGAGCACCTCATTGCTGTCCTTCTCTACCAAGCTCAGTCTTTCCCTTCTCCCCACCAGAACTCTCTACATTTTCAGCTATATGCTCATCTGGTTTCCCATTTCCAGGTACTCCCTCCCTCCTACACCTCCATTTTATTCTGCCGCTGTATGTGTCCCACATACATTGCACCCTTCTGCTACTCTCCTTGTAAAACCTTCTTCCCTGCTGCTTTCCTGCTCGGAACTACAGGTTGCCCCAGAAAGCAAACCTCACCCAGTATGCAGATCCCACCAAGCCTGCTAGGCAGACCCACCAAACGAGAAGGGCTGAACCTCATCTCTCCAAGCTGCCTCTGCATACGCAGGGAGCTTTCAGGGTGATTTGTGTGGTCTGTACAGACCAGAGATACTTAGTGTATGACCTTTGGCATCTTCCTTGGGCAATTCATCCACTTTATGGCTCACTCTCAGTGACCTTTTCTCCCATGAAGGGTGGATGAAATCTTCTCAGCAGCATCATCTCTCTCCCATTCTGCATGTTCCCAACTGGATTGTCCCATTACCCCCCCTACATACCCATCATACTAGGCTTAAAGTTTATGACAGGGATAAACCAAACCGCGAGGGCGACCAACCTGCTTTACCTCACCAGAAGGTCCTACGGAGTAAGTAACATAAAAGCTGACTGAGATATCCAAATGTGAATATCTTATCTGAACAAGATATACAATGTACAAAGGAAAATCAGTTGCCGTGAAGAAGCCCTGAAAAAGGACAGCACAGGAGAAAGGAGAACATGAATAATGTCATGCAACAGCATGGACTAGTGCTTGGAGGTTGATGGGCTCAAGTCATTTTGGGCTATGTGCATATTAATGTCTGTCCCTGTGTGCAAGGGGTTTGTGAGCTGCCACTTGGAGTATAAAGGAAAAATAGCTGCTAATCCAGTGCCACTTGACCTAGCACTGAACACACCTCTCTTATAACTGTTAGTGTAATGAGTAGTAATTATTTCTCCTGAGTATATCATGGCACCATAAGAGAAAAGTGATTATGAGTAACTAGATTCATTATTCACTAAAAGCTACAGGGAGGACTTTTCCATGCACCAGCCTAACTCTACTACTATTGAAATCAATGTGTTCTTTTTTCCCCATGGATTCAACTAGAAGCAAATCAAACGCTGAGATCTTTGGGAAAAGCCAGCTGAAGAAGGAATCTTTGCCTTGTTGAGAATAATTTTTCTAAGACATTGAAAAAGATTAAGTTTTAGCAGTCTAAGAAGGAAATAGATGGGTTCAGAATAAAATTCTTGATGTCAGCACTCCTAAATGGGAAATTCTTCCATCCAAGTCCCAGGAAGTGGTCTGTTGTTGAATGCTCCACTCAGTGCCATTTTTATTCCCAAGAGAGGTTGTGTGACTCTCATCCCAGATTTTACCCATTACTGAGATAAGGGAAGGGCACAGGTAGCTCTTGTAGCCGGCCATTTCCAGGTAGAAATGCTCTGTCGTGAGGATGCCTGGCCACAATGCTTCCCCCTTTACAATTACAAGGCTACACTAGCTCAAAGCTGATGTAGCAGAGCAGAAAACCTGGCAACTATTTCATAGTGGTTTGGTTTTTTTAATGATTATTTTTCCCACTCACTTTTCTCCCCTTTTATTTCACCTCTTTACGCTGTTATTTTGGTTTGGTTATTTTCAGTTCAACTGATCTTAATGGAAAAACCACTTGGAAACAAAATTTTGGTTGTTTTTTAATTATATTGCTGTGTTTATCCTGGAAACGAGCAACTCCACTAAACCTTACTCAATAAGCACCTTGTCAGCAACAGTGATCATATACAGGACTCAGGGATTTTTAATTAGTGTAACCTCAGAGTTCAGTGTGGAGAAAGGAAGGCTAAAATCACTTTGACACACTGTACTTAAATGTATATTTCCAACTATCCTTTCTTCTTACTAGCTCCACAAAATTTTTCTCAAGGCATTTTCCATAACCAAGACCAAGAAGAGATCCAAGGAAGCCCTGTAAAACCCTGCAAAGGCCAAACCCATTCTGTGCAAGATGCTCAGGCTGTTTCTGAGCTTGTGTTAGGCTGTTACAGGATGGTGGTGTTTAGGAGTTCTGGTTTGAACTCATCTTCAGGATAGATGAGGCAGGTGATGACAGGGAACACCTGGGGTATTATGAAACCACAGCAATCTATATCACCACAGTATTCAAAATTTTCAGAAAGTTGGATGAAAATGGTGTTAATTTTCTGGAAAGGGGAAGAAAAAAGTATGGGATGGACAATTTTTAAAAGTATCTCAAAAAACCTAGTGAATTCACTTGCTTAAAAGTGTTGAGGATCAAATTCTGCTCTTAAGATACAGTATAATCACACTTGCTTGATATAGTAGTTTATGGTGATGGGAGTTGGTAAGCAAGAGCCAACATCAGATGTACTCGTGGAAGTCCTTGAGAAGCCAGGCTTTTGGTGAAAGAGGAAGAGCAGAGATCAAGTGTAGCAGTAGAGGATTTAGGAAAAGAAGAGGCACAAATAAGAAAGGAAACGAAAAACAAAGAGTGCAGCTGTGTATGATAAGCTCTGCGGGTGTATGTTTGTACACTATGAGTGTTAGTGGTCCTGGAGTCCTCAGCTAAGTAAGCTGGAGGGTTCCGAAGCAGCACTGGTGCGTAAGTAAGCCATTATCCCTCATCAGTGGTCAGAGGATCTGATCTTGTGTTTGCTCCAGGCCCTATTTATTTGGCAGGGTACTGGCTTCTAGTAGCAATGCTGCATGCTCAGTGCAAAAATCACAAGCTTCTCCAGCACAGATACCACCACCTGTGGTGCATGATGAAGATGGAGGAGATGGGGCCACCTCACTGCTGGTTCACCAGCATCCATTGTCTCAGGTAACCCTGGGGAGTGTAGCACTAAATGTAAGCAAAGGAACTCAAAGCAACAAATATGGTTACGACTCATCTTAATAGCTCTAGATTTTTACCTTTGTGAAACCAAAGATTGTTACATCTGTAAAACTGTGTCACAAGCTCAGCAGGGGATTTACATCTTGATATCACCTGAAATGTTTTCCAGCCAACCTGCTGCTTCACCCCTCAGAAGACTCATCTACTATCCATGCTGATGTGGTCCATGGCTCATTCTACTTCTATGCAAATAAATTACACCATTTATGTTTAATTAGACATATTAAGCTAGTAAACGCCTAGGACTTTCAATGCCACAAAGCCAAAAGCACAGGATAGTCCACACCTGTACTGTTGGCCTCTGGTAGCCACTAAAACAAGGTGTCATAACCAAACCACCTGTTGGGAATGGTTCTTGGCCCAATCTGACTCCTGAGTTATGGGCCTGGCCAAAGCCATGCCAGAGACCATTCAAACAGTTCCACAAAGAAATATTCCCTGGAATGGTTTATTTACTCATACAGATTTAGCCTCTCTCTGTCTATGTGTCACAAATTGATTGGTGAGGCTTAACATCCATCAGATTATAACTTCACTCCACATTCCTCCACATTCCTGCTCACTAATGGGCATTAGATATTTCATTTTTCCAGAGTATATACAACACACGAACCCCCTCAGGTGCAAAGTCAAGTAGGTTGTTCTCTACATGTCACATACATGAATTTACAATTAGCGTATGTCAGCTGACAGAGGATCACATGCAGAATTGAGTGTTCAGGGATGCTGCATGGATTTCTGACTTTTGGGAAACTCTAATCCATAAATCAATGCAGGACTTAGACCCCTCCATACGATCAATACCTTATTTCTGACATTTACAGTACCATGATTCAGACATGTTCTTTGCTTCAGCTGATCCAGAAAATGCCGTCAAGAACAAATTGGTGGCTTGATCTTCTGTGAGACAGGAAGGTGAAGTACTTTCTGCATAGTAATGAAAGGACTGTTCAGATGTTGCACAGCTAAGGTAGGAAACCACCACGGCAGTAAGACACATGCTACCAAATGCAGACTTAATTGTAAAGAGCTGCAGTATGTACTGATGAGCTCTATGGTCTCCAATCTGCCCTTAAAGCAACACCTGCAAGATGTGAGTGGCTAGATCACACGCATGAAGTGTAAATGAAGTAAAGGTATCTGATCCTACCCCAGATTTCCCATGCTGTTTTAGGCTGTTTCCCAGAATCACAGAATCACTGGCTCTGAAAGGGACCTTTGGAGACCATCTGGTCCAACATCCCTGCTCAGAGCAGGGTCAGGATTTCCCCATCTGAGCTGGATGTTCCATATTTGTTTGCTTCAGCATTTCACTGATGTCTACAAAGATCCCTGAAAGGAAAGTGATACATAAATAAAATGCATGTGAAAATGTATCTATGCAACTTTAGTACCTGCATGCTTAAGTGTGTGTGTATGTGTGTATATATATATGCATCCTGAGGATGTTTGCATGAATCAACACCCCTGTCCTGCTCAGAACTTTCATTATGGTTGCAGTTATTATTTATTTGTCCTATCACAGTAGACTTCTAGGTTAAGAGTTAAGCTCTCTTGTTTAGTCCTGTCCAGACCCTCAGCACTTGTCATCCTATGCATCTTTGGGTCTTTCAAGATCTTTAAGCAAAGGGCACCTTCTCCTCCTCTTCCTTACTCCCCTCACTTACGTTTACTGGGGAAGGATGCCATGAGTCTTTGATGCAGCCTGAGTGAATTAGGCATAGGCTGAGTACCCTGCTGGTTTGGGCAAACAAATACACACAGATCACAGACCTTAATGAAAATAAGTTTAGGCAATATCACAGTGCCTATCACATCACGCCAGGGAGCAGCTGAGCAGATGAAAGAACCTTTGCTCAGGTACCTTGGGGATGTGGGGCTCTAGCACTGCGTTAGGCTGTCTGAGCCACTGAATTGCTCAGTAATCCACAGGAACCAACCTCTGGAATAGAGATAACTAAAGTCTTTCTACGCTTGGACCTAGGTTTTGGGGATGTAGCCTAGTACCTAGAGAGGATGAGGTCCAGATTTTTTTGTGCATGCCATTTGGTTTGACCCCATTCAGGCAGAGACAGGTCCTGAAGCTTGGCCATAGGGCCAAATTTATACAAGGCATCGTGATGTTTGGATGACATTTTTATTTCACTCCCACTTCTAAAGAGATACTGGGAACCTGACTTCTGTATAGGAATGGATCAGATGCTGATTGTTTAACAGTGAACATGTTTGGAAATGACACCCACAGCCAGATCTGCAAATCTGCACAACCTGGTCTGCCAAAACAAACCATAGGGCAGAGCGCAGGCCTTTGCAGAATGCAGCAATGAACTGGGATGTACTTTTTAATTTACTTTTTCTGATGAAGAAAAGATGGAAACATACGCTTACACACCTGATCAGAGTGAATCAGGCCAGCTGTGCCACTTTAGTCTAGCAAACTGCATTCAACTCAGATCCTAAAGAAAATCTGCTCTACAGT
Organism: Phalacrocorax carbo; assembly: GCF_963921805.1. Lineage (NCBI taxonomy): Eukaryota > Metazoa > Chordata > Aves > Suliformes > Phalacrocoracidae > Phalacrocorax > Phalacrocorax carbo. The sequence continues at coordinate 118,491,848 of NC_087515.1, forward strand.
ATATTGAAGACCTTCAGAAATAAACATTGTAAAAGCTCCATCTGGCCATAGTGGTCCACACGTGTGTATTCGAATGGGATGGGAGAAGAATGAGTATTATTTTCCTGGGTTACTGCAGAAGCTTTAAGCAGAGTTTCAGTTCTCACATTGTACACTCCAGCTGCCATCATGGCTGTGGTGCAACATCTGTAGCACCATCAGTCACCAGAATCACAAACATTCCCTGAATTGAGGAGCATTGTAAATAAAACCAGCATTCACAACATAATAATCCTGCCTAGTCTACACAGATATTAATGAGACCACTTGGGACAGCATTCCGTGCAACTGTGGAGGAACGGTGTTTGTGGTACTGCTGGACATACGGGTGAAAATGAAGCAGCAAGAATGCAAGGATAATAGCAAACAAGCAAGGAAAATCTTCCAACTGGGAAGGTGTTTGAGGGTGATGGATTCCAAATCCAGTCTGCAGATCACTGGCAGTTTACAGAGCTATCACATGAAGTCAGTTGAACCAAATGGTCTTGCTTTCATTTTTAGTGAAAGACTTGGTGAGAAGATTGTTGTGAAATAGGGATGGCTGACTCTGCTAAGTCAATCCAGTACAGCTGGAGCCTGTTTTAGGGGTAATGAGCTGAGAAATGGCAAAGAAGATAGAAACTATGTCTGATTCTGAAGCAACAACAGCTCTTTCTCTTCTTCTGCTGTATCAGGTTCTTCCTGACTTCTCTGTTTCCTTTCCCTTTGCTCAGCCTTAATGAGTGATGCTGAATTATTTCCACTATGTCACAACTGTCACAGGTGGTGTCTTCCAGCTTGCTTCTCGCTTCTGTTATTACACCATTAACATGCATTAGAATGGCTGCTCAGATAAATCTCCTGCAACCTCCTGTATAGATTGGATACTAAAATCCTTGCTTTGTTTAACATGTTTACACATATCTACATTCCTTAAATATATTTTATCTGCCTCCTGATAAATTACACTACAACACTTTAATCTCCTAGTTAAAGGTCTGTTCCACCAGATTAAGAAAATAGCACTGAAAGCACTCAAAATTGGAGGGAGCAAATTTGTCCTGCATGGAAAGTGGAGAGGGTGAGATAACTGCCCTTCACAATTTCTAATTCTAATGTGAAATCTGAATTCTCATTTCACATCTCATTTCTGTTGGTCCCCGTTTGGGGACTTTCTCAGAAACGGAAGCTGCACTGGCATAAAAATTGAGATTTCAAAATATCTTGATTTCAAAATTTTATCAACAGCTGAAAAAAACCCAAGATCGGCAAAAAATAGGTATTGCTCTCCCCTATGACCATAATTTCTCTGCTCAGATATTGTCATAATAAAGTCTAGACAACGGCTGCCACTAGTGATGCCAAAACCCCTTGGGAACATATAACTCCACCTGGTAATTTTTCTGCTGTCATTTGGGGTTATCTACTTGGTCATCTCATATTGGACCTCTCTGTGGCCAGTCACCTAATGCCAAAATCCCCAAACGTACAGTTTAAGCCTGTATTTCAGCCTACACTTCAGTCATTTGAGACATCCTGTGGGGTTTAAGCCAGGATGAGTAACTTGGATGTCTCTGCATCCTGCCTCTGCTCTGGCACAGTGTTTATGAAAACGTCCCTCCTCTCAGAAGACATCAACCTGGGGCACATACAGCCCGAGGACAGCAGGTCTGACTTGCCTGCAGGATAACTGGAGCTGCTCCATGGGACTGTGGCTGAGTCACATTCCCCTTCCTCCAAGGAGCAGGGCAAGAAGTTGAACCCACACAAGGGGAAGCAATTTGGAGCCACAGGGTGTTAAGGCAAAATATGGGAAAGTGTGATAATCTCTTAAAATCATACAGCCTCATGCCATTTGGTTTATTCCCAGCCAGGAGCATGAGGCAGGCAAAATTATGTCTTGAACATATAGGTTCAACTTTATATTTGGATGCCAGCGTACCCAGCCATATTTCTACCAGGCAGGTAACCAGTACCTCCTTTTAGCTTCCACCAGAGAAGCCTGGATTACCAGAGTCCCTCTTGTTGGGCTTCTCCTTTCCCTTCTTCCCTGCTCCTCCTTTTTTTTCACTCACTGCTCTGCTACTTTAAGGCTTCACACGTAGGTTTGCTTTTGAGCAGGTGCACTTCATTACTGGTTTTGTTGTGATAGCACCCAAACTCTTGGTCTTAGACCATGTCTCTGCTGTCACAAACCACTTCACTGGGTTTTTATTTCCAGGACTTATCTGGGTGCTGGGGGGGGCTGAATGATCTGCAGGGTTTCTGAAGGAAACACAGTCATAAATCCCAAGATGACACCAGTCTTTTATGTATTTTGCACAAGCTTCATAAAAACGCCATCAGACAAAATTAGTCCTGGGCACTGCTCACTTTTGGTTTGGACCCAGCCATTCCAGTTTGGCTCTGCCATGAGGTTTGGTGGTTTGAGCACAGTTTAAGAGCCAGGGATTTCTGATCCCAGCTATGATACTAACCTCTTGTGTGGCCGTGGGCAAAGCAACGAACCTCTCCGTGTGTCAGCCTCAGCATCTACAAAATGGGGTTTGTAGCTCCTGCTCACCTCCATCCTCTGCGTATTGAAAAGGCTGATTAATTTACACGTGTGAGGAGCTTTTGATGTGCAGAGTGCTTTATAAGTGCTAAGTGTGATTAGGCTGATTAAGACCGTCTACAGAGTTTGTGCATGGGGTTGTTACTTGAAAGTCTTTGGGGAAGAGAAAAAGGTGACAAACACACAGCTAAAGACAACCTCTTCTTGGAAAAAAGAGGCAGATTGAAGGAAGGAAAACTTCCCCAGGGCAGGGACTAAGCTGGAAGTGCCCTTTCGGCGCCTTTCAGCCCCAGAGCTGCCAGATCCACAGGGTCTGGGAACGAACATGGGAGCTTGCACAGGTACATATTATCCCTGTGGTTAGAGGGCTGAGGAGTAACTGAAGAGGCCCTGCGGCTGGCCTGGGAGGTGTCCGAGCGTACCTGGAAGGGAAATGGTGTGCACCCCTTGCCTGTGGCAGAGCAGCAGACTTGGATTTCATGGAGCCTATAATTTTGCCTGCTGCCACCACTATATCCTAATAACCAAACCAAGGAGGGAATTTTTACACCATCCGAGGCATTCCTGATCCCCCTCCGCATCTAGTGAAAACTTAATAGCGTGAGAAAATGCCTTCCTGTAGTGTACTGTAAACCACATGCAGAACGGGAGCAGATGGAGGGGGCCTGTCCTCCACCCGACAGAGACGCTCTGCCAAGATGCTCCCTGCCTAAGGATGGAAGCAGAAAGAAACAGCACCTTTGCAGGGTGCAGTCATTAGTCAATGAGGGTGAAGCCAGCAGGAACTGCAGAGGCCGTATGGCAATAACTCTCAGTGCTCAGAGGAACGTAAGTAAAGGGAGAGGGAGAGCTGCTTTTCTGAAGCCTTTCCCCCATACAGATGGTAGCAGTTAAGATTCCTGCAGGAGCCAGGAGCTGCAAAGTTAACACATCTGGAAGTTTCCTGATGCCTGAAGTCAGGCCGTGGCAAACAATGCTCGCCGCGCTGAGCAGGCTCTGCTCGGGTGTTTTTATTGCACTTGGACTGATTTCAAGCTCTGGTCCGTGATTAATTGCACTTTTAAAAATAAAGTTCAAAACACTTCCCAGGAAGTTTGGGGAAGGCAGAGCACTTCAGTGGCACCAGAAGCCCAGTGTTCAGTGCAGTTTTCATTATAGCGGCCCAGAAACAGCTTGCATTAGCAACAGATTCATTTGACATAGGCTTTTGCAGTCCCATTTCGTCATGGAGAGGGTACCGAGTGATATGGTGTCTCTCCACCTCCCAAGCCTCTCTGACGTCTGCCAGACACAGCAGGGTGGCAGCAGGTATTGACCGGGCTCTGTCCCCCCATCTTGTTTGTAGAGTTAAGTTTGGGGCCAGGCCAGCACTGTAACTGTCATCTGCCCCACGGAAATTATGGTAAGGAAGAGCCTTGCACCCTCCCAGCACGCTCCTACCCATCTGTCTGAGGGCCAGCCTCACACTAACCCACAATTAAAAAAAACCCTGAGAATCTTTGTGGGAAAAAGTAAAAGAGAAGAGCACGTAGTTGGAAAGCAAAATACATTTCAGAGGACTGGAGCTACAGTATGAGAGGTTCTTGTTGCAACATAGTGATGGTGGAGAGGCCAGAGGCAGGACTGAGAAACAGAGGACGAGTGTACTTTTCATCTTCATACTGGAATGGAAGTAGGCTTGATTTCTTTGCCATAAAAACAAGTCTACATTTGTGGTAAAGAAATAGCCAGCTGCTCAAAGTGCTGTTACTAATGGTGGAGGTGCACAAATTACGATGCCTGAGAGGAACTGGTGTGTATTGAACAGAGACCTGGAAACCAGGGTCACGGTAAGTCATTAACACATAATGAAAGGGCCTGTGAAGGGCTGTTGCACTTCTCTTACAACCCCTCCAGGGCATCTGCAAGAGATAGTGTGGACTAAAACTCACACGTCCACAAAAAAGTCCCTCTGCAGCCAGTCACTCACACATGCAAAGTGTGCACAAGGCTCTTGAGCACTCAGCACCCAAAGTTGTCCCAGGAGCTGGGGAGGTACCTGGCTCAGGACATTAGCTCTGTGCGAGCATCCTCTTCACTGCAAAAGACAGGCTGTTTTTTTGTACGAAGGTCAGCAGGATAAACAGCAGATGTGCTGAACCACTGGAAAATTTTGCAGGCAGGCAGCAAGAACGGGAGCAGGGGACTGCAGGCACCGTGTGCTTGTCTTGGCAGTCTCTGCAAACAAGGCAGCACTGCACATGCAGGCTTCTGGGCTGGGTTGTGCCCACACGATGCAAAATCCATGGGGCCCCGCCACCACGAGGCATTGCTGCACACCACGCACTGTAGTGGAAAAAAGGTTGCAGATGCATGAGAACCAGACAGCAGATTTGTCATCCTGTGTGCTTGTGGTGGGCTCTCATTATCCCCAGGCTTCTGGCATTTACCTCCTCTATCTGGTATGTCTGAAAAAACACCTAGATTGGCAACCATCACGTCGGGAGTGCTGTTGGTTTATTTTACAACACATCCGGAGTGCTGCTCCCTTTCTCCCATGCCACCTTCACTTCCTCTACTAGACTGACTTTGCATCTTGTCTCATGTTAGGACCTGATCTGGGAAATAATTTAACTACTTGCTTTATTTAATACACTGCAAGTTATTGTGTTGCAATCACAGCTTGCTGCATGTAAAGCTTATCATGTGTGCCGGCACTGGCAGAAGGGCTGCACGCTCCGAAATGCTGGGACAGGGGCCGTGACTCCCCTGAGGAGCTGGTCAAGAACAGTCTCTTCCAAGCTGCTACCTCCAATGCTTTTTTGGCTACAACACCCAGCAAGCAATTCAGCTGGGGGAGCTCTGGGCCACTGTTTGGAATGCTACTGTATTATTTAGAGTTTGTTTGCATCTCCTGTGTGTTTTGTAATCTCAGTTGGACCCTTTGCTCCATCCACAAGCTCTTTGCTCCATTTGTACAGGGCACCAAGCACCCCGGGGCTTGGCCTAGGGTTGGTGTCCCGCTGGGTACCTGCAGGTCCATGCAGCTGACTGAAATACCATCGGGAGAGCACACCTCGTCCTGGTGATTGAATGGCACGGTGTGTATGGTAGGCTGTGTGGTCACTGCTTGCAAATAATAGTTTCCCCATTACAGAGCAGTTTATTTTTAGCTATTTATCCATCCTGCACAGATGCATTATTGAGGTGAGGTCTGGACCATATGGGCCCACGGATGGACAATGCTCCTTCAGAAATGCTCTTCTGCTGCAAAGTGTCCAAATGAGACTATTTATAAAGGAACTTAACCCATTCAGCACAACTGAAGGGCCTGGCTGGATTTTTGTGTGTTTGTCCAGCGGTAGGGCTGCACCGCCGAGGGATGCCCACTGGCAGGTACCTGCTGTGTGCAGGTACAGCACCATGCACATCTGAGCCTGTGGTGCTACCACAGTGCTGGTAATCATGGCAAAAATAACACCAGTGACTGCTCTGAAACCAGGATGCTCAGCTGTTAGCTTATTTCTCTCTCTAGTTCATCCCTTCTGTACGCTTTCTTTTACCCGCAGCCCTGAAGGCATGAGTCTCTGTGGATTGAGGCTATATTGTATGCTGCTTTACATATATATCAAATAATAAATTAACAAGGAAGGGATTTTCCTGGGACAGATCAAGCTTCTTACCAGAGGCATATATCAGTAATCACCATGCACATGTAAAATTGCAGGTGGAGCAAGCCCGCACATGGAAATACCGCTCTTCGCAAGCAAGAAATTACCATGCTGTTTTGTTTTTCTCTTTCGCTTTCCTCCTAGGAATTTCTTTCTGCTTCCATGCTTTATCTTCTGACCAAATTTCATAGTGCATGGAGTAGAGGAATGTGCGTGGGAAACACTTGGCTGGCTGCGCTCCTGGCTGCGCCGCACACCCTCCCCGCTGCCGCCCAAGCGTGAAGCCCTTCCCACTGCTCACCAAAGTCACTGTCACACATTTCACCCGTGAGTCACTAATGTGCCTGGCTGTTCTTGTTGTGGCTTGTAAGTGATTAGTGTTTGTTCAGATAGCTGGTTTTTTTCCTTTCCCCTGCTCCTTCTGATTCAGCTGATTTTGATGGCCGATGGCTTTCTTGCTTGCTCATGCTGACATTAGTCACAGCCCTGCTGTTAATTTACCATCCTTCGAGGGGTGGGGAAAGGACAAGAGGATGGAGGTGAGTGTTTGGTAATCAGGGATGGGCAAGTTGCACTGGGGGGAGTCAACCACTGTGTGATTTCATGGCACCTCAGAAGGGAGCTCAAGTTCTGCTGGTACCATCTGCCTAAGCATTTCACACAGGGGGTTCTAAAAAGGGATCCTGGAGCTTTAAGGATAAGCGTGAGCTATAAGTGAGCACCAAAACACCAGGGAAACCGGCTCTGCTAGCTGTGTTGAAGGTGTGGAGCTACTGAGCAGGAGATGTTCACGCAGCTCTTTGAAAAATCAAGTTCTGCTTCTTAGATTGATTGGAGACAGCTACTGCCTCTTGCCATATTGTGGCCTTCAGATGCGTAGGGCTGGCATGGGTGTGGGTATCCATGGCACGGGAAGATGCCATTCCTGGTCTGTTTGCTGAGGGCTGCCTGCTGCAGGGAGACAAGATGGGCAACTGGGCTTGTTCGGTCTTTCTCTGGGGCTTGTATGTTCAGCCCATGGGCATAGCAGAAGAGGTTATTGATGGCTGAACTGGGCGAGATGGCGTCCCCTTCTCCAGCAGGGACCAAACTGCACAGGGGCGAGTCCAAGAATGGAGCAAACAGGCAGCATTGCACATTTCAAATGGTTTGCATCTCTGGAACTCACCATGCTATGGGGGAGTTTCTCTGTATTTAATCGAGTTCAGGGTGTTTGGGAACCCTGCTTCAGCAGTGGGAACTGCCTGCACGCATACATGGGCCATGTTGACCAACACTGACCCTAAAAAGCCCCCCCTGACATCTGCTCAAGTTTTTCTCGTCTCTCATTTTCAGGAAGGTCTGCTGCCTTCTTACCGACAGCAATGAGAGTCCTTCCACCACAGCACACAGAAACAAGATACCCTAACCACATGCTTCTTTTTTTTCTTGATGTTTACCTGGGATTGAAGCCAGATGGGCGCTGAAAACTGGTTTCCAAGACCAGAATTTGGGACAGTGATAATCTAATCTGACCTCCTGAGTAACCCAGGTCAGGGAGTTTAACATGGTAATTCCTGCGAGGGGAGAAATTAGTCTTCCTGGCTGTGCTGTGAACTCTGCTCAGCCCAGCAATTTGTGGCTGAATTAGGTATATTCATTCTCGGGTCTGAAGCAATGATGAGTTTTCATCTCCCTTGGTGGATAAAGGTCTGGTCTGTTGCATGAGATTTTCTCCCCAGCTCATTCAAGAGATGTTCAACAGTTACATTAGACTAGTTACATTAGACTAGAGGAACTACACATCACATGATAGAGGTATTATTTGGATGTGTACAAATATATTGTGCCACTAATAGTTTAACCCTGCAAATTCTTGAGTGAAAAGGACAATGATTACAACTGTGGTGATTCCTTGCAGATAACTGTGAGTTATTTGTGCACACAGTTGTGGTTCAATTGCTGTAGGATTTGGATGCAGATAGTACAGAAGGAGCTTTATGACTGACTTGACCCGTCTGACACTGCTTCTCTGCTGCCTCCACTTTTGATTTTGGTTATATGAAGACTTGTGAGGGGATGCTGGCTATGTTTCATGGGGTATCCACCTGTGAAAACTGAATCAGGTTCTCCCACAAGAAGTGTTTTTATCAGAGTATCTGATCTCTTGCATAATGTGAGAAAGAAAGGCAAATAGCTTGGACAAAGGAGAAGGTTATATGATCAAAGCCTCACAGATCTCAACCTGACCCCACCACTTGTTAAGTGACCAAAGGGAGATCACTCTTGGCCAGAGTCTTCCCAGCAGAAAGCTGTTCCAGAGAATGCTCCTTGCCTGCCTCTCAAGGTTCATATGGAAATACATCACCTTGAATATACAGCTGTATGGGCATGTTTCATATATACCCATACACGTACTTACTTGAATAATATACACAAACAGATCCCTGAATACACCTGAACTACTTCAGTTTGAACTGAGTTGTTAGTGCTTCATAGCTTCCAGGAGAGGTGATATATGTGTATAAATACGCACACAGAGATACATGTATCAACTCCCTGTTTTCCCTGCCAAAGACATAGATCCCTGCATGTCCTGTGCCTTTGAGCAGAGAGAGGCACAGACATAAACCAAAGCTGTCCTGATTGCTTGGGAAGGAGGAAAAATCTCTAATTAAGCAAATATACACTCAGGGCCCAATACTGCCCTTAGTACAGCTGTGCTCTCCTTTGGAGTCACTAGCAGAATTTAGTCCATAGAGTGAACTGGTGTGTTTCCTTCTGGTCTTTTCCAGTTGCAGATTCAGTCACTTACCTGCATAAAACTCTTCTCCTTCCCATAAAATCATGGCTGCATCTTACCTAGAAGGTTAGCAGTGCTTGATCTGTAGCCTTTAGCATCTGTGAAAACAAGCTTATTACCAGTTAGCTCAAATTACTAAAGCAGAATTGTTCCCCCCACCAAGACCAGTGAACTGAAGAAGGCTGAAGCCTTCCAGAGTGGTTTTAAACTTACAGATTTGGAGAAATAACCTGCAAGAAAAGCCAGGTGAGGAACGAACGGCAGGTGCCTTCAGCTTTCACATTCATCCTCTTGCTCCTTCTTCTCATTCATTATCTCATTTCCCTTTCCATCAGCAAATGGGGTGAGTGGGTCTCAGATCCTCTGGGTCTAATGGAGTACAAGGAAATCCTGTTGCAATATGTATCACTTATGGTATATTTTTGCCACATAGGTTTTGCGACATTCAAGGAAGGAAGCGTCATTTTATTGACAGCTGAATCATCCTGAATAAAACTAGTCTTTTCTTTCCCTCTGCAGTCACTGCTGGTGGCTTACTGAATAAGCAGCTCTCCTCAAAAATACAAGCTTACCCTGGAGACTAGTGATCAGCTGGAATGGGTGGAAATCAAAACAAGGCTGTTGGTTTGGGGTATTTTTTTTTTCTTGGCACCTGATGAATTTGCCCCCATGTAGAATAATTTGGAGCCAAGATTTTTTCCAGAGCTCCGAGATCACTTCTCTGCCTCTTCATACATTTTCTTTTCTTAACAGACTTTTATTTTTCATTGTATCAAAACAATAAGCGTGGAGCTTGTGAAGACCTGCTCACGCACTGAACCTGGAAAACGGAGGGGAAAACCCAAACCAGTATTGTTGCATCGCTAATGGCACAGAGGCTCAGATAACAACTATGGCTGCTGCATATTTAGGCTCTGCATTTAACGCACCTTTCCTGGCTCCCTTTACAGCTCACTTTAAACAACAAGCACTTTCTCTTTCCCAAGGCTTTTACATAATTGGATTTTTGTGTGCTTTTTTTTTTTTTTTTCCTTCTCATCTGTGGCTTAAGAAACTGTAAAAAAAATAGCTTGGAGGAACCAGAAAGAACCATCACTCTAGAGAATTTCAGGCAGGAATGACACGGCTTTCCTAAAAAGCCATGTCACCTCTTATTAACAGGATGGGGAGGGAAGGGAGATGGGAGGCATTTTGTTTTGCTTGAGTCGGTGATGAACATGAAATGCAAGTTTAAATCTGAAATTGGGGCCAGTTTCCTTGCTGAAACTGACACCTTAGGAGGTGGGTCAATATTGCTATCCCAGCATTATATATGGATGTGTAATAAAGCATTTATGATAAAGGAAAGGCCTTTGGGAAGGCACTGACCATTATAGTCTATCTGCCCTGTATTTGTTTTTCCTGGGGCCTTGCTGGTCCCACAGGGTAGCAGAACTGGGACTGGCACAGAGGCTTCTTGACTCCTGTTCCTGTTCTTGGTAGCTGAGCCATCACTGTCCACAGTAACTCCACTGTTGTGGGTTAGACTGTGGGCCTCACACCAGGCTGCACAGTGCTTTACCTCATGAACAGCCGTGTCACCTGCAGCAGTGGGCACTGCCCCGCTCAAAAGAGAAGAGCAAGCACACTGATGACTAAAACCCCCCTAATGCAGTGTCTCTCCTCCTTGCCAACCCATGCTTGTTTTTATACCCATTCTAGAGGAGAAAGAAAAATAAGAAGGTCATTACCTGGCATGTTTCCTTCAGCAGCAAACCAGGTGTAGAAGTTCCTGCCCCAGCCACTCTCTGGCTCCTGGTTGTTCATCTTTGCTGTCCTCTCAAGGGTGGCAGTCCTTCTGCAAGGCTGTGCCTATCCACAGCATCACCAAAAGTATCCCCATTGGAAATAAAAACACCCTGTTCTGCATCAGCACAACTGAAGGGGTGGTGAGCTGCAGCAGAAGGTGAGAGCAAACAGGGTGGGAGCACACAAAGGGCCCTTCTGAAGCCAGACAAGCAGTGTATAGGTGCTCACTGCAGTTGCAGTAGATCCCTGCAGCAGCCCTTCAGTCAAAAAATATGTTTCAAATAATATGGTGGGCAACTGGATATTGGACGTGATGAAATGGGAAGGTATTTTGCACCTCATTGCATAGTAAGATTTCTTGGTACAGATCTCCAAGGGGGTGCTATAAACCGTTCACACTGTGCTTGTTACCAGTCCCCATGACAGCGTATCCTATAGAGGTCCTTCAATAAAATTAAGGATTTAGTTGTCTTCAAGAGAACTGCTGACAGGCACTGTGTACAGTCTTGCTCCTCCAAGATTTCCATGGTCCCGTGTCCCATAGGCTCATAAACATATGCGTATATTGTTCCTCGTATCACAAACGCTTCTGAAAAAGCAAAAGCTGTGCTTGTTCTGCTTTCATGTAATTTTGCCAGTTTTCAAAATGCACCGGGCACCAATTACCATCTTTTCTGAAGAAGCATTCACTCATGGGCCTTGAGTCAGAAATGCTGCAGAGGCACTGATAAAGGGATGGTGAGATTTTTTTCTCAAGCCATGTCAATCACTGCGAGGGCAGCTGGATCCAGGCCTGAACTCCTGGTTTTGGGGATGCAGCAGCACCCCTCTGTATAAATAACAACAGTGACTCTGCAGGCATCCTGAAGTCATTGAGTGCTAGAGGGCTTTCTTCTTCTCTCTTTCCAGAAAATTGCAGCATCATGTTGTATCAAAGGTACACCCACTGGCATTAGCTAGGGATAAGAGTGCTGCCAAAGATCTAGAGACATGCTGATTTCCACTCTACTTCTCTGGACTTTGTTACCTTGTAAAAGAAGCAATCAGCTTTCTTAGAAGAGAACACGGCTTTGTATTATTGCAGCACTATTCACTTCCAAATCATAGAATCATAGAATAGTTTGGGTTGGAAGGGACCTTTGGAGGTCATATAGTCCAACCACCCTGCAGTGAGCAGGTACATCTTCAACTATATCAGGTTGCTCAGAGCCCCGTCCTGCCTGACCTTGAAAGTTTCTAGGTATGGGGCATCCACCATCTCTCTGGGCAACCTATGCCTGTGTTTTACCACTCTCATTATAAAAAATTTTTTCCTTATATCCAGTCTAAATCTACCCTCCTCTAGTTTAAAACCGTTACCCCTTGTTCTGTCACAACAGGCCTTGCTAAAGAGGTTGCTCCCATCCTTCCTATAGTCCCCCTTTAAGTACTGAAAGGCCACAATTAAGGTGTCCCCGCAGCCTTCTCTTCTCCAGGCTGAACACCCCCAACTCTCTCAGCCTGTCCTCATAGGAGAGGTGCTCCAGCCCTCGGATCATTTTTCTGGCCTCCTCTGGACCCGCTCCAACAGGTCCGTGTCCTACCTGTGCTGAGGGCTCCAGAGCTGGATGCAGGACTCCAGGTGGGGTCTCACCAGAGCAGAGCAGAGGGGCAGAATCACCTCCCTCGACCTGCTGGCCATGCTTCCTTTGATGCAGCCCAGGACACGGTTGGCCTTCTGGGCTGTGAGCACAGAGCCATGAGGTTGGCTCATGTCCAGCTTTTCGCTCACCAGTACCCCCAAATCCTTCTCTGCAGGGCTGCTCTCAATCTCTTCATCCCCCAGCCTGTATTTTTATCGGGGGTTGCCCTGACCCAGGCACAGGACCTTGCACTTACTTTACAAATATTTAAAAACATTTACAAACAGGGCCTCACTTTACAAACATTAAGTGGTGCATCCTCACAACACACCTCCAGGGGGCTGTGGACATGTTTTATCTTAATTTTGCAGTTTTATTTAATCAAGCAAACAGGAAACTAGTTTCTCATCAAATCTTCATTTTCTTGTCCTCAGGTTAGACTCATGGACACACTCCCATCCTCTGTCTGGCTTGGGGTTGATCTCTAATCAGTCTGGGATGGCATTGCTGCAGAAAAACAGCCCAGAGAAAAATCTGGGGGCAAACCGCAAATGCCAACTCCAGGCCGCAGAGTGACTTCATGTCATAGTTTTACCTTCAAATGTAAACGTTTAAGCTCTTGGGCATTTCCAGCCTTCTCCTCTCAGCCCATCCTTCATAGTGCATGACGTTTTGCAACCGCAGCTCATCCTCTTTGGCCAAACAGTTTATTTTAAAAGCGTCTATTCCATCTAACCCAACAGAAAAAGCCCTGGTGATAAAATGTGGTTGTATTAATCTCTCTCAAAGCATGTTTTCAGGTCTATTAACTGTATATAATCAACAGTAAAGAACAGGTATGCATTAGGGAAGCAGCAGCAGGAATGGTGAACCAGCACCCTGGCCCCAGAGGAAAGCAAAATGTTCCGTGTGCTGCCAGGCTACTGCTGGGAGCCTGATGCTTGTGCCCCTTCATCCAGGGCAGATTTCACACTCTTCAGAGGATCTAAATAATTTTTAGTGATCGTACTGTGTCTTCTTACTTGCCCATCCTGCATCAGCATATTCACATGTCCATAAGCAAAGCCTTTTTAATTTTAGTGAATAAAATATAGCTATCTGACCACTGTCTGAAGCTCCCAGATGACCTTATTTTTGACCAAGCATGCTCACTTTTTACATTATGCTGCACTGTGATCTTCATGGTGGTTAGAAAGCTAAATGAATCACTAAGACTATAGCTTTGAGTCCCATCCCAGTTGTTCATACACTCTGGTCAGGATACACTGCAGCAAAACACGCTGGTCTCATTTTCAGTTTGCATTTCCCAAAGGCTCTATGTAAACAAAAGGGCTGCGAAAGCCCCCTGACTGTTCCCAGTGCCTTCATGAGGGCAAAACCCAGGAAGATAGAGTGTTTATTCTCTATGCCTTGCATGTTGACAGCCTTTTAACATGAGATTTTGAAAAAGGCCGCTGACTCACTTCAAAGGGAAATCCCACCGTGGGATGGTAGCTCCTGATTGTCAGAGCCTCTTTAATCTGAACATCATGGTGCATCTGCTGGGAGGTTAAAACCGTGAATACTGTCCAGGTTTCAATCTAACATTCAGATCTAAACTTCACATCTGAAAACGTGACACTGCTGTTGTCCTTGCTCTTGCACCAGCCTACATGACTAACATATCCATGTGTTTGTACAGCATATAAGACAAATAAAGGCTGGATTTCCCAAACTGCAGCCCCAGCAGAACTTGTAAATATCAGTGGAAAACAACTCCATATCAATGGATTTCTTGCTTATGGAAGATCACTTGCATGTCTGGATTTCCTACCACTATTAAGAATTATGGCTGTAATCCTATGTGAATGGTTTTTTAGTGTTTTAATTGAAGCTAACCATCAACCGGGCAAGATAGCGCAAGCTGCATGGTCTGAGCTAGTCTGTGATCTCATTCCATTACACAATAGTTTTAGGAGCCCCTGTGGTATAACATTGCACAGAACAAGCTCCAAGGAGTTTGGGGGTTGCAGACAGTTCTGAGGAATTATTTTATGTCATGGGCAAGAGAAATGGGAATGAACAGAAGTTCAAAGTCCGATTACCGTAAGGCCAGCAAAACACATTCCTATAACCTGCAAATGTACGAAGATATCATACTTGGCTCATTTCCTTTTCTCTTGACTGTAGCAGCCACAGCTTCAGCCTTGCTTTATTTGTGCTTCATCAATGTCTTAATAAAACATGACTGTGAGGCCTGGTCCTCACCTAGTAGGTAGCTCTCCTGATGCTGGTGTGTCTGTGTGAACACCAGTCAGGGCTCAGGGCAGCAGCTCTGTCCTGGGCAAGGAAACACTATTTCCATTACATTATCTCTTTTGTTTATTGCCTTTTTTCCCCCTTAAAGGCATTTATATTTCAACCATAAAATATGCTCAGATTCAAACTTGTTCTGCACCAAGCCTCCTCCAAAAGGTCGTATTTTAAGTTTCTATTCAATAAAAAAAAAAAAAAAAAGATATGTCTGTTTGTAGGGAAGCACTGTGAAGGGCAGACTGGCTTAAAGCCACCAAATTCAGTCTGGATTTATATCCGCACCGAACACCTGCCGGGGGGTGAGGCAATGGCAAGCTGAAGGCTGCAGGAAGAACCGAGGACTTGGGGGAGATGGGGTGACACTGAACGAACAAGAGAGAAAACAGGGCTCTGCTAAATGAGGTTGCCACCCTAATAACAGGAAGGTACAGAAGAAAACAGTACTGTTAACCTACCCCTCTGAGGGATTGCGACCCAAGACACACAGAAGATATTTTGCTCTCCAAGTATTTGCCAGTTCTTGGGTTTCAGAGCTCTCTGCTATTTCAGGGCTTACCCCTGGGTCTCTCCCTGCTGCTGAGGATGAGGCTGTCTTGGATGCCCTGGCCAACGTCTGCTGCCTCTGTCTATCATGTGCTTCGTCCCTGAAAGTTTTCGGTCAAAATGAGCCAACCCACTGCAGTCCCCTGGTTTATACTCTTTAGATTGCTGCTACTAAAACCCATTGAGGAGCAACTATGCAAGCACATGAGCGAGCTGCCTAAGAGCACCGGTCCTTAGAAACTTGGGAAGAAAAGCCCTGAAGTGTTCTAAGAAACCACATTATTCTAACTGTTCATATTTTAGAGAAATAATAATGCCAGATTTGCTATCATGCTCAAAGCATTGATAGGAAGACTAACACATTGCTCAGGAGGAAAGCTCATTATAAACCATGCATGAGCCCACATATATGTTTCCTACCAAAACAGCTGTCCCAGCATTTTAAGGACTTGCCATTTCAGGATCTGATAGGCTACAATCAGAGATTACTTCTATCTACTGCATACATATCTGCATTTTTTAATGCCGTTTAACTGGATTTTTGATGATGTCTCATATTTTTACTGGGCTTTGCCCTCTGCCATGGCGAGCACGATGTTTAAAGAAACCTCACTCCCATCTGTGTGCTCAGTGCTTTGCAGAGCTTTTGTGTCTACCAAAACACATCTTAACGTCCCTTCTGTACCTCCCCGGGAGCCTTCGTGCAACAGCCTCCTGCAGTTTTAGTTATCTGTATACTTTTCTCCTTGAATCAGATGACTTCTCCCTTCCTAGACAGATTGCACAACCTGTTCCTTACCCAGACACCATGAGTCTTTCCACCCCCAGAAATTGCCACACAGATCCTTGCTGAGCCTCTCTTTCCCTAAATAATACATGTCCAGTTTTCTTAAATTCTTGGTCATCTTCTTTCATTCAGATGTCAATGACCTCTGTTATGACACTGATGTAATTTCAAACAAGCACATCTGCAGCTGGAATCCCATCTAATAACTTTTTTCTTGTTATATAAATAAAAATATATGCTGTAGTCCTTTGTGGGTGGAGCAGTGAAATTATCACAATGGTTTTGTGCCCCATTAGCATCTCTGACCTGATTTAACACAGGCCAGCTCACATAGCCTCTTACTCAGTGTTTTCCATGGATGGGGCACAGGCGAGCCACGTACATGGAGCTCGTGGGTTTGTGTCATGTGCAATGAGACAGGAGAGGATGGGAGGGAATTCATGCCACCTAGATGAGGTGCTGTAGTTATAACCCTAATTACCCAGTCTCTTTCTCTAACCACTGTATAACCTAATACCCTTCCCTCTGTCAGAAGGACATTTTCATGTTTCCTGTGTCACTGCCTACAGCTCTGACACCAGCACAGCTTCACTGTAAATGTTGTGACCTCAGCAAAGGCACAGTATATGGGGTCGTCTTCACAGTACAGATCATCTTCAAGGGTGTGGTAACAGAATTGAGATTCTCACACTCAGCCCAATGAAATCCAGTGGAAACAATGAGATCAGGAGCAGAAGCACATGAGATCCATTCCAGTTTTACCATAAAAGCATCAGTTACTTGGTTAACAGTGTTCAGTTTTCCCCACATAACAGTTTCCTCCAGATGATCTCCTTTATATCCATAATGACATTGTTTTCACAATCACTCTCTCCCTGTGAAAAGGCAGCCTGTCTCATGCTGCTTTATATGGTCAATTATACACACATCCTTAAGAAAGAATATATGCTTTTCACAACTTCTCTACCCTTACCGGGTCTGAGGACCAAAGCCTTGTGTTATGATGTATGTTACATCTGCAACACAGTACTGCTGTGTTTATAACCAGGGGCAGCTCCTTTCCCAAACCTCTGCCTTCTGGAGTTCTGTTGTTGTCCCATGTCCCAGCCTGCTCTCTTCCCGCACACACGAGTGTCCTCCTTCCCTCATCCTCTCTGTGCAGGTAGCTCATGGCCCTGCCATACTCCAGTGTTTGTCTTGCAGCTTGTGCGGTTCATAGGATCATGGAACAACCAGGTTGGAAAGGACCTCGAAAGATCATCTCATCCAATCTTTCATGGGAAAGGGGGCCGAGATGAGATTACCTAGCAACCTGCCCAGCCACATCTTAAAACCTCCAGTGACGGGGACTCTGCCATGTCCCTGGGGCAGTTGTTCAGTGATTGACTGTTCTCACTGTAAAAAATTTCTTTCTTATATTGAGATGAAACCTCTTCTGGTGCAGCTTGTAGCCTTGGCTGCTTGTGAAGAGAGAGTCTCCATCCTCTTTGTAGCCACCCTTCAAGTACTGGAATACTGCGATGAGGCCCCTCTGAGCCTTCTCTTCTCCAGGGAGAAGGGACCTAACTCCTTCAGTCTTTCTGGAGACTAGTTCTGCAAAACTTCTGTGTTCACAGCATCTCCTGCTAGACATACCATGTTTATATAGGATCTCCTTGCACAGCCCATGTTTACTGCCCGTGACCCTGCCACTCTCCTGTGTTTATATTCTGTGGCCCGTATTTACATCCTGTGACATCCGAGGCCCTGCTGCCTGTTCGTGTTTTTTTCTTCCAACATCTGTCGCTTAGTGCACCTTTGCTCTTGGGTTCAAAGTTTAAAATTAAATATAGTGATAAGCGAAAGATAAAACAAAACACAAGTGAAACAAGACACCTATATCCTTGCATTCTTCTGCTGATGTCCTTGATATGAATAGATCTTTCCATCCCCCTTGATATGCAGCCAGTGGACCCTTTGTACTGTGTGGGATGCAGAGATCAAAACAAGGACATTTAATGAGCTCATTTCCAACAATATTTTGAAGTTGTCTTTTTCTGGTGTATCTCTTAAATTCTCTCTGGGTATACTTTGCATTTCTCTCATTAGAAACATGCTTTACCAGTCAGGCTGCTGACATTGCAGAGAAAGTTATTGCCCTCAGCTGAAAGTTGAAACATAATTTGAGGTGCCTAAACTCACTTTCACACACAGGCACAGAGTTAAAACTCTCAAACATGCATTGACCTTTTTAACCCAACCAGCTCACCAAAATTCAGGATCTTGTATGACATTTTAGTTACAGGGAGAAAACTGAAGATGGGTTCAAACATTTTTATACCAGCTGGTTTGCCGCAAGAAAATACAAAGTCTTGCTTCCCCGGACACAGGAGCAATAACTTACATTTCATGCACAACTGGCTTTATTTTAATCACAGTTCCCAAACGATGTGAGCTCTTCCCAGGTCAGCTCTCATGCACCCTTTCCCCAACAGCACGTGGCTGTAATTTCTCAGGCTGTCCCCCCACCTTTCCTCCCGCTTCAGAGCTGGGGCTCTCTGCTGCTCAGTCTCAGGCTCATCTATTGTTCTATTTGCACATCCATAGTTCAAATGATCTCTGGAAAAAAAATTAATCACTGGGATCTATCAAATTCCTATGTTACCAGCGCCTTTCTCCATGCTTACACTGGGCTTTTGAGCCTCCTGGTTTCCTAAAAGACCTTAATGGAATCTCACAGTTAAATTAAACAAAGGCTGGGGATGACATGCCAGCTGGGAGCTTTTGCTCAACCTCCATCACAGCTTTCTGGTTTCACAGCTGAGCTGTGCAGTGCCATCCCCTTCTCCGTGCTGGGGACCTGCTGGAGAGGCTTCAGCCAAGCCTCCTCCAGCGTCCCATCACCTTGTGGTTGGTGCCAACCCTCCCAGAGCTGCCAGAGCAGGCTCTCCTATACCCACTCCCCCTGCAATTTCCTCTGAAGTTACACTTTTATTTAAATGCTTTTAGTCTGGCTTTTTGAGGGCTGAAAGGGGGTAGAGACTGCTCACACAAAAGACAGCCTGACACAAGCCCCCACAAAAGGGCTGGGCCAGGATGGGGCCAAATGGTTTCTGCAGCCACGTGGTGGCTGGGAGGGATGCTCAGCCCTAAACACTCACAGAGCAGAAAATGCCAGATTTCAATCACCAGACCTGAGCTGTGGCTCTAATGAGGATAATGGCCTGTACTTTAAAGGGCTTGAATTCATCAACATTTGGAGTGTGCTGTGCTGACAGACTCAACTATCACCATTACACATCATCCTGCTATTTGACCTAACTCACAAATTCTTTTGTTCTATCCTGCAATTATTTGGAGCTAGAAATAAGTCAAGTTTCATGAGTGCACGAAGGGTGCATGCTCAGAGGCATCATGCACACCATGGGCCATCACTCATGCATCCCTCCTTGGAGCCCTGCAGCTCACGTGTGGCTGCAGAGGTGTGTAATGCCCACAGGGTGCATACACCATGAGTCATTATTTCCAAGGCTGCAGCACACATGCTGTTAGAAATGTGCCTTTTGTCTCCTCAAAATTCACCTGGATACAGTGTGCAACCATGGCTTTCATTATGCCTTTTTTTTTTTTCACATTGTATTTTGCACAACAAATTCATGTACTGTAATCAGATTCCTTTCACACTTGTTTTTGATAATCTGAGGAGGCTGAGCTTGTATTTCTCATTGGAAGTGTTTTTTTTCCCTCCAGTGCTCAGCTAGTTCCCATGACACATTTCTTAGCTTCTCCAGTTTGCCAGCATACTTTTAAAAGGACTCCAGAACTGCAAGAATTTTTCCAGGATCAGCTTTAGGCAATTAGAAAGGCAAAGTATCTTCTCTGTTCCTACTAAACATCTTCCTGGCTTGTACAGACAAAAAATTGCTTCATCCTGTCCTGTCACCTTGGGAGCTCATGCTGTATTGCTTGTCAGATAGGACCCCTAAATCCTTCCAGTGTTACTGCTTTTCAGAGGCAGCCTCATTCCACAGATGGTCAGCTCTCCTTGCTATGAAATCTGTAATTTTCCGTCTCTCTGTTTTAGAACACCAGTTGTTTGAATCAGTTCAATTTAGCTCTCTCTCCAAATTATTCTAGATGACAGCCTTATCTTCTTCATTATTTATCATTCTGTCAAATTTTGTGTCATCTACAGTAAATTATGTCAGCAGTGTTTCTTGTATTTGTTTCCAGGACAATGCAGAAGATGGTGAATAGCACTGAGTATATACTGATCCCTGCAGTTCATCATTAGATAACTCCCCATTGACAGCCACTTCGTGAGACCTATCAATTAGCACATGCACGATCCAATTGTGTGCTTTACTGACGTTGTATACTGTTCTTTTTAATTGTAATGCTGCAGGAGTACCAAGCTCTGAAAAGCCCTATTTACCATCACCACTCAACTCTGCAGTCCTCCCAATAATGAAATTAAACTAGTCTGAAAAAGACAGTGAACCATGTGTCTGCCATTGATTTTGTTCTTATTGTTTCCTTCTTTGATAACTGAATCCTGCTAATGGAAGTATTCCCATCACCTTGTCTGAGAGTGGCAGGGTAACTGGCCTGTAGTTACGTAAATAATCTTCATTTCCATGTGTGACCGCCTTCACACGGGCCCATGTCCAGCCCTCCTGATCTTTCCAGCTTTTCTAATGTTTATCATCGGTGCGCCAAGTTTCCCTCCCCTAACTCCTTTATGGGTCTTGAGTTCAAGTTACCTGGACCTGCTGATTCTCAAATATGTTCACCACTGCACTGTTAATGGTCTGGGAAGCCACAGAAACCCACTGTTCTCTTTCTTGCCAATACAGAATTATTTATTGAATGTTTTCACTTTCTTTTGTGGAGCTCCCAGAAGGAGGTTTCTGATTGCAATTTTACAAGGAAGTTACAAAGTCTGGTCCCTGTGCCAAGTTCCCCATTCGTTGTAGGGTGTTTTTGTCTGGCTCAGCCCTATCTGGATATAAGCATGTTGGCAAATAGGACTGGCAGAGACTTGCTGTGATATAATCTTGTGGCCTTATGATATAATCCCGTTCACAAGCTGTTTAAGCTTAAAAGTAGCTGGATTGTTTGTTTCTCTGGGAAAGGCTCAGAGAACCTCATTCCCCTGGAAGAAACTTCCTTCCAGTTTCCAGCCTAACCTTATTCATTGCTAGCTTATAAATATTTTGCTGCACCAACATTTTCCTTTTTCTTAAGCATCTTTTCCAACCCTCACACGTAGTCCTGTGTTGTATAACAGCCATATTATACAACAGTGTCTTCGATGTGATCGGTGAAAGAGCCATGGTGTTTTTGTTTCTCCATATCTAATAGACTCCCTGTTCTAACCATTCAAGACATTCTTCTCTGAACATGTTCCAGTCTGAATTCTTCTTTCCTGACCCTAGGATGACCAAATGAGGTCTTACCAAGGCTTTGCATAAGAAGTACTGATATTCCAATTTTTTTTGCTAGCGATGCGCCACTCAATGCATCCCACTTTTTTCTCTTAAATGCCCTATTACATGTATTCTTGCTTCTTGTTATGGCTTGTAGAAACTAAGGAGATGGCAAGAAAAGTAAAAATACAATTACTTATAAAATAAATCATAGACTGATTTCCAAAATCTCCACATTATCTTAGAGGCCTAATCTCACTTTCATGGGTGTTTCAGCTCTAGTGCAGTTTTCTGTAGTGCTTAGGCATGTGATGTACATGCAGCCCTTAAATTCAAATTCTCCTAAGACCTGACCTGCACCTTTAGGTCCCTAAACATCTGACCTTAAGCAGTTGGAGTACCTCTTAAAAAGGACTTCAGGTTGTATGTCACAAACATTTTTTAAACATTCCCTTAAAGGTCATAGAGCGTGCAGCTCTAAGAGCATTGTAAATGGGATGCATCAGTAGTGACTAATCATAACTGTATGGAAAGTCCTCAAAGTATTTGACTAATAAAGGCAACAGTAGATTTTTCCTTAAATAGTCTTATACCAGGAAAAAGCTAACAGGAGTTTTCCATTGAAGACTGAAGGATAGCTCACTGATGATGATGATGATGACCTTGATACAGAAAAAGAATATGTGTAGGATCCCAGGTCTTCTCACTTGCATCTACTCTGGGAGTTTAGTGTCCAATATTTTTATGGTATCAGCTTTCCTCTTTTCATGTCATGCTTATCACCTTACAACTTGCATAAAATTGTCCTTTCTCACATTTGACGAGGACTCAGGTTCCCCCACACAGAAAGGGAATACCAAAGAATACCAGCAGGGAGGATTGGAGACAGAGATGATCACTGCATGAGAAAGACCTATGTGTGCCTCAATTCATCTGCCAGGGGAGGCAGCTGAAGGCTTTGAGATATATGTCTGTAAAATCATGAAGAAAGAAGGTAAACTGAGAATAATTGTCTGATTTTACTGTCAATACAAGATCAAAGTGAAGACAAGAGAGGTAAATTCAAACCACACAGAATGAAATACTTATTTACACTGTGCCTGAGCCCCTAAGCTATGGGCACGTGTAGGCTGATAGAGTACATGAGGCAAGTGTCACTGTATGCTTGCATTTTCCCTATGTTTTTCCCTAGGTGTCCATTTTTGGTCCCTGTTGAAAATACGATTATAGGCTAGGTGAGCCTTGGGTTGGAGCTGGCACGAATGTTTTCTGTTCTTCTGTGGTGTGGGTGCATGCCTGCTCTGCTTTGGCTGTGCTACGCTGGCAAACATGGGCTGTTGACCTACTTCCTTATAGTACTACATGAATGGAGAAGCATGAGGGAGGCTTCAGTGGAGCCGTTGTTGTGCCTGGCTCCTGTCCACAGCAAATCAATATTGCAGTAGGTCACTGAGATCAGCTGCATTTCTGATCACAACCAGTTTGTGTTGACATTATTTTCTCTTTGCCGTGGTGGCTGCTGACTCCTCCTCATCTCTGACAGCATGGCTTCATGTTACAAGTAAATCAGTTTTGAAAGTAGTTGGTATTTAAAATGGTGCTCTTGCTTTGCTCTCTCCACCCTTGGCTGCACAGTCTCCCACCGCTTTCCTGCCCTGGTGCTTTCCTGACTCCACAGTAAACTGGTTCAGGGATTCAGTCCTCCAGAAATTACTCCTTATTTTGTGGGGTTATTGTTCCCATGGGTTAGTACCACAAGCCGGTTCACAATGAGGTCAGAGCACTGTTACCGGTTCAAGGAAACAGTGGGAGGGGATGGGAAAATGGACCAGGAATACACTGTTCATGAGCTGTACTTAGTTTGACTCTGCAACATGATTCCTCATCCCAGAAAATTCTGGACCTGTCTGAACAGAGAGTTAACATCTTTGTCCATACCACTTTGCTGTGGAGTGAAGTTTGCTTAATACAGTCCTTTGAAAGATTATTTTGAAAAAAAAGATGGATCTGCTCCTGTGTTTTCAGCTCAGGCACTCATTTCTTAGAAACAAAGACCATTGTTAGTCATGTCTGCATGGAAGACATAGAGAAACCAACATTATTTGAACATCTGACTATTCTTAAATTAATGGGGATAAGATAATAAACCAGCCCATAATTAACTTTACGGTAATATTTTTCAAAACAGATGATCAAACTTTAACTGCTCGCATTAAAATACCGATATAAAGCCTATGCTCTAATAATGATGTTAGGTATCTAATAGCAATTTCAAACATTTAATTAGACTAGTTCTTCAGATTAATAGATCAACTTGCACTCCAAATTCTCTTTATGCTCTTTACAAACACCAATTAAGCCTTATGCTACTCCTGCCAAGTCAGTTAATAGTATTATACCAGTGATATGAGGACCAAAGGGGTTTCCCATCCCATCATGCTTCCCTGAGGAGGCACAGGTGGCTGTGCTCCAACTTTGTGCACCTCTGCCAAGTGCTGAAAGTTAGGTGACAGGGACCTGGGCCCAGGAGTAGGGCACCCAAATTATGATAAAAAAGTCAATGATGACAAGCTCAGTGTGCTTGGACTTAAGAAACAGGTAGGCACAGTTTATATTAGGGAATCCAGTCACCTGCAGGTGGACACTGTTGGGACCCTGATGCATTTCAGAAACATTTAGGTACTTTGACTTCTAACTGGTGTAAGACAGAAAAGGGGTGTGGGAGCAAGATCAAATAGCACAGGGCAAGGTCCAGACTGCTGGCGTTGGTGTCTGTGATGGGCTTGGGCAGGACCTGACTGTTATGAACTGGTGGGTGGTTGCCAATGCTGCCAACCTGGCACAGGCACCAACACCGTGATATGCTCCAGGATGCTCCAGTTTCCATACACCTGTTCCCTTGCCAGCCAGGAAAAGCTTTATATGGGATTATGGATGTGGTTACCTATGCACTCTTGGACTTGCAGACTGCACTCCCCAACAGGTCCCCAGTGCTCCCCTTCAGATATCTGTGGAGTCCAGATGTTTCTCACACAACTGTCCCTTAACCACCTGTGAGATGCAGCCATGCCTCATGATGCCCTCTCCACCTTCTGTCAGTTTCTTAAACTGTTGTTTGTTATCTTCAACAATTTCTCATGACACGTTCTGTGGTTTCCCTCATCCTGCTCAGTTACCCTCTCTCAAACCACGGTCTACTTAACGGCCTGATCATTTTTCTGCAGCCCTAACACAAGTCACAAAGACCGCCCAGAGAAACCATGCCACAGCATCAACGTCTTCCTCAGCACATGAGTGAGCGCAGAAACACCACAGTTTGGGTTGAGCCAGTAGTGCTCTCAGCAAGGGGAAAGCCAGTCTGGGTCTGACCTTATACTCACCATGAGCAGATGGAAACTCATGTCTTTCCCTTGCCAGGAGCATTTTATATCATCCTGGCATTAGGAAAAACATAAAGCTAGGCCAGGAGGGCAAACCTAGGTCTCCTTGCCTGCAGGTGTGTCCTACAGTGTCCAGCTGCTGCTAACTCACTACCTCCTCTCAGCAGAACATCTCCTGTCTGACAGCAGTGGGTTGCCGTAAGTTTAAGGCTCCTCTGGGGAGGAGAGGTGAGAGTTGAGCCCCAGTCTCTTGGCCTGTTGCAGTCAAGCAAAACAACTCTCACTCCCAGCTTCTCCAACACCTACATTTTAAGCAGTGTTATCCCTGTTCCTCTAGTCATCCTTGTCCAGGGGAGTGTCTTGCTCCAAAACCTAAATGCACAAAAGGTTTTGAAGGTCAAAGCTCGATAGCTTCCACTGTCCCAACTCTATCCTTGTTTGGGATAGGGATAAAGAGGTCCAAATTATGCAGTTTTGAGCCCCCAAACAATCTTGATCTCTTCCAGTAAGTGGTTGACTCTGCTCTGCTAAACCACGCCGCGCTTCAGTTGCAACACTGCTGCCTGACCTTGCTGGAGTGGCATGGCGTGTAATGAATGCTTGCAAAAAGTACAAAGATGATTTGATGGAGGGCACTCGAGAAGTGTAAAGCGATATAGAACCTGCAAAACAAGTTTAATTAAATGCTTTGAATTGCTCTGAGTTATGTAACCACATTAAAACAGTAGCATCAATACAAAAACGCTGAGCAGGAGCTAGGATTTTCCGAGCTGGGATAGTAAAAAAGTGCTAAGAATTCAACCTCCTCACCCACATTACTGCATATATGGAAGACAAAGAATCCATTGCCAATTTTTCTAGTGAAAGAGTCACTAGTTCAGTAGTTAGTCCATGTGTTGTTATTTATCTCAGCAAGGTGCACCAGAGTCCTTGGGGCATGACTCTCAAATTTTTCTGCATCATGGAAAGAAGGAAGAGGATGGAGGAAGGTACTGTCCCTCACCTGCCTGAGACAGAGTTTCCCCTCTTTCTGTGAACGAGGGACTGAATGACCCCATATCATATGAGTGACTCCAAACAGCTGCCCTAGATGACCTACACTTCTCCCCTAATTAAAAGTCCTCCCAACAAGGCAAGTCCCTTTTACAATCTGTTAATCTCAATGGTATATTTTCTCTCTGTTCAGATTAGACTGATTTACATTTATGAGATATGAGATGATGGAGATTTTCCAATTTCTTTTTGGGAAGTAACTTTCTCACATAGGTAATAGGCCAAATTTTGGTCTTATTGTCTAAATCTACCTTCTTTACTCTGATCAAAGTTTAATGTTGTGTTTGCCACCTCAACATTTTCCTACTAAAGACCATTGTTTTACATCATTGCTAAAAGGGGCAATGGCCATATAAAATCAATTTGCCATACAGTGATATATGGGAGGAGTCCTCATGTGCTGAAGCTGCAGCCAGAGATGATCCCTTTCTGCCCTGTGATAGCCTAATTTAGAAGCAGGAAATTCCTTGGAATAACCAGCTCCCAGTCCTAGCTGAGAGCTGGCTGATAAAAGTGTTGTGAAATATTTAACTGCATAGTAGCAGAAGATTAAGTACAGATGTGATCTAGAAAATCAGTTATACCTAGAGCGAACACAAACCTCCGTACAGCGTCCCCAGCTCCAGCAACATCCAGCAAGCCGATACCTGACTGGCAAGGGATCTGCCTGCTAGCTCTGTGGTGCCTGGAGCTGGCCGGTGGGCACCTCCGTCCCTTGTCTTGCTGGCGTTCTCTCCCTGCCGGCACACAGTTAGAGCTGATATTCTCCCTTTTCTCAGGAGTTGCCTTTATATCTAATTGCCTGCGATATAAATGCTCTCAATGAAGTCATAGTGCTTGAGAACACAGGAAGGTGACAGTGCTGCAGGAGCTACTCTGCTGTGGCTGTTACCACCCAAGGATACAGGAAAGATTGCACGTTGCATGGAAAGATAACACATGTTCTTAGACAAACTGAAAGATCTGGAAAAAACAGACAGTGCAGTCTCAGTCCCCCTTTGCTAGACCTTTTCAGGAGTCTCTGAGATCTAAAGTTTGCCTTCCTTGCTTGCTAAAAGGCAGTGACCACTGAATGGCTCAGTGGCCGTTTGGGTGGCTTTTGCAAAAGGGCCAAGGCAGGTTTGGGCTCCAGATTTTCCTCAGGTATTTGCTGTCCACAGGTGAGCACTTGGATTATCCTACCTTCCACATGAGCTACAACACTGCAAAACAGGAAACTCTTTACTGGGGCCATTTTGGTGCTAAGCCAGGCTGCTGTGGGACTCATTTCATGTGTGCAGTGGTCATCTGGGCTGCTGCATTACTGGATGGGTCTGAGAGCTGAGCGCTACCTGGGGAAGCGGGTGGGGGACAGCCAGCCCCCCAGCTCAGACTGTAGCTGGGCGCAGGACGTGGGTGTCTGACCCATGTAAAAGCAGCCTCGTGCTTTTGCCTTCTGCTCCAGACAGAGCAGCTGAATTCAGATCTCCCCCGGTCAGGAGCTGCAGCACACACGTGGAAGCTGTTAACAGCAACATCCAGCAACCCCTGCCATGACGAGATGTTTTGCTGCTACTGTCATGGACACCCCTGCTGTTGCAAGGGGAAAAGTGTCCTCGCAGTCCTTCCTGTAGCATTTACTGCTCTTTATTTACCTGGCAATGCCGTAATCTTTGGTTAGATGTGAATACGAACTACCTCGAAGTAGGATATTTAGGATCATTACAGGAACTGGGCAGAATGTGAGCACACAAACCCACATTTAAGTTGCCCAAAAGACATGACCCTACTTTCTTGGGTGCCAGTTATTGGGGGTTTCCAGGTACTGACAGCTCAGAGCTTTCAGTGGCTGTAGTTGTATTTGTTCATTACAGCAGTTCTGTCAGTTAAGATCCTTTTATCTGGGTGCCTTGAATAAGGATCCAGAAGTGTGAAATTTTGGTCCTGGAGTTTGGAATTTCAAGCAGTTGCAGTATTTCCTTGCTCCCTGGCTCTCATCCCAGGGCCTATGCGTTGGACTTACATTACTTACTTTCTAAGCAGACTAAGTTCTGATACCTTTTTGGTGTTACCCAGCAGATACCTTCATAAGCTTTTATTTAGTTATAAGTATCAAGTATTTCTACAATGAATTCAAGGGAAAAAAAAATGAGAGTTTAATTTCTTTGCACACAGATTACAATCACTCAGGCAATTCTTTGTCTCCTTATGACCCAGTGAATGCGAATGGGATGGTTTTGATTGCTGCCCAGAGGTGGCTGGCTGGCTCTGACTCACTGCATGCAGTTTTACCTACAGCCGCTGGAATACTCTGAGTCACAAGGAGAGGCATAGCAGCTGACAATGAGAGGTAATCATGCAAAGGATATTACAACCATGAAGGCACTTTAGGCACAGCTCCTGGTGGACAGCAGAAGCAGGGCACAGATATATCTATGTAATTCTTAATTAACTACAAAAAGTGGCTGGGTCCCTTTTTCGCCTGCCTCTCCCTCTTATTTCTCAGACCATAAACCAAATCTTCAGCAGGTATAAACTGGCACAGGCTCTTTGACTTCAAAGGAGCTGCATCAGTTTGAACCAACAGAGATTCTGGCGCCATATGGCCCTAATTATGTTAATGTGAGGCCCAAAGGATGCAGTGCAATAATAAAAAGGAAATACTGTGTGATCCATCATAGCTTTGGCACTCAAGGCAGGACTTTCAAACATATTTAGGCACCAAAAGAAGCAGACAGGTGCGTAGGAGATTTTCTGTGTTCCATTTCCCCACGATAAAAATCTATTTCCTTTCTATCCCAAACCAGGCTTGACAGTCACTGCAAAGGGAGAGAAACTGCTCGCCTGAAGTGACCAGGGAGAGACAAATTTTTTATCATCATGGAAATAAGTGATATTTTTCCAAGGTGGACCTATAACCACTTCGTCTCTAGACTTACTACCTCTCTGAGTGCTCAGTGGGGTACCGGCACTTGCAGCCCTGGGTAGCTCCATGCCAGCGCCTGCTAACGCCTACGAGGGTACGGGTAAGTCGGCTGCAAGGCATAGCTGGAGCAAAACTTTGGCAATAAGTAAGGTTCTCAACAAGATGAATGATTCAAACCAGGCTCACCTGCCCCGAGGAGTATCTGCTGAGGCATATGAAGTCACGCTGCCCATTGTCACGGCTCCTTGCAGTGCCATCCCAGCGCACGGAGCTGCAGCAGGATATTAGGAGGACAAGTGCAACATGTTCCTGTTCTAAGCAGATGGAAACCTACCGCACCCTGAGTTCCCCCAGGCCCATTGGTATGGAAACCTTCAACGGCATGGAAACTTCCTTTGATTTTAAATCCAAACAACTAACCACTGTTATTCTTGGACATTTATATTACATTTTCCTCATATTTTCCATCTCATGGATGATTAAAAACAAATTATTGCATTAAGGTGTTTGAAGTTAGGATGCTCTGTGCAGCACTTGTTTGTTTCTAAGTCCTTGTCAGGAATTTCCTGCTGATCTGGTTTTACGTTGCCTTTACCTAAAACAAATTTTCAGCGGGGACTGAAATAGTCCCTAAACAGTTTAAAAAGGGTTCTCCCATCTCAGGCTGTTTTCTAAAAGCCTTGTAATCTTTGTCTTGCCAGGTAATGAAGCAAGATTGCTGAGAGCATACTCATGTTGCCCTAAAGGAGTGGGAAGCAGATTGCTTAATACAGCAAGAGTTACATCCCACATAATAATTTTCACGGTCATTTTTCATTGTTCTGATGCCTTTATATTGGTGCTGTCTTGTACTGTACTTAGGAATGATGCAACTCTGATGCTGTAATAACCTGGTAGGCAGCTGGATAAATTCCCTTAAAAAAAAGTCACCATTTCACAAAGAGTTCCTAGCATGAAAACATGTTTACTGATTGCTTGCATTTTGCATAATTTTCTTCTTTGGATATGTTACTGCTAAGAGGTTAGATGCAGTACCAGCGCATGGGTGTACTCACTGCGCGGTGCTGCTGCCCTTCTAAAGAGCTGGCAGTACTGGCTGCTTTTGCTCTAATTCCCAACATGTACTAATGTGTCAGAAGTACACATTAACCTTGGGACTAGCCAGAAAATGTGGAAAGTGAAGAGTAAGGTAAACGGAACAGTCAGGGTGTTCTCCCTGTATATGCGAGAATAAGGTTTAAGACTCTACTCTGCCCGAGGCAAACCAGTTAATGGAAATAGGGCTCCTGAAAGCTGACAAATGCTTGTCTGCTCTGCTAGTCTGCAATGGGCTTCTAAATTTATTCAGAGTTTTCTTTTTACTATTAAAAGCAGCTATCAAAGTGGGTTTGATCAAAACCAACATATTTCTGAAAAATACTGGATTTTGTGTTTTGACATTTCCTGGTGAACAGACTTTTGTAGCTGATACTCCAGAGTGGTTCCGGGCAACTGCAGTGAAACATGACAGAGACTGAGTCAGATGGGTTATCCTGTATTCCTTCATGTAGAAGGCACAAATAGTCCTGCCACCTGGTTGCAATAGAGCCACTTCAATAAGCCATTAAATTACTGATGGCGCCCTATGAGATAAAATATCCCAGCCGATATTGCCAAAATGTACACTGTAAATAGGATCATGACCTCTTACATTTTAGTTTCAGCATGTGAACATTTACAAGATGAAAACCCAGTCCTGCACATTTTTGTGACTGTAACTAGTGTTACACATGTAAGCAATGTTTCCCCTTTGGCTCAAGTTATTTATTAGCACAAATATTTGCAAGATCAGAACATTAACACCTAACATGTTTTAGGAAAAAAACTAGCAACAACTCATATGCAAGTCTCTATAGTTTCTGAATATTTCTATAAAGTACCTGAAGTTCCTATATACTGCGCAGCAGGGAGTAACACACATCTTTAAAAAATCACAGGATTTGTTGACTTACACTCAACTGAGAAAAAATGTGAAAAAAAATATTATTTTTATAGCAAATTCCTCAAATATTTACCAGGTGAGGTATCAATAACAAGGCCTTAAATAGGTTCTTAATTCCACAGCAAGGTATTTAAACAGTAGCTTGATTTTCAAAAATGCTGGACAACAGCACTGCTTATTGACATCTTTTCTGAAGGTCAAACTGCAGACTTAGGTTCTTACTATAGACCAAAACCATATATTTAGGCACTCATTTGGAAAATTTTCATTGCTAGTTCCCTGAAGTGACATTTCATCCTTGTGTTTGGGTAGAGGATGCTCATCTAATTAGCACAAATGCTTTGCAACACCCAGCTATTGTGATCTCATTATTTCTCTAGCCTTCTTGGTTTGTAAAATGCAGGCAAATACTGCACTGAATATTTACTGGGGACCTGGATATTGATGGTCCACTGTTAGAGATCATAAGCATATGTAAAACCTCTTTTGTATTTTCCATATTTTGCAACCACTTTCTTCTCCTCTTCTTATGTCTTAATCTCTGCAGAGAGCTCTGTGATGAAATCCTTAGTACAATTAAGA
Organism: Phalacrocorax carbo; assembly: GCF_963921805.1. Taxonomy (NCBI): domain Eukaryota; kingdom Metazoa; phylum Chordata; class Aves; order Suliformes; family Phalacrocoracidae; genus Phalacrocorax; species Phalacrocorax carbo. Next base: position 118,523,196 of record NC_087515.1, read on the forward strand.
TAAAGGATTCATTATGATTCATCCAGAATAGGGATAACTGCATGGACTTAAACTAAAACCAGAAGGTTTTTCCCTAGCATAGTCTTTTGTCAGAAATCAGACATTGCCTCCCCAGTTGCCTCAAGGCTCTTGAGATTTGTAAGCTACGTGGACAAGCATGGGCCAAATTTCAGATATCTCTTTCTCAGTGAGAGGCTCAGGTTGAATCCAGACAAAACACAGGAGTTTCACTTTTGGAGCTGCTCCCGGAAAAACGAGGGATTTGAGCTTTTATTTCGTATGACATGGATCATGATTTCAAATCTGACACTTAGAAAAAGGTAAGAGCTCCAGCTGAAGTGAGAAGAAAAGGGCTGGAAGGAGTCTAAAAGATGACCAAATCCAGGACGCTGCATTGTAATCACCACATTATGCACCTTCCCTTACAAAAGTATCCATTATCGTGTTAAAATCAGCTCAAGTTTTCGCCCCCACAGTCATACTGGCACTCTACAAGAGGGCGTAGGGATGGCTGCAAACAACCAGATTGGATCAGACATCCACCCAGTGCAGCGTCCCATTGCTGCCGCTGTCCCCGTCTGGTCCAGGCAAGCAATGGGACCAGGGCAAACATGCAGCCAGCCGGCCCCACAGTGGTCTCCCAGCCCCTCTCACTCATGGCACGGGGCTTCCTCGGCCAGAGGTGGTGACTTTGATTTAACACCCACTGTGGGCTTTTTTATTGTATGAATTGGTTCAGCTGCTTTTTTGAAATCATATAAAGGCTTAACATCTATAAGGTCCCATGGAAAGGTTTTTTCAGCTTAAATTCACCTTGTTCAAGTACCTGCTGAGGGGCCCCTTCCACTTCCACAACGTTCTTGGAAAAAATCAGAAAAACTTTTCTTTGTGGATACCAAAAGGGAGTTTTTAAAGCTTCAAGCAATGATTTGTACATTAATGAGCCCCGTGGAAAAGGCAAAAATAATCCAAAGAGTATTGGAGGGAGCCTGCAGAGCACTCTGAGGAGCCCGCTAGATGCCATCATGTGAAGCTGCCAGGAGCTCATGGAAGAGCAGACACCATTCAGGTTGCCCACTCCAGGTGAGCTGGCGCTGGCAGAAGTGCAGCGCCAGTCTGGACAGCTACTCAGAGAAAGGTGAGACCTGCTGGAAGGATGGCAACAGCAGAGCTTCTCAAATGGAGCAAATCAAAGGCTTGGAGAGGTCAGGAGGAGTTATTTATGCTGAGGGGTAGCGTTAGCTGGAGAATAATTGCTTTCAGACTGCTTTTGGACAATTGCTTTTTGGCTGCCCTTAAACCATTGCTTTTAGGTTGACCTCTGCGGGTTCATCTGGTGCTGTTCTGCCTCTTTATTAGTTGCTATTAGTAATCGTAGCCTGCAGCTATGGGGCAAAGAAGCACGGGGAGAAATAAAACATGGGAAGAGGTAGAGAGGGAAGGCTCTGCTTGGGATGGTCTGCTGCAAAAATGGTCTCTGCTGAAATGTGGCGCATCCCTCTCTGCAGAACGAGGATGTTGCAGACTGACCTGCAGTTGGGCCCAGAGCTGAGACTGCCAGGGCTGAGGTGATGCAGGTTCACCATAAGCCACCAAGAGTAAACTGAGATGGTCAGGGTAGTTTAGGAGAGCAAATGGCAACTTTGGAGAGCTCAGAGGACTCAGAGCTGTGGGAACGGCAGTTGAGAGCCTTCTGTGGTTGCTTCTGCTGGGGCAGAGGTAAAGCCCTGGTGCCCCTGCTGGGGCCAGGCAGTGGACTGGACATTCCCCAACAAACTTCAGCTTGTTTTCAACCTGCAGGCTCATTGTATGCACATTGGTAAATGCCAATTGCCATCAAGATGGACATGTCATTTGGTTTCCCAGGTGTCTGCATATTTGTGTGAGGGACCTCTAGGCGGTTGAACCTGGCCTGTCTGGATTGGGAATCAGCCCTTGCCAGGAGGATTTCATCATTTTGAGTTACTTTGATGCGCTGATGTGCCACGCTGCTGCATTTCAGCGCTTTCTGATTTAGCAATGAAATCACAGACACATGCTCCTGTTGCAAGCAGCTCTGCTGGGGGAGGCTGGTACTGTCCCCAACAGTTTGCACTGCTCCCATTACCGGACATCGTGGCTTCTGTTGGGCTGCTGGCACATGTAGTCCCCTGAGCTCTGCAAATGTGTGGGCTTGGTGATGGGCTGGTGTCATGAGCTGGCATGGCCAGCTTTGCCAGAAAGGGGCCAGGCAGCTCTCATACGCCTCCCCCTCTGGGGACAGTGTGGTCCCCAGGCTGCCCAGTAAGACAGCGGCTCTAAAGGGCTCCTAACTCTTCATTATAGAATGGGACATCCTGGAGGTTTGCAAAGTCATGCACCACTTATAGGGCAGGCAGGGATCACTGACTGTGTCTTTGAGTACAAGCAGGGCACATAATATACTGGAGCCAGGATCAAAACAGGTAAAAAGAGGCAATTTTTTAACTCAGTGAATAGCAGATGTGTGGCACATGTTGCCAAAAGGGGCTATGGATTCAGGGAGGTTACAGGGCTTCACCAAGAGGCTTGAAAAAGAACTTTCCTGGACAGGCTCAGAAAACCCCTGATTTTGGAGTAGCTGGAGGCTGGGAAAGCGCTTGGGGAAATGTTCTATACACCCCATATCCACCCCCAGAGTCCTCCATCATGGGACATGCAGTGAGGTGTGGTGGAATACCAGGGGACGGCCTTGGCCCCAGGGTCCTTGGCTGGGCTGCGGTGATGGGGATGGGGGTGACACCTCCACTCTGACAGCAAAGGAGGTACAGAAGCAGCAGTGCTCCCAGCAGCAGTGTCAAGCCCTAGATGGATTTAAAAAAACCCCTGTGGTCAATTAAAAGGTGCTAAGGACTTCTGAGCATGCTCCTTTGTTGCTAACTAGAGGCATCAGGGGGTGGTGTCTGCCCCTGGATGGGAAAATCTAGTGCAATTCCCAGGGAGGACTCTCTTTTCATTACTTCTGCAATTTACCTGAAAAAAAACCGGTCTCTTTAATGCAAGCTGCAAGTACTGCCATTATAAATAAAAGTGACACTAATTCTGCTACAGGAACAGCGCCTTGGCATTACATTGCTCCAGCACGCAACATACATGCTGTTTAACGCTTTGCCAAAACGTAACTCTTAAGCAAAACAGACTCTGTATTTTCTAAATGTGGCTTCCTATAGCTACAACTGTAGCAGCTTAATTAGGATGTGTGTACACGTGTGTGTGTTTTTGTGCATGCACACACGAGCCTCTAATTTTTATTTTTCAATCTTCCTATATGAAAGAAAATTTCTTTCGTGCCTGGATGTGAAAAAAAAGGTCATTTATTTACTGAGCTTGTAACGGCTGTAGTTCCCGGGGAGACAAGCACAGACACTCTTCAGAGGCTTCCTGAATCAAATTGTTTAGCAGCATTTTTTCTTCATGCTTGCTAATTGCTCTGTGCAGCTGGTTTTATTTAAGAGGTTAGTATTTTCAAGTTGAAATGAGGACATATTGCAAACTTTACCCCACAGTTCACCGTGCTATATACTATGCACAGCAGCTCAGACTGTTAATCATAGGTGAGGGTTAAAAAAGACAAACTGATGCAATGGCAGAAAGACATATGAGGATACAGCCAGACAGAGCAGCTTAGAGCTGCAAACAAAGCTACTGTCCCAGTGAAGGACATGCACATTGCAAAATATGTTAGCTCAGTGCATCCCTTTGCACTGCAGTGAGGAACACATGCAAAAGTACTGTTGCAGGTAAGGAAACCCTCAAATGCCATCAGGACGACATGTCTGACTTACTTGCTTTGTCTGGGGGAAGAAAGATCTGGACAGGCTCTTCACGCAGGGCCAGGAGGTCTCCGCTCGCAAGTCTGGGTCGGCGCTACAGAAGTGTCACTGGAGCAGACACTGAACATGCAAACCTTGACCTTCTCAAGGCTGTTCCCAGGCAGCAATCCTGCCCCTGGTAAATGTATTACACGTGTAGGTGCTCCCTGCAGCACAAAGGTGTCTAAACAGGTTGGGGTCAGTGGAGACCCAGCCTGTGCTCTCAGATGGGATGCTTAATGGGCCAAATATAATTCAAACAACATGAATGCAAACACTACCTTGAGAAAAAAAACTAGGAAATTGCCTTTCCAACTTCAGGATATGGCACTGAATGCCAGATATATTGGGTTTTGTTCTCCTAAGACTCCTGTTATTTCTGGTAAATACATTCAATAGACAAGCCATTCAACAACGGTAAAGTTTTGATACAGGTTTCCCTTCGTACGCCCCCTCCTTTCTACCCACTTTTCAAAATTGTGCAAATACATTAACGGATTACAGGGTTAAAACAAAAATAAACAATTTGTCCTTCATCAAGACAGTTCACATTGCAGATGACCTAGGTGTGGCATAATAAGGCTGCTACAAGACAGCCTGAATCTAAAACAATTCCACCAGTTCAGCCAGCCTGCTTGCTCATCTTGAGGGTAGTAGCATTTCTACCACTTGCAAACAGGCTGCTTCACCCTTGGGAAAACGGTAGATCAGGAGGACCAAGGGTGTGCAGCCGCATTCCTGCTCTGTTTAGCACTGTCCAAGGAACTGGTAATGGAAAAGGAATGAAAGGAATCCATGTCTTCTGGTAGAATTAATCCCCTGAGGATTTCCAGTCTGTAAGCAAGGCTGGGCCATATAGGAGGTGAATGCTAGTGTTCAGCTGAGAGAACTGAAGCTTTTAATTTAAAAATAAAAAAAAAAAAAAAATTTTTTTTCATTCTGTTTGCTTGCAACAAAAAAAAAAAAAGGGAGGGGGGAATCTTACTTTGGGGATTTAGAGCAAGAATCAGCTACAAATTAAAGTATGCCTTTTTTTTCCAAGCCTCAAGGGGCTGAAAGACTAAGTATTTTCAGTATTAAACCCCCTCACCAAATACGTTTCCCACTGTTTTCAGTGAAAATGCAATGTAATCAAAATCAGTTGGGTTTTTTTAAAAACAAACAAACAAACAAACAAACAAAATGGAATTATTTACTTTAAAATCCAGTTTTCTACCTTAGGGGAAGTGTTTTGAGGTGAAGTTGTTGCTACTGAACTTGCTAGTAAATTACATTGTCAAAAAAGGTTGTTAGCAGATGCTGGGGGAGGAGGGTTACACATATTTAGCATCTGGCCTATAAAACAATATGATATCAGAAAGGTTGATGGTTTCCTCTCCTGCCGAAAGCTGGAGGGGAGAAAGGTGTTCATGGTTGCTACTCCCCACAGCAGGGACATGGAATAAGGCTCTTGTTGCCCTCTCAGCAGGGAGATTAACTGGCCCAACTCTGAGACATGTGTCATGCTAAAACCATGACTTATCCCAGTGAAGAGCTGCTGCCTCTTAACCTTTTCTAGTATTAAAAATCTCTTTTTGAATTAATACCATTATCATCTTCCAATGGTGGCCACTTTATATACGCTTGCAAAAGAGTCTCTTGAACCATTTGAGACAGCTAATGGCTCGAAAATTCCTTCTGCCCGCTGGACAAGATCACATAAATATCGAGCCTCGGATCTTGACCCACTCACAGTTTTCCCACTATGCTTCATGCCTCACTGCCACCAACAATCTCAGAAGAAACAATCCTCCCCTTTCCCAAGGGGCGGAGCAGTACCATCCCAACCTCACCAAGTGATGATATGAGAAAAAATACTGGCTCTTGATTGTACCAGTATAACAATTAGAGGTTATATCCTAGAGGTTGGAGGGGGTTGACAGAGAGGGTTGGGGTCATGCTATAATTTATTCCTCCCTGAACCATGTGCAGAATTTGGGAGGGCACTTCTGCTCTACCCTTCACTTACTTTCCTTTAACACACACAAATTACTCATAAACCTGCCTCTGTACAGTGGCTTGTCCTGGTGATATTTATCCCAGTTTTCTCACTCTGGATATCCACAGAGACCCATTAATAAAGCATCATATCTGGGAGGCTGGCTCCAGACTCTAATACATGCTTAATGTGATTTATGCTCATGACCAGTAAAAGGAAAAAGACACCTTAGGCATTACATTTTTTTCAGTAACATATCTGTGAGTGTAACAGGTGTTAAATCAGCAGCAGGATTGCTCTCTTCCTTCAGTGAAAGCACTTCTAGTTACAGGTAAAACATTAATTCAAGAGATCAAATGCATGGGTTAGGCAGTTCAAACAAAGCCCGCTTCCTGGTTCAAAGCCTAGTTCAGACCTTGATCTATAAGACTCCAGAATTTGTTGAAAGGGTAGACTTTATTTTATCAGTAACTGGACTGGGTATTACATTAAAGAAAATGTTGGTGGAGTGTTTTGAATAAATGTTGAGTATTTCCGGGTAGTGGAGGTATTTGTTGCTAAAAAGCAGTAATCTCTCTGACATACACCAGGAGATTTTTCTAATCAAAATACAATCTTGAGCAAGTGAAATACTGCTTCATTACAATAGATCATTTATTTTGTTGAAGATGAAGAAAAACCCAAACAAATAAAAACCCAAAACCAAACAGTGCTGCTAGAGAATATGAGTAGTCAGGGTTAAACTCTACTCTCAGATATATCGGTGTACGTCTGATTATAACACTACTGTTGATAGGGTTACTCCAAATTTGGACTGGTACTACTTGAGACTGAGGGACTGGAAACATTTGAAGTAAACATGCCCCTAGGAATTTAAATATCCTTCATCACTCAGCAATGCAAACTGCCATCACCAGAACATACATATGCTACTTTGGAATGAAAACAAGCCTATTGCATTAAAATAAAACCAGTATATAAGCAACAGGGAGTTTAATTAGAGGCCAGGTATATGTTCTTAGTGTTCCCCCCAGCCTGCAGATGTAAATCTCTTTCTGCACATCAGACTTCCAAGTACTTCATGCTTTCCTCTGAGTAGCAAGGAGAGTTTTCTATAATTATACTCATTAGTAGCTGTCTTTTTAAAATGCTTCCAATTTTTTAGATGAAAAATATGAGGCATGAGTTGTATGATGAAATTTCTATCACAAAATCTCCGTTAATAGCCTGCCTAATCAAGTACTGTTTGTTGTTTATTAGTAGCCTTTTCTCTGTAGCTGTGAGAGTTAAGACTATGTGCAGTGAGGATTTCAGGGAGAGGCAATAGCTTTTATTGGAAAAAAACACATATCTAGTTGGAAAAGAAGAGAGGCTTTCAAGCAGCAAGTTTGACCTGAAGAAGAGCTCATGTACCTAAAAGCTTGTCAGCTGTTTCCGCGTTTATCACTTGGTCTTATAAAATATTACCTCTCCCCACAAAACTTACCCCATTATTTACTAAACAAGTGCTTTGAATGCTAGGATCTTACAGTTTAAACAGATGCTTAAGAGAAAAAAGGCATTGATATAATAATGCAATAAGAATATAACATAATTAATATATTATGACCATCATATAATAATCTAGAAAAGACAGAAAAGAAAGATCTGTTTCCCAAACCTTGGTGTCAGTAATCAAAACCCATCACCACTGTGCTGAGGATGAAGGGGTTCTGCAGAAGGGTCGGTGTTTGTTTCTTGGTTTTATGGGAGGAAGGCATTTGAAGCTGGCTGTAAATGTGGAGGATGTGACCATAAATGAACTAAGCGATTAGCCTTCTGAAAAAGCTGAGAAGAAAGAGCAAAGTTTCTCCCCTCAGTCTGGTGTCATGATCCAAACTTTGCCAGTCGGTACTTTAGAGCAACAGTAGAGCTCTTTGTCTGGCTTAGCTGAGTCATACAATTATCTCACTAACAGTAAGTACCTAGCAACAGTCTCAATAAACACCCATTTATTTGATTAATCAGCCATTTTGAAACAGGTTTGGTAAACATTACCCTTTCACTTTTGGATTACATTATTAAAAAGGCTGCCCACTGAAGCTGCACCCCACGCTATGAATAACCACACAAAACCACAGATGTCCTGCCCAGCTTGGGCAGGTGGGCTGAGCTTAACGTCATACTTCTTGCCCATGGTGAAGTACAGAAAGCAGGTAGGGATCAGTGTATTGTTTATCACAGGTTTTCTAGCCATAGGCTCACAATAAAACTGTTGATGTTAATGAGTGCTGTCAATAACTGCACAAGAATTTGGTGGTTGTGAGACCAAGATAGGATGAAAGAAGCAGCAGAAACTTAGTTTCCACAAATGTAAACATCTGCATGTGATATTTAAGGATAACTTACAGTGGCTGGTATGTACGTTAAATACTGAAAGGGTTCTGAGTACTCAGAGATTGTGAGAAGTGTTTGCAGTGGATTGGGGTCTGGGAACAAACGGAATTTTTTGTTATCATGGAAGATAGCAAGATTATTTCCAAAGTAACCCTTGATGGACTCCTGTGAAAGGGAGGCTGTGAAGTTGAGTCAGAGAGCGTATATATACATATAAATGTATATGTAAATATATATTTATATATGTATGTATATATGGATTGGAGGTGCACTCTTCGTGAGAATGCTGAGGTGGCAGCTGCTTTTCCCAAGCTCTCCAAACAGCGCTGTGCTTGCCTCTTGTGCAGTGATGAGGGAATTGACCTTCTTCAGGAACAGCAAACTTTTTTGACAGGAAAATGTCTGTGTTCAGCTGAACGTTTATTCTCTTGCCCTCAGGTAAATGCACCATCGGCCTATATGGTTGGAATGACCCTCCCTCAACCTTTCTGACTGAAATTGTTCTATTGTCCATTAAATAATTAAGTGCAGTCCTCTACTTGCTTTGGTACGATGAATAATTATATACCTGTGTTCTCATCCAGCATTTCTTTTCATACTGCTGTCATAATGCCACTTACGTATGTATTATTTTTCATCATATACCTATATTACCCCCAGTATTAAAATATTGTATAGCAGCAGAGTTTGTTCCCTCTCCTGCTGATTTTTAATTTACTAAGAAATGAACTCTTTTTGTAACTATATTCACAGCCCAGGGAGTGTGCCTGTCATTAAAGCAATACAGAGTCTGCATTCAGGTAAAATCTCAATCTCACATTGCTCAGCAGAGAGGAAAGGAAGCAAAAATAGGCCTCTCCTGCAAAACATTGCCCATCTGCTGGGTGGGGGTGAAGTTCTCAGGTGCCTCCCGATCTCCCAGCTTATCTCAACCACTCACCACACCTCTTCATGTTTTCCATGTGTTTACCTTTATGCAGCGTCAACAGAGAGCAATATAACACATTTCTGTAAAGGCACAATAACAATAACTTAAAGTAAAAACCACACACTATACCAGAAATACACACTAAGTACACATGAGAGTTAAGTAATAATGTATTTTCCAAATATTTCTCTGGGATCACCTGAGGATTTTTTTTTCCTCCAGAGCTTACAACCTGGATAATATGAAGGTGTTGTGGAGTCTCCATCCTCACAGATTTTTCAAAACTTGCCTGGACAGCCCCTCTGAGCCATCTCGTCTAACTCTGAAGCTAGCCCTGCCTTGAGCAGGGGTCAGGCTAGATATCTCCAGAGCCTGCTTCCAAATTATTTTTTTCTATAACTCCCTGAAAATCTGATCGCAAAAGAGACATCTGATACACCACAGAAGGCAACATTCATGCCACAATATACAGTGTGCTCTCTTATGCCACAAAGACCCTTTAATACCTTTAATTGGTTTATTTCCCCCAAAAGGGGAAAAAAGACTTTTGGAATGTGAATTGTAGCTATTACACCTGTACTCAGGTAAAGCTCGATGTAATGCACAAGGAAGAACAAACAGTAGCATTTTAACTTCCCTGGGTGTGACTACTCATTTATAGGCAATTTTATTATTTGTAGTTAACTGTACAGGAGGGACAAGTGTAATTATTTGCCCATTATGTTTTTTTTGCTTTTTACAGTTTTTTGTACATAATGACTGGCAAGCTGTAAATAGCACCAATTTCCCAGCCTCTTCCTTCCGTACTGCCAAGTTAAGGCTCTTCACCCCTCCATCCATAGAGGATTCAAGAGATATTACACAAGGCTGATTGCAAGAGGAAAGGAGAATAAATGCAATAGCCTTCATAGACGCACAGATAATTCAGGTGTCCTTTCACTCTGAAGAATAAAAACCTTCCCCTGGGAAGGATGTTTCTGTGGACAACATACCACTACCTGAATAAACACACAAAGGACCACAGCACAAGCAGAGAAATAAATGCGTGCGGATATATTCTGGTTGGGACAAAGTGCAAACCAGACGTGACCATGGTGCAGGAATCTACTTGTTTCTATTTTTCCTCCCTACTGAGGATGTTTGTAAGCAGGTAGGCATAGAGACATACAGAGGAAGATGGGTATGTGACTCGTTTCCTAAAAGCAGATGAAGGGGTTTATTATATGAAATTTAAAAGATAAAGACAGACAATAATAAGTCAGAGGAAGCCAGAATTCTCTCAATGGCAATGGAAAATCTTTCCTTTTCTTGACCATACATCTCACTATGGGAACACAGCACATTTTAACAGCTCCCTCATTAAAGATGGTTGTTCAATGCATAGCGTAGGTCATGCAAGTCAGGACAGATGTGGAGTGCTGTGCAGCTTTGAGAAGTAACACTTTGGAGTTACCCTTTCATCACGTGATTTCTTTATGAAAAAACACTAAAAACATCCCACATTGAAATAAAAGTTCTGCTTTTGTTCTATCCAAAGAAATTATAATAGAATCCAGATTAAGTCAAACTTTAAATGAAATTCTCCCAAGGAGCTTGGAAATAAAGCATCAAAATTGCAGGGTGAAAAGTTTCTAAATCATAGGAACTAGCCAGAACTTGTTACGTTCCTGACTGATAAACGCAAAGTTCAGCTGATCTTTCATGGAAGAAATAAATTTCCCTTCTGGGGGTTATATTTACCCAACCTTTTCAGGTTGCATTATCGCCCACTGTAATGTATTTAACTTCCATTCATGAGTCACTCTGACACTATGCTGCTTTTCAGCTATGCAAACAATACAAAAACTGAGTACCTAGCCACAAATGAGGAAGGAATTTTGAACATAATGTTTTTTATCAATGAAATGTATTGACACATTACTATATCGATGTCAGTCATATTTCCACTGAAGTTAAAAGGAATTAAAACAGGCCAATATTTGATGATCATTTCACAAATGCACTGCATGATCTCTGAAGACCAAGTTCTAAGAGACCTTGAACACAAGTGATTCTACCAATTAGTGGCAACTACAGACCTGCAGCATCTTTAATAACTAGCCATGATACAACTTCCATCATAACATTGTATACTAATATATTAAACACATTTTAAATGTGAGCGTAGTGTATATAGCGTATAGGATTGTAATGCATACCTTATTAAAAATGTTTCACTATTAAAGTTAGAAATAAAACAGTTGTGTAGAGCTCATTTATGTTACAGACTCTGTATTATAAGCAATAAATATTTTATTAAAGTTGAAGCAACAAAGAAGTGTAACACATTAAACCGAGGCACATTTATATACTACAATGTTGGAATGTGGGTTTGGGAGTGGTGAACTCCCGTCGTTGAGTTCCTACCCTGTTAGGCAGGCAGTAAAGCATCCAGCTCTGGAGCCCTCAGCACAGGAAGGACACGGACCTGTTGGAGCAGGTCCAGAGGAGGCCACAAAAATGATCCGAGGGCTGGAGCACCTCTCCTACGAGGACAGGCTGAGAGAGTTGGGGGTGTTCAGCCTGGAGAAGGCTCTGGGGAGACCTTATTGTGGCCTTTCAGTACTTAAACGGAGACTATAAGAAAGAGGGAACAATCTTTCTAGCAAGGCATGTTGTGACAGGACAAGGGGTAACGGTTTTAAACTAGAGAAGGATAGATTTAGACTAGAAATAAGTAATTTTTTCTTTTTTACAATGAAGGTGGTAAAACACAGGTGCAAGTTGCCCAGGGAGGCTGTGGATGCCCCATCCCTGGAAACATTCAAGGTCAGGCTGCACGGGGCTCTGAGCAACCTGATCTAGTTGAAGATGTCCCTGCTCACTGCAGGGGTTTGGACTACATGACCTCTAAAGGTGCCTTCCAGCCTAAACCATTCTGATTTTAAGATTCTAAAGTCTTTTTAAAACATGTTGTTCAGATACACAATCCTGAGGTGTGATATTTCCTGAGATAATCAAAGCTATCAAATAGTAGATTTGGTCTGGATTCAGATCCTGATCTCCAGTACAGTCTAGAGACGTGGTGTCACCTGTGCTCCTGTAAGAGATCCCAGCCTTTTTACTAGACTCTAAAGGGTCGGTTGGCACATGCATCACATGGTTCCTCCACACCTGGACTCAGTACAGCTATTCTTGGTGAATGATTCTTGGGAAAAATATCTGCTTGTTTTCAGCAAAACTTAACCAAGTAATCCCAGCTTCATGGAATTGTCAGGGATAGCTGTAGGCAGCGAATTTGTCTGGTAATGGTTTGTCTTTGTCACTAATGAACTTATAAACCATGAAAATGCATTGTTTTGCCAAAGGGAAAGTTTTAGGAATGAAACACAATAATTACGCCTAAGTGCTGGGGTCATAGGAGCACCTATGCCTGTTTTTTGCACAGGTAGATCTCGCTCAAGGTTCCTTCCTAGTGCCCAGATGGGTCCTTGCATGCAGCATGCTCTGTTCCTCCTGCAGTTCCAGGTAAATGAGATACTTATTACTTTCTCTCCTGAACTGCTGGGAGCATGATTATACACTGCTAATGTTTGCTCTTTCGTTTCAGGACTTGGCTGCATTTCACAAAGAGATGCTGTTTCTTAACGGTGAAAACAATTCCTGCTGTCAATCTATATGCATAGGTAGAAATAATGCAGCAGTGAGGTAGATATTTCTTGATCTGAAAATGAGATGGTAAGCTTGGAAATCCTACCTCGATCCTGCCTCCACACATACCATAAAATATAGTATCCTTTATAGTCTGTTATGTGGTATATAAAATAATGCAGTCCATACATTCACAGAATGCCTTTATATACCTAAAACCCTTTATTCTCTGAGGTCTTAAAAAAAAACTCACTGTGTAAACCTGTGTTAACTGAAAATCACTGACCATGTCCATTAGCAGCTCATTAACCCACTATCCCAGACAAACAGTAAGTTAGCAATAAATATGTAATAAATAATAGGTTTTTATTTGTTGTTTTAACACCAGATGTCATCTGAGAGGTGTCCACCCTGCACCATGCTCAGCGCATTAGACTAGAGGAGTAGGACTTGCCCTCTGCCTTGGAGCGGCACAGCCAGGGGCCCTCCAGGGAGCTGTGAGGCTGCTTCAGGCTGCGGGAGCCTCTGGGCTGGCAGCAATGGTGCAGTGCTCCTGAGATAACAGCTCATAGGCTGTGAAGTTTTAGCTATAGGTGTTTTGTGTGATTCACTGTTGAGTATTGCATACCCTTGGTGAAAACTCACCGGTGACTGTAAGAGGAGCAGATGTAAGGATGGAGACAAGCACTTCTTTGCAAAATACCATGTGTTACACCACTCCGAAAGGCCTTTTAAGGAAGCACTTGGGCTGCCTGGGTGCCAGGTAGTCACCCATCTTCTTAGGCAGGTTTTGCAGCTTCCTGGGAACATAACTCTGCCAAGGCTGGATGGTTAATGACATCCACTCTGGAAGCCCTTTGGGCTGTATTTGTGCAAACTGGCTTGGCTGCAGCATAAGCACCCCAGAGGCCTGAATCCCACCAGAATTAGACAAAGATCCATGAATTGCGCCCAGGAAATAGCACAATTGACACCCAAGATGACCTCAGATCTCCGACCTCCCTCCATGTGTTGATTTGGAACCCCAGTCTGGAATTTTTCACAAATGTTCCTGTGTTTTGATAGCTGTGTCCCAGGCCCCACTACTTCACATGCAGCAACCATAGGGACCATTGCCTGCCTTCTTGTTCCTTGCTGCATGGACCATGGAAACCTCCTTTGGGAACCAGCTTCCCCCCTCCTGCCCTGGAGCACCACCCTGACCTCACAGCTGAGGTCCCAGAAGGAGAAAGAGGGTGAGCAGTGGTCCCAGGAAACCGTTCCTCACTGGGGAACAGTTGACACAGGTGCTGCAGAGGGATGGAAGTACATGAAAGAAGAGCAATTTTCTTCCCTCTTCACTGCCTCAGTAAAATAGCCTGGGCTGATCTTTCATCCCTCAGGCTTTTGGCACTCCTTTTCTGATGTTCTTAGTCTTCCCACCAGCTGAACACCGATCGATCTGCTGGCACACTGCAGACTGATGGCGCATCTTTTCGTAGTTGCTTATACTGAGGAAAAACACTCAGTTTGTTCAAAGATGCTTAACTGAAAGATGTTTAACCGAGTTTTGTGGAAGAAAATCCTTTTCTGAACAATGCTGCTGGAAAGACAAGACTTGCATTTATTACAGAATATAAAAGGGCAGACAGGCAGGCCCAGCATGTTTTTTGCAGTCTGGTTACTGTATTAAAATATGACAATAAAGCCCCTCAACAGGCACCACAAAAGCCAGTGGACAGCCTTTTTTAAAAAGGAAAATCTGTCTTTGCTTTAAAAGTTCACTCAATGCTCCCTTGGTCACACTGGCTTCAGGTAGGGTGGTGAAGCTGGCAATGCCCCTGAACTCCTGGACCCAGGTGGATATGTCCTAGAAATAACCTGGTTTCCACAGAAGGCGGGTAGCAGGCACCCCAGTGGGGAGCTGTGCCATCACCCAGCTCTGCCCCATCATCACAGCAGGGGACAGGACACTTCAGTGCACCACGACCTGCTCCACCACGTACGCGGCTTTCATCAATCCAGCTACAAAATTAAAGGATGATTCTGGAGCTTTCCGTTCCTAACCTTTAACCCTGCGGTGCTTGTCCTCTGCTAAACCGTGCGCAAGCGTGTCTACCCCAGTTCATTCATCATGTCTACAGGCCGGTGTCACGATCCACTGTTGGGCTGCACAGTTTGGCAGAAGTTGAGCCCCTTGCTTTCTAACCAACCTCAGATAATTCTGGGTGGCTAGGGGTGGCTGGGCTTAACATCGGAGTGATGTTCAATTGGATGTGTTATCGTGACCAGGTTTGTTGTATTCTCAGGAACAGAATTAAGACTCAAAACGGAGTCAAGCGCCAAGTCACTTTATTTGGCCGCCAACAAGTACGCAAGAGAAAAGGAGAGAAAGAGGGAAAAAAAGGAAAAAGAGAGTCAGAGAGTTACAATAGCTATTACCACGGATCTGCGGCATCCCATCAGTCTGATGTATCTTCAGTCCGGTGGGGGAACGTTCCAACTGGTCTCTGCTGGTTCCGCCTTTTATAGCACTGTCCCGCTGCACAGTCCATGAGCTGGTTTGCATGGCCGCACCTCCCACTCGGCAGTGGGGCTCATGCGCAGTATTGTCACTAGAGAGTGCTCGACGGTTCCAGAGGGTTCCAGGGGGTCCAAGCCCCCCTCCCATATGTTGTAAGATGACCCTGAGGCCAGGCACACGTGCAGAGGACTGGGCCTGTGTGCTCTGAGACAAGGAGATATAGAAATGTATGTTCCTGCTGGGTAGAACTTCCTCAGTTGCCATCGTGGTGAAGCCTTGGTAGTCAAGCCATTCTGCCGACAATGTTGAGACAAGTTTCTAGTCCCTTACAGCCGGAAATAAATCACAGTCAATATTTTTTAAATGCTCAATTTCACATTTACAAATTACTTCAATTTTAAAATAACTTAATAGATTGCATCCAGTATTGGCTTATCTCCTCAATCTTTATTAAGAAATAAAATAGTCCAGGGACCATCTGCTAGCCTGTCACGATCTGAACAGTTAGTTCGGCTAGTTAGGCTGAACAGTTTGGCAGAGGTTAAGCCCCCTTGCTTTCCAGCCGACCTCAGATAAATCCGGGAGGTTGGGGGCGGCTGGGCTTCACTTCTGGTTAGCTCCAATGTTTTATCGTGACTAGGTTCCTTTTGCATTCTCGGAAACAGAATTAAGACTCAAGATGGAGTCAAGTGCCAAGTCACTTTATTTGGCCAGCAATAAATACACGAGAGAAAAACAAAGAAAGAGGAAAAGGTGAGAAAGGGAAAGAGAGAGAGCGAGCGCGCTGCGATAGCTACCACCACGGACCTGCGGCGGTCCAGGCAGGCGGGGCGGCCTCCTCCAACCCGGTGGAAGAATATTCCAGAACGCGCCTAGTTGTCGCCCCGGTTTTCCCCTTTTTATAGGGTTGACCTCTTGCATAGTCAGCAACTGTTCTGCACAGCCATGCCTCCCGCTCGGCGGTGGGGCGCATGCCCAGTACCGTCACTAGAGGGTGCTTGAAAGTTCGAGAGGGTCGGAGCCCCCTCCCACCTGTTGCCAGCCGGCCCTGGGCCCGGGCGCGTGGGCAGGGGACATGTATTCCGAGACAACAGGACACACGTTCCTGTGGGTAGAGCTCAATGGGCTATCTTGGTGACTAAACTGTCCCGCTCAGTTGCTGGGGTGATCAGGCTTCGGTAGTTAAACTTGGCTGCCAACAACGTTGAGACAAGTTTCTAGTCCCTTACATATCCCCAAGGCGAAGGGGCACAGCGCAGCTCATGTCCATAGGGCTGAACTCTCTTTCTGCCCCGAAGCACTGTGGCTGAGTGAAAACTAGCCGCTGGGCACTGCCATTCGCCTGTGGTGTTCCCCAGATGGTGCCGGGGTGGTGTTGGGACAGTGCTGGTTGGTACAAGCCAACAGTAATGGGGTGCATGTTAACAACTGAACATGCCTGCAGTTGTGTGCCCACTTGGCCTCATTTGATTTACTAGTACTTGGTGAGAATTACTTCATCCAGTTTTAGTTCTTTAAATCCTGCCACATTCTAGACACTTGTAGTATATGTCCCTAAGCATCATGGGTGGAAAAAGTTGAAGTTTTTATTTAATTTATGTCATGATTTATCTGATTAATTTTCAACTTACGTACTTCATGGCTATGGTCAAGCAGAGTGTCAAGCTGTGCAAACTTGGCCTGAAAGAGCATAAGAACTGCATCTGCAAAGGTGAGGAAGACCAGAAGAAATACATAGGCAGATGGTACACTCAGAGTACACGGTCTAGGAAAACCTGACCGAATACAAGTTATCCTGAAATTTAACACCCACACAGCCACTGATGCTTTCACCCTACAGATCATAAACTACTTTTTTTTTTATCAGCATCCTTGAGCACAAGAAAGCTAATCAGCATCCTCCAATGGTCAATGGCCAGAAGGGTTTTTTTATTAGGACTAGATAAGCTTGGCAAATTGTGAGGAAGAAATAAAGCCCACAGAGACCATTATTTTGCTATTTATTCTTCACTAAACACCTCCATGTCTTGGATAGGTTTAGCCACGGTGTGAATGGGGGTGTGGGAGGTGATGCTGGTCAGGTTTTCCCAGGCAACCCTGCAGAGCTGAAGCCCACAGCAGGTTCCTATGGTGACTGAGCACCGTAAGGCTTTTTGCCTGGCTCTTAGGAAGCACTTATCAAAGCAGGAATGAAAACCTACTCTGCTTAAAACCTTTCCTGCAGGATTTACTCACCTGGAGCACAGCAAGCAATTAACAAGCTGCATTAGTCCTGAGGCAAGTGATAGATACTTGAAGTGTTGAGTGTACCTCTATTAGTCCTTAACTGTAATAATTTTTAGGACTCAAGAATTACTAGGGCTGAAAGCTTGAAGGTGTATCATCTGTCATTACTTGTGTAACTCTTATTCACAAAAAAAAAAAAGAGACTTATTGTATTTACATAATTATAATAAGGCTGTCATCCCACATGGATTATACAATTGTGGCAGAAGCAGGTTTTAAAGTAGTTTATTTATTTCATTGGAAGAAAGAATGAAGAGCCAGATTACAATTCATGTAATTCATAGCCTATGCCATTGATTTCTGAGTGTCTCATACAAGGCCCTCCCTGTGCCAATGAAAAATAGGAGCATCTCTAGCATGGTCACACTATCTTGAACTGCAGGACTTCACGATTTTAGCCCTGGAAGTCAACTTTTAAACTCCTTCTGTATTACCTAAAACGGCACCTATCACATCTGCCAGAGGAGCTGAGAGATAAACTGCCCTTCAGTTCCCCATGTGGGTTCCACAGGAGTTGCATCCCCTGTTGAGCTCCTGTTTTCCCTACCATGCAGGTGGTCAGAAAATAGCTGGAGGCTTCAGGAGCTCTGTGTGCTGCCATAACCTCCCATAAACACATACGCTTACCTGGCTCACTGGTGTCGGAGACCATGTCACCCCTGGGCTGCCTCTGCAAAACACAGTGCAGGACTTATCTGGGACCGTGCACATCAATACTGCCACTCACCAGGTCTGCAGCAAGCTAGGTCTGTTGCTAGAGTCTAACCTGTCTGCTCATTTTATCTGATCTTTGCAAATCATTCCTGTCTCTCTGTGTTAGAAGTCTTCTGAGCATTGACAGAAAAACAAAGTAATCCTGTGAGCAGTGGGATTAATTGGTCTTTTTCTGTGTTTGATGCATTCATTATAGAGCTTTTTCTCTCTTCAGTTATGGGCTGAACTCAGACTGTAGCTTCTCCCTCAGTACAGGCACTAATGGGGTCTGCTTTTTTTTCCTGTTGCTGTGAAACCCATGGGAAATAAAGACCTTTGCAGCTACTACCTACTACTGGCTCCTAACCATCCATACGAATGCAGTGTTTTGTGTAGATATTGTACTTGACTCAGCTTATCAAAACTAGGTTACCATGACAGTCAGGTGTATTCCCTAGGAAGGGAATATTTCTTTATCATGTTAATTTAATCCACTTTGCCATCCTTCTAATCTTAGTCAGTGTAGGAGGGCAACCCAAAGTGCTCCTGTAGACAGCACACACAGCATTCACCTGATGTTAGCGGCCAAGAGTATATAGAAGAGCTGCTAAACCATACTAGAATCCTGAAATGCTTACAGCTGTCCTGCAAATCAATGCAGCTGAAATCTAGTTGTGTCAATAATAAACATACACCCTATTTTTCACATGCTCAGAGTCTACTTGGTCCTTCCCCTGGACTAGCTTTCCAGCAGAAGGAAGAAAGGAAGACACACACGTGGCTCCATTAGCCAGGTTTTACTTCCAGAAGTCTGTTCCCAAAGAAGCATAAAAAGGCACAGGTTTCAGCAACTGAGACGTTCAGCGCTAGTGTTGTATTTCACCATGATTCTTGCTCTTGAAGCACTTTAGATAACCTTTTGGCCTTCCTCCTTGGCATAAGCAGAACCATGCAAGAATAATCGGAACCTGAGAACCTGCGTAGGACAGGCTTCTTCATTCTGAGCTCTCTGGACTTCAAAAGCAACCGCAGGACAGACAGATGGGAAATGCTACCAAGCGCGGTGGCTGCTGGTGTGACACTGCTCTCCTGCCCCCTCAGCAGATTCTGTCCTGCCTTTTTCTGATTCATCACCACCAGCTGCTCACATCTTCATGCACTGTCCTGCTTGGTGGTCCTGCTTAGCTTTTTCCAGCAGAGGAGTTCCATCCTGAACTTCAATTTTTTTTTCTTTTTTCTTTCTTTCTAATCGGATACACTTTGTTTTGCAAAGGTTATTTTAAAAATACTTCAGGTTCTAGCAACAAAGTCAGCAAGTGCCGGCAGCTTTGTTGTACATCGCAATGGTGTAAGATGTTCCCTGAGAAGTGAGCATTTGCTACATCTGAATAGGGTCAGACCTCACAACGCAGGTGATGCACACTGGGTGCCTGAAACAGCACAAGACTGCAACCAAACAAGCCAAAGGAAGAGACAGTGCAAGCAGAGCATGACTGGTTTGAGGTTTTGCATTCCTTTCTCTTGGTTATATCCCATCACAATCATTATTTGCCAGTTTCTTGAGAAGAGAAAATACCATTTGGGTCAGGTTCAGTAAGTTCCATGAATTTTTTGTCCTGGTGTGGATACCTCCATCTACGTATTTATAGCATCTTGTTTGTTTTCTATGTTCCTCATGTAAACACCAGGCAGGGTATAGCTGGACTACTTTTTCAAAAGAAGTATGATGTCCAAGTCCCTTAGAAACTTTCACATTCTGAGGAGACACAAGATGGGGCATCAAAGAGGTGCCCCATTCTGGTCAAAGCCAGCCATCTCCAGGGATGACCAAGAACCTCAGGCCTGTTGTGGATAGGAGGCAGGGCAGGAAGATGACTCTACCAAACCCAGCTGTGGGTTTCACAGTGACCACCAATGCAGGACTGGTAACTAAATAACAATCCTTGTAGGAAGAGGCATTCATCCCCTCTTTTGCTCCAGCAGTGGTGCCAACTGCTGAGACTGGTCATCCTCAGGGTTGTCAGGCCCCTGTGCTGGCAGATGGGGACAGTATGCAGAATTAAGTCCCAGTTTTTGAAGAGGTGGCAGTCACCGAACTGCTCCTTCACCTGGATGTTCACAAGCCCATGGGGCCAGATGGGATCCACCCGAGGATACTGAGGAAGCTGGCAGAGGAGCTCACCAAGCCACCCTCCATCATTTATCAGCAATCCTGGTTAACCAGGGAGGTCCCAGACAACTGGAAACTAGCGAATGTGACGCCCCTCTACAAGAAGGGTCAGAAGGAGGATCCGGGGAACTACAGGCCTGTCAGCCTGACCTCGGTGCCAGGAAAGGTCATGGAGCAGATCATCTTGAATGCCATTACGCAGCACATGCGGGACACCAGGGTATTGGGCTCAGCCAGCATGGGTTTATGAAAGGGAGGTCCTGCCTCACTAACCTGGTCTCCTTCTATGATAAGGTGACCTACTTAGTGGATGAGGGGAAGGCTGTGGACGTTGTCTGCTTGGACTTTAGTAAGGCCTTTGACACTGTTTCCCACAGAGTTCTCCTGGAGAATCTGGCTGCTCACGGCTTGGACAAGTGCACTCTGCGCTGGGTTAAAACCTGGCTGGACAGCCGAGCCCAGAGAGTGGTGGTGAATGGAGTCAAATCCAGTTGGCGGCCAGTCATGAGTGGTGTTCCCCAGGGCTCAGTGTTGGGGCCGGTACTGTTCAATATCTTCAGTGATGATCTGGATGAGGGGATTGAGTGCGCCCTCAGTAAGTTTGCAGATGACACCGAGCTGGGTGGAAGTGTTGATCTGCTGGAGGACAGGAGGGCCCTACAGAGGGACCTGGATAGGCTGGATCGTTGGGCCGGAGCCAACATCTAAGTGCCAGGTCCTGCACTTGGGCCACAACAACCCCATGCAACTCTACAGGCTTGGGGAGGAGTGGCTGGGGAGCTGCCTGGAGGAAAAGGACCTGGGGGTGATGGTTGACAGCCGGCTGAACATGAGCCGGCAGTGTGCTCAGGCGGCCAAGAAGGCCAGTGGCATCCTGGCTTGTATCAGAAATAGTGTGGCCAGCAGGAGCAGGGCAGGGATGGTGCCCCTGTACTCGGCACTGGTGGGGCCCCACCTCGAGTACTGAGTTCAGTTTTGGGCCCCTCACTACAAGGAGGACATCGAGGTGCTGGAGCGTGTCCAGAGAAGGGCAACAACATTGGTGAAGGGTCTAGAGAACAAGTCTTACAAGGAGCAGCTGATGGAACTGGGGTTGTTTAGTGTCGTGGTTTAGCCGGCAGCTCAGCCCCACACAGTCGCTCGCTCACTCCCCACCGGTAAATGGGGGAGAGAATCAGGAGGGTAACGCTCGTGGGTTGGGATAAGAACAGTTTAATAATTAAAATTAAAAGAAACAACAACAGAAATGCAATGTAAAGGAGAACAACGAGAGGCGCAAAGCCCAGGGGGAGGGGGGAAGGGAGGGGAGGGGGGGAACAAACCGCCGGAACGAACGGCCCGCGCCGCAGCCGCTCGCCGCCCGCCGACCCGACGCCGCGCTGCTCCCGCGCTGCCACTGCCCCCCCTCAATATATTGCTCATGGTGTCACGTGGTATGGGATGAACCTGCCATTGGCCAGTCGGGGTCAGCCGTCCCCACCATGGCCCTGCCCCTCCCAGCCCCACCCCCCCGCCACGCGGCAGAGCGCGGGAAGCTGGAAAGGTAGCCAACCCCCACAGTGAGGAGAATTAACCCCTTCTCAGCCAAAACCAGCACATTTAGCCTGGAGAAGAGGAGGCTGAGGGGAGACGTTATTGCTCTCTACAGCTACCTGAAAGGAGGTTGTAGTGAGGCGGGGGTCGCTCACTTCTCCCTAGTAACAAGCGATAGGACGAGAGGAAATGGCCTCAAGCTGCACCAGGGGAAGTTTAGGTTGGATATTAGGAAAAACTTCTTCACTGAAAGGGTTGTCAGGCATTGGAACAGGCTGCCCAGGGAGGTGGTGGAGTCTCCATCCCTGGAGGTATTTAAAAGAAGGGTAGATGTGGTGCTTGAGGATATGGTTTAGTGGTGGGCTTGGCAGTGATAGGTTAGCAGCTGGACTCGATGATCTTAAGGGTCTTTTCCAACCTTAACGATTCTATGATTCTATGACTATATATAAGATTGAGCACAGATTCTTTCAAACAAATGTCTTCCATCAATTATCATAGAATCATAGAATGGTTTAGGCTGGAAGGCACCTTTAGAGGTCATATAGTCCAAAGCCCTGCAGTGAGCAGGGGCATCTTCAACTGGATCAGGTTGCTCAGAGCCCTGGCCAACCTGACCTTCAATGTTTCCAGGGATGGGGCATCCACAACCTCTCTGGGCAACCTGTGCCAGTGTTTCACTACCCTCATCATAAAAGTTTTTTTCCTTATATCCAGTCTAAAACTACCCTCCTTTAGATTAAAACCGTTACCCCTTGTCCTGTCACAACAGGCCTTGCTAAAGAGGTTGCTCCCATTCTTCCTATAGTCCCCCTTTAAGAACTGAAGGGCTGCAATAAGGTCTCCCCAGAGCCTTCCCCAGGCTGAACACCCCCAACTCTCTCAGCCTGTCCTCGTAGGAGAGGTGCTCCAGCCCTCTGATCATTTTCATGGTCTTCCTCTGGACCTGCTCCAACAGGTCCATGCCCTACCTGTGCTGAGGGCTCCAGAGCTGGATGCAGGACTTCAGGTGGGGTCTCATGAGAGCAGAGCAGAGGGGCAGAATCACCTCCCTCGACCTGTTGGCCATGCTTCTTTTGATGCAGCCCAGGATGTGCTTGGCTTTCTGGGCTGCAAGCACATATTGTTATCTCATGTCCAGCTTTTCATCCATCAGTACCCCAAAGTCCTTCTCTGCAGGGCTGCTCTCAATCTCTTCATCCCCCAGCCTGTATTTTTATCGGGGGTTGCCCTGACCCAGGCACAGGACCTTGCTCTTGGCCTTGTTAAACCTCATGAAGTTCTCACAGGCCCACCTCTCCAGCTTGTCTAGGTCTCTTTGGATGTCATTCCATCCTTCTGGCGTGTCAACTGCACTGCTCATCTTGGTGTATCTGCAAGCTTGCTGAGGGTGCACTTGATCCCGCAGGTCTTACAGAAGTCCAGACATCTGCAGCTCTTCCCTTGTCCACTGATGTAGTCACTCCATCACAGAAGGCCACCAGGTTGGTCAGGCAGGACTTGCCCCTGGTGAAGCCATGCTGGCTGTCTCAAATCACCTCCTGGTGCTCCATGTGCCTTAGCATAGCTTCTAGGAGGATCTGTTCCATGATATTCCCTGCCACAGAGGTGAGGCTGAGAGGATGGTAGTTCCCCAGGTCCTCCTTTCTATCCTTTTTAAAGATGGGCACAATGTTTCCCTTTTTCCAGTCCCCAGGGACTTCACCTGACTGCCATGACTTTTCAGATACCATGGAGAGTGCCTTGGCAACTACATTGGCCAGTTCCCTCAGGACTCTGTGATGCATCTCATCAGGTCCCATAGACTTGTATATGTCCAGCTTCTCAGGCTGTTGCAAACCTGATATTCGCTTACAGTGGGAGGGGCTTTATCCCCCTGGTCTCCATCCTGTGGTACATTGGCTTGGGAGGGGTGAGGAGAGAGGTTACCAGTGAACACTGAGGCAAAAAAGTTGTTGAGTACCCCAGCCTTCTCCTCATCTGTTGATACTAGGCCACCATTTTTGTTCATTGGGGGGTACACTTTAACTTTCCTTTTCTGATTGACGTACCTTTAGAAGCCCTTCTATTTATTCTTTGCATCCCTTGCCAAATACAGCACAAAGCCTCCTGGAGTTGGAGGAAGAAGGCTTCATCAGTAGGCTCCCCTTGACCAGGCGGCCTGTAGTAGACACCAACCACAAGATTCCCTTTGTTGTCTCTGTCTCTGATTCTTACCCATAAGCTTTTGACCTGCTCATGGTTATATGCATTTATACAGACTTTCACTGTGTGCTGGTAAAAAATTCTTATCCCTGTCTGTAATAACTCTTAAATCATTACTGTAAGGCACATTTTTTTCCCTGAATAGAGAAAGATCTTAGATACACAGGTGATGACCTTGGTGAACAGCACTAGCATATATGAGATCCAAAATGGATTAATCATGTACTGCCCAATAAAGATATCTGCCTGACCCATGTTAACGAACACTGTTACAAATCTCAGATTCTATTAAATTTGTTTAATTGATTACTAGCTAAATGGGCCCTAAAGCTCTTTTAAGATGCCTGATGATTAGACTATTAGATTGCATGCACATTTAAGCTTAGTTGTGCTTTAAGTTCTGGCACATTTGAGTTTTAAGCATCTGAGTTTTACAGAGTCTGCTTTTTACTGTGTGGACAAAACAGAAGGTAGCTCTGGGGCTTTGGATGACATCACTGTGCTTCAAACAGATGCATGAGGCTGTGCTGGGCAGGGAGGTTCTGCTGTCATGTTCTGCTGGAAACTGGTTAACAAATATGCTTTTGGATTCAGTAGTAGCCACTAGTTTCTTGAGTGGCCAGGGGGCTTAAAGTCTGCCTCTTAGACAAAGACACTCTGCTGAGTTACTGTATATTGTCCCTTAGCTAGTGATGTTTATGCACATCTCTAGACTTTAGGGTGTCAGAAATTACTAGCTTCATTTGACCAGGTTCCATAAATAAACTACATGCTCTGCTGAAAGCTATTTCAACTCAAATCTGTCATATCGCATATTTACAGACCTGTTAAGGAACAGAACACTCCAGTGTGACCATTGAAACTTTTTACAGGGGAAGAGACAGGACTGTAAACAATCTCTGTTTTGTGAATTCCTCTTTCTAAGCCTGAAAACCAATTTATAACATGACTAAATTTCCTCCAAGACAGAATTGGGCAGTGTGCTTTAAGCCATTTAAAGCACAGTATCGAGTGTACAAAGGGTAATCTCACTACTTTATGAAACTTCTCAAAGAATCATACAGCTCATCTGCTTCCTCTTCTTATTTGGGAACTTGCCAGAGGCAGATGCTGATAAGGAATTAATCTTTGACAGCACTGTGGTGATTGAACATCAAGGATCAAAGTCTCACAGTCCTCACTAGAGCATGGCCTGGGTCCATCCCAAGGTTTTTAAGACCAAAGCTTTAAATATCTGTGGGGTAGGGTGAATGGTTAATGACCAATCCAAATATCCTTTGTGAATAAAGAGGCAGAGTAGTTGGTTAATATTACACCATCTGTTGGATTTACTGTTCAAAACAGCTGCCAAGAAAAAAACTTTAAAGCAGCCTTGTTTTAGGAGAGTAAGATGGCCCAAGGCAAAAGGACAGGGTGGAGATCTTCCTCCAGACTCAATTACTCTGTGAAGTAACTTAAAAGAGGATGATATGTGCAGAGGGTGTCCTTGAGGTGTTAGTATCATTTATGCAAGTTGTGGTGGCTTGTCTGTGGGCATAGTACAAGCTCTCCAAGTTACAGAGAGGTCATTTACCTGGCTGTTCCAACAGGAGAGCTTTTGTGCAACAGCTGCCATTATGCCAGGCTGAGCTGGCATATCTTCTCTTATTTACAATAAAGTAGGAGCTGGAGTCCCTTCTTCTATACTACCGGGTATGTTGCTTTGCCTAGCTGAAGTCAATCTGGTGACAAGATGTCTAATTGTTTCCTGTAGGAACCAGGTCACATCTAACTCTTGCTATTGACTAGCATTTCTAACCAGCGCTACGGGATTATTGTGCGTAGCCAAATTCTGTATACTGAATGGAGCCCTTTCAACCAGTGAACTCAGAAAGACTGAAATTAGCTCATCTGCTTTTTTTAATCTGATCAGTCTATCAAGCCATCATTGTTAGAGTTATAGAAGGAGTTTTCTACAGTGAATGAGGAATGCACTTACATGCATCTTAACTGTAAGGAACTTCATAGTCAGTCTGTATTTATGAATGAAATACAAATCTGGTGTGCCGTCACTGACCCTAGAAAGGAGCTAAAACAGTTGTCAGGCTTGTCCAAGATAAAAGGAAAGATCTTTCAAAATTCAGCAAACAGATACCCCTCAACTTCCTCTGAATCTCAGTTTTTTTCCATCAATCTTCAAGGACATGTCTTCCAAGCAATCCACTGTCAAGGACTTGACCAGCTAGTTGGCTATTCAAAACAATATCTTGTTGCCAAGATTTCCAGATGTTTGCACAACATGCTCAATCTTTTAACAGTCCAAGTGTTTTCTGCTAAGGGCTGAATATTCCTCCTCAGATAAAAAGTAGTAAGAATGATCTGTGAAGAATAGGACAAGACATGGAAGCAGTAAGAGGACAATAAAAACAAATGGATTTGCAAAACGAGAACAGTAGATTTGAGGACAGTAAACCATTTTTACACAAGTAGATTTTAACCTACATTTTTATAATTATGTATTTGCTACTTCATGATCAAATGAAGACTTACAAATTGCTTCACAGAATTGTATCAAATATGGTACAAATCCGAAGAATAATTATAAAAAATGGCGTACTCTTGCTTAACAGAAATATGTCCAACACATATTCACAGCTAGGGACATTATTTTCCTTCATTAAAATAGTTAAGTCTCATAGAACCCAATATATCAAATGCAGAATAGAGCCAATTATTGTCATTTTTTTGTATACTGTCAACCCCATTTGCAGTCAATGCAAAAACAACCTGGAGGAGGACCTCCTACAGTGACATGGGGCCACCAGAGCTGTTGCTGGAGAAAAGCATCCCCATGGGAGAAGCAGACCGCTCCCTGGAAGGCTGGTGCAGCTCCAGGGAGGACCTGCGGAAACCTGAGCTGCCATCAGACTTAAGAGGTCCTCCAAGGAGCAGAAGTCCCCCACAGGCACAACGCTCCTCCAGCAAGAAGACAGCCTCAGCTCTGCCACCGTCTCCAGATTCTATGGGCACCAGGCCAGGTGGCACTTTGCCTGCCACCTCACAGTTGAAGAGGGAGGCTCTTGAGCTGGGAAGGAAGAGCAAGTGGCCTGTGAGCTGGGTCCGGCTGCTCCTCCTCAAGCTCTCCTTGTCTCTCTCTGGAAGGTTACAGGCATGTCTGTCATGCCCTCAGATATGAGCTGGTTCGTCAGCCCAGCAGCCTTCATCACCATCACTGCTCTGCTGTGGGTGCTGGTGGTGGTGTTTGTCTACCACATCGTGGTGACCGTGGCCAAGGCTCAGGTAGGAGTCAGTGCTGGTGCTGATCCGAGCCCTGGCTGGCAGGGTGGGGGCTCGGCTGGGGGCCAGGAGCAGCCCCAGGGGCGGGCTGGGGGCGAGGACATTTCCCAGCCGGGCCCTGGCCAGCCTGGGCCAGGAGCCTCGGGGCAGGCACCGGTCAGGCTCTGGTGGGCTCTGGTGTTTTGCTGGTGCCGCTGAGGCTGCTGAGGACATTCCGCTCTCACCCACTGCCTTCCTTCCTTGTGTAGGGCGGGAGGCCAAAGCAGTGCCGACGCAGAGGCAACAAGGGCCGAGACAGAGGTGAGCAGCCCCTGGGCAGGGGCAGGTGCCCTGCAAAGCCACCGCCTGGCCCCACGTGCCCACCGCCCCATCCGGGGATGCCCCATCCGCTCACCCTGTCTCCTCTGCCTGCAGCCTTTGTCTTCCTGGAGTCTTCACAGCCCTCGAGGACACAGTAAGTGGAGCCGTGCCCCCTGGAGCGCGACAGCCCCCTCCAGCAGTCCCCACCAAGGGAGGTCCCGCTGACGCTGCCCTCTGCCCTTCTGCAGCTGCCCCGTACACCCGGAGATGGATGCCGTGTACGAGCTAGCCCGTCAGATGGACGTGGTCATCAAGGACCTAAAGAGATACCTGGATAGGTAAGGCCACTGAGGAGGGGATGGGGACAGGGATGGGGGGCATGGCTGGGGGCAAATGCTTGGGGGGGTGTGGGGAAATCCATGGGCATAAAATGTGAGGGGCGATGCCCTTCTGGAGGCAATGGCCTCTCTGGTGCAGAGCTGACGGGGTCCCCCCTTTTTCCTGTGGCAGAGGGAGATGCTGTGCCAGCTGGCAGGGAGGGGGCCTCAGGCACTTACTGGGTGGGACCCCACGGCAGTGATGCAGCCTGCCGCCTCCTTCAGAGCAGGAGGGGGATCTCCAGGGTGCTCGGGAGTGCTGGGCTCAGCCTCTCCCTTCTCCTCCTCTTCCTCCTCTTCACACAGGCACAGCTTGGAGGCATCGGAGGGCAGCGACAGCTGCTGGACTCCCATCATGGCCAGTGAAGTCGAGTCCTCTTTGAATGTCTCTCTGTCCTCTTCAAGAGAAGACCCCACAATTCTGTCATGGCGAGCGCAGCCAGCTCCTCTACAGAGGAGTCTCTGTCCCCTTCGAGTGATAACTCCAGGACTAAAATCACGGTGAGCGATGTTGGCTGCTCTTCACGAGAGCCTCTCCCCACTCTTGTGGGTGGAGAAGACATGGCGCACGCCTCCAGTGCCCAGCTGGGTCTCGGGCATCCCAGCACTGACCTGGAGGAGCAGCCTGGCCCGGCAACTCACCCACCCTGCAGGGAGGAAGTGCTCAGCTGCCTCAAGGCCAGCAGCGTGCAGCAGCAACAGCGAGATCTCGAGGTCCAGCTGGGTGGTCCCGCTCTGCCTCCAGAGGTGCCCGATGTCCACCCCAGGGAAACTGAGACACCTATCGCACACCACAGAGGCCAGGACACCTTGGAGGGCCTCATCCCAGAACCCAAACTGGAGCAGGAGCTGGGCCTGGCAGCCAATGTGGATGAGTCTCTGCAGGATGTTCCAGCCGCAGCCCCGCCATCACCTCAGTGACGAGAAGAGCGTGATGTGATGGTAGTTCCCATCGTGCGGGACCTGCCTTTCCTGGATGAGGCTGTGAAAAGGCAGCTGGAGCGTCACCTTGTAGAAAAGAAGATCCAGAGACGCTATGGGCTGCCAACCAGGGTACTGGAATATGAAAAGAGCTTTGAAGACCTCATCCAAAGGCAAACAGCCCCACAGCCTCCCACTCCACAGAGGCACAGAGGAGAGGACAAAGAGGATGAGCAGAGCCTCAGTGCCTGCCAGGCGCCAGGCTCAGGGCACCACGCTCTTTGGGTGGGTGGGGCTGGTCGCAGGTCACCGTGAAGCTTGGGGATCACCCAGGCCCCTGGGGGATAGGGAGAGCCTGCAACCGCCTTGGGAGGCGATGGGGAAGGAGTCGGCTGGATGTCGGATTGAGGCTTGCTCAGTGGGAGAGGCATGTGCGCACCATCAGGGCATGGTGCCCGAGGGGCCAGGGGACAGCGAGGGGCAGAGCCAGGGGTGGGAGCAGCCCTGGGGACAACGGCTCCCCTTGCCCGTGGGGAGCCTCTCCACCTGCTGCTAGTGGGGAGCGCAAAGAACAGCCCGACCCTCAGAACGTGACCGTGCTCTTCCCCTTGCAGGTGTCCAGGGGCAGCAGGGCCCCGCAGCGTATGGAGCCAGTGAGCAGCAGATGTCCTCCAGGCCCTACCAGGAGCAGGAGCTCACCCAATAAACCTGTGTCTCTTGAACTGAGCTCACGGGAGTCTCCTCTTTCCTGGGGAGGAGCAGCAGCTCCATCCCTACTCGCTTCCCGCCCCTCCTTGCAGCTCTGTCGGGAGCTTCTGTGGAGAGAAGCACAGTGGCCCTCAACCAGGTCCCTGCGGATGGGGACCTGGGCCTTGCCGTATGCCTCAGGCTTCCAGAGGCAGCATGGGTTGCCCGTCTTCCTGGAGGACCCCTGCACACCACAGCTACTTCAGTGCGCTTCAGTGCTGGGAGCGGCTCCCAGGTCCTTCAAGGCAACAAGTCGCAGAGAGCAATGAAGGTTGGTGTCCACCATGGCACAGAGTAGACGGAGGCCCCAGCGCCTGTAGTGGCTGCACTAGGACAGGCAGTGACCCTGTGAATAGGAGATAAATGCCCCTGTGGGTATCACTCTCCTCCTTGTTGTGGAATGGGGTGGGTTCATCTCCTCCAAAATCCCTGCCTCTCCCTTTCAAGGGAGATCAGGGCTGTGGCACGGAGGTGACCTGAAAGAAAGCCCTGGGAGAGTGGCAGGATCACAACCCTGAGCTCCGGGTCTCGCCAGGAGCTCTACATGCCCAAGCACATACTGAAGCGAGAAGAAGGTTGAGGAGGAGGAGGAGGTGAGCAGGATCCCCTAGCAGGCAGAAAAGAGCCGTGAGGATAGCCGGAGGGGAGATGATGGAAGAGCTCTTGCAGGTTCCCCTGCACTTCCTTAAGTGTTGTTTAAATCACAGAATGGTTGAGGTTGGTGGGGACCTTGGAGGTCACCTGGTCGGAGCCCCCTGCTCAGCCAGGGCCACCTTGAGCCCGTTGTCCAGGACTGTGTCGAGACAGCTTTTGAACATCTCCGAGGGTGGAGACTCCACAACCGCCCTGGGCAAGCTGTGCCAGTGCTTGGTCACCCCCGCAGTGAAAAAGTGGTTCCTGATGTTTAGAGGGAACCTCCCATGTTTCAGTTGGTGCCCCTTGCCTCTTGTCCTCGCTCTGGGCACCACCAAAAGGAGCCTGGCTCCAACGCCTTTGCACCCTCCCTTGAGGTATTTATATACTTTGATAAGATCAGCCCCTGAGCCTTCTCTTCTCCAGGCTCAACAGTCCCAGCTCTCTCAGCCTTTCCTCATATGTCAGATGCTCCAGCCCCTTTGCCATCTGTGTGGCCCTTTGTTAGGCCCTCTCCAGTATGTCCATGTCTCTCTCGTACTGAGGAGCCCAGAGCTGGACACGGGAGCCAGGTGTGGCCTCGCCAGCGCTGAATAAAGGGGAAGGATCACCGCCCCCGACCTGCTGCCAATACTTTGTCTCATGCAGCCCGGGATACCATTAGTCGTCTTTGCTGCAAGGGCACACTGCTGGCTCTTGTTCAACTTGGTGTCCACCAGGACCCCTCAGTCCTTTGCTGCCAAGCCGCTTCCTGTCTGGGTGGGCCCCAGCATATACTGGTGCGTGGGGTGGTTCCTCCCCAGGTGCAGGAATTTGCACTCCTCCTTGTTGAGCTTCATGACGTTCCTGTCAGACCAAGACGACGTTTGTCGTCTTCTCTTCCCAATACCCACACCAGTAATTCTATGTTTAAACTTCAGCAAACTTCCCCAGGTTGAGTGGCCTTTGCTAACAACAAAAGTCAGAGAGCAATTGTTTGGCCTTTATTTCAACACATGAGTTTTCTCGCTGCTGTTCTTCCTCTTCTCTCCCCTGGCCCCACGGGTGCATCTCACTGCTGTGTGCATGGGGTTTGCCTTGACAGTGTTTGGTAGTGGGGACGCTGCAGGGATGTCCTGCGTGGGAGGGGGTGAGGGGCTGCCCTGTGCCGGTGAAAGCGCAGCCTGTGCTCTTGGTGGCTTTGAATCGACACCTTGAATTAACGCTTTCCAGTTCTGTTGATACTGGCTTTGTTCCTGTGCTGTCAGCCACGGAGCAGCTCCCCAAGTGCCCTTCTCTGCCATGCAAGGTGGAGCAGAGACCCCGGGACTGCCCGCAGCCACTGCCCCAGGGAGATGGCCTCTCAGCGCCTGTGGTGGTGCTGGGAACCCGGAGCCGCCGGGCTGCAACCGATGGCTGGAGAGAGCCTTGCTGTGGGAACCTGGGGGCTTCTGCCACGTGTCAATGCTGTCGAGGCTTTGGCGGCGTCTAATAGAGGGGCGTGCGGAGCCGTGCAGCGATCCTGCGGCTTCTGCCAAGACGCTGCCCCCTGGGAGGGACGAAGCGTGAAACCTGTGAGACTGGACCATTCAAACGGCTGCAGGTGTTCTCGGACGTGTGTTTCGTAGCGAGAAGAGCTGGAGTTTGTAATGAACAGATGCTCCACCTGCTGCAACCCTCTGCCGTTTCGTGCCTGGCAGGGCCGCGGGGTAAGGTTTGCTGGCAGCAGGGTCGCCTTGTCCCCACAGCCACCCCCTGTTCCCCACAGGAGACGGGTCACGCTTACAGTGCGAGTCTGTGGAGGTGGTGATGGCGCCGAGGGCAGAGTCGGTCACGAAGGACCCCTCCAGCGCGGGTCTTCAGTCTCTCTTCTGCAGGGGCGAGGGGGCGCCTGTGCTGGGCATTAACAACAGGGTTTGGGTGGGGCGGAGCTGCAGGGGAGGCCTCTGTGAGGGGCGGCCGGGGCTGCCCTGTGCCGCCACCACCGGTGCCAGCCATTTCCAGAAGGTTCTGCAAGGGACGCCCGGCCTGTCAAGGCTCAGCCAATCAGGGGCGCTCAGGGCGGCTCCGAGCCAATGAGAGCAGCCCACGTTGCCTGAGAGAACAGGCCGGAGCCTGTGCAAGTCTGGGTAAGAAATGCTGCAGAGCAGCTGCGAGAGAGGGGAGTGAGAGTAACGTGAGGGGTACGGCCCTGCAGGCACCAAGGTCAAGGAAGAGGGAGAGGGAGGAGGTGGCCCAGGTGCCGGAGCAGACACTTCCCTGCAGCCCTTGGAGATCATGGTGAAGAAGGTTGTCCCCAGGCAGGCCATGGAGGACCATGCCTGAGCAGATATCCACACCAGCCCCACACTGCACCCCACGCTGCAGCTGATGGATATGCCCTGAAGGAAGCTGCAGCCAGTGGAGAGACCATGCTGGAGCGGGCTCGTGGCAGGAACTGCGGCCCAAGAAGCTGTCTGTTCCTGACGGACTGTACCCTGTGGAAAGGGCCCATGCTGGAGCAGGTCTTGAAGAACTGCAGCCCATGGGAAGGTCCCAGGTTAGAGCTGTTTGTGAAGGCCTGTACCCCGTGGGAGGGACCCCACACTGGAGCAGGGGAAGAGCGTGAGGAAGAAGGAGCGGCAAAGATGAAGTGTTAAGGACTGACCAGAACCCCCATTCCCCTCTGTCGTGGTTTAGCCGGCAGCTCAGCCCCACACAGTCGCTCGCTCACTCCCCACCGGTAGACGGGGGAGAGAATCAGGAGGGTAACGCTCGTGGGTTGGGATAAGAACAGTTTAATAATTAAAATTAAAAGAAAACAACAGTAGAAATGCAATGTAAAGGAGAACAACGAGAGGCGCAAAGCCCAGGGGGAGGGGGGAAGGGAGGGGAGGGGAGAGGAGAGGACAGGAGAGGGGGAAAGAACCGCCGGAACAAACTGCCCGCGCCGCAGCCGCTCGCCGCCCGCCGACCCGACGCCGCGCCGCCTCCGCGCTGCCACTGCCCCCCCTCCATATACTGGCCATGGTGTCACGTGGTATGGGATGAACCTGCCATTGGCCAGTCGGGGTCAGCCGTCCCCACCGTGGCCCTGCCCCTCCCAGCCCCCCCCGCCACGCGGCAGAGCGCGGGAAGCTGGAAAGGTAGCCGACCCCCACAGTGAGGAGAATTAACCCCTTCTCAGCCAAAACCAGCACACCCTCCTCTGCTGTGCTGCTTGGGGGGAAGAAATGCACAGCACAGCTGCGTTTCTGGGCTGGGAGCAGTGCAGGTCTGCAGAGGAGGAAGAGGAGGTGAGCAGGATCTCCAAGCAGGCAGAAGACAGCAGTGAGGGCTGGCTGAGCCAGGGAAGCAGGATGGACAGGGCCTGGCACCCAGGACCTGTCCCAAAGCCACAGCAAGGGAGCAGGGCAAGCATAGGGCTGCTGGGGGCAGCCCCAGCCACAGATACTGGGCACCACCCTGGGGATGGGGATGGGCCAAGGCCGGGTGGGACTCAAGAGAGCCAGCAGGCACTTTGTGGGCTCTTGGAGGGGCAGCACAGGCCAGGACCTGGGATTTGGCCCTTCCTAGTGAGTGGCCAGAGGCTTTGTATGGCCCTGCACAGGGCCAGGTCTCAGGACGGGGTGGGTTGGCCGTGGCCCAGCTCTGCTGAGCTTGCTCCAGCTGTGCCGGCCACTGTCCAATGCTCGGGTGCCTGTCGCTTCCCTCAGTTCGGTTCAGCTCAGCTCAGGGAGGGCCCCGCCCCCATCCCTGCATCACAAACGTTGCCATAGCTGAGTGCTGGTGACACCGCATCTGGTGACAGACCCGTGTCATGCCTGCATCACAAACAGAGGCAGCATTTATATGTGGGGCTGAGCAAAGCCAGGTGGCACTTTGCCTGCCACCTCACAGGTGAAGAGGGAGGCTCTTGAGCTGGGACGGAAGAGCAAGTGGCCTGTGAGCTGGGTCCGGCTACTCCTCCTCAAGTCTCCTTGTCTCTCTCCGGAAGGTTACAGGCATGTCTGTCATGCCCTCAGATATGAGCTGGTTCGTCAGCCCAGCAGCCTTCATCACCATTGCTCTGCTGTGGGTGCTGGTGGTGGTGTTTGTCTACCACATCGTGGTGACCGTGGCCAAGGCTCAGGTAGGAGTCAGTGCTGGTGCTGATCCGAGCCCTGGCTGGCAGGGTGGGGGCTCGGCTGGGGGCCGGGAGCAGCCCCAGGGGCGGGCTGGGGGCGAGGACATTTCCCAGCCGGGCCCTGGCCAGCCTGGGCCAGGAGCCTCGGGGCAGGCACCGGTCAGGCTCTGGCGGGTTCTGGTGTTTTGCTGGTGCCGCTGAGGCTGCTGAGGACATTCTGTTCTCACCCACTGCCTTCCTTCCTTGTGTAGGGCGGGAGGCCAAAGCAGTGCCGACGCAGAGGCAACAAGCACAATGCCAGAGGTGAGCAGCCCCTGGGCAGGGGCAGGTGCACTGCAAAGCCACCACCTGGCCCCACGTGCCCACCGCCCCATCCGGGGATGCCCCATCCGCTCACCCTGTCTCCTCTGCCTGCAGCCTTTGTCTTCCTGGAGTCTTCACAGCCCTCGAGGACACAGTAAGTGGAGCCGTGCCCCCTGGAGCGCGACAGCCCCCTCCAGCAGTCCCCACCAAGGGAGGTCCCGCTAACGCTGCCCTCTGCCCTTCTGCAGCTGCCCCGTACACCCGGAGATGGATGCCGTGTACGAGCTAGCCCGTCAGATGGACGTGGTCATCAAGGACCTAAAGAGATACCTGGATAGGTAAGGCCACTGAGGAGGGGATGGGGACAGGGATGGGGGGCATGGCTGGGGGCAAATGCTTGGGGAGGCGTGGGGAAATCCATGGGCATAAAATGTGAGGGGCGATGCCCTTCTGGAGGCAATGGCCTCTCTGGTGCAGAGCTGACGGGGTCCCCCCTTTTTCCTGTGGCAGAGGGAGATGCTGTGCCAGCTGGCAGGGAGGGGGCCTCAGGCACTTACTGGGTGGGACCCCACGGCAGTGATGCAGCCTGCCGCCTCCTTCAGAGCAGGAGGGGGATCTCCAGGGTGCTCGGGAGTGCTGGGCTCAGCCTCTCCCTTCTCCTCCTCCTCTTCCTCCTCCTCACACAGGCACAGCTTGGAGACAGATGAGGACAGCGACAGCTCCTGGACTACCGTCACGGCCAGTGAAGTTGAGTCCTGTTCAAGCGTCTCTCTGTCCCCTTCGAGAGCAGATTCCCACAATTCCATCATGGCGAGCGCAGCCAGCTCATCTACAGAGGAGTCTCTGTCCCCTTCGAGTGATAACTCCAGGACTAAAATCACGGCGAGCGATGTTGGCTGCTCTTCACGAGAGCCTCTCCCCACTCTTGTGGGTGGAGAAGACATGGCTCACGCATCCACTGCCCAGCTGGGCCTCGGGCATCCCAGCACCGACCTGGAGGAGCAGCCTGGCCCGGCAACTCGCCCACCCTGCAGCGAGGAAGTGCTCAGCTGCCTCAAGGCCAGCAGCGTGCAGCAGCAACAGCGAGATCTCGAGGTCCAGCTGGGTGCTCCCGCTCTGCCTCCAGAGGTGCCCGACGTCCACCCCAGGGAAACTGAGACACCTATCGCACACCACAGAGGCCAGGACACCTTGGAGGGCCTCATCCCAGAACCCAAACTGGAGCAGGAGCTGGGCCTGGCAGCCAATGTGGATGAGTCTCTGCAGGATGTTCCAGCCGCAGCCCCGCCATCACCTCGGCAACGAGAAGAGCGTGATGTGATGGTAGTTCCCATCGTGCAGGACCTGCCTTTCCTGGATGAGGCTGTGAAAAGGCAGCTGGAGCGTCACATTGTAAAAAAGAAGATCCAGAGACGCTATGGGCTGCCAACCAGGGTGCTGGAATATGAAAAGAGCTTTGAAGACCTCATCCTAGGGCAAACAGCCCAGCAGCCTCCCGCTCCACAGAGGCACACTGGTCTGCCCTACCGCTCTCCCTTCCAGCGCTGGGACAGGCACGTTCGGACCAGGAAGACAGCAGGACAGCCCCCTGGCCTGCAGGAAGAGTCTGCAGGCCCTGTGGACACATGGCCACGAGGGATGCAGGCTCCAGTCCGCTCTGGGCCAGCAGCGTTCCTGGGAGTGGCACGAGAGATGCCCCTGGAGGACGGGGAGACACCCCCATGCAAAAGGGAGCATGGCGGAACAGACCACAGCAGCAGCAATATCACAGCCAGCAGGGAGACCCTGCTGGTCACCCATGGGAAGGAGAAGGTCCCTGGGACACAAGGCCATGTGCACAGTCCATCCCCTTCTGACCAGGCAGAGCAGGCACCGCCACAGGGTGAAGGTGCTCCCCAGGAGCAAGCAGGCCGGGTGTCGGAGAGCCCCAGCACCTCCTGCAGAAACATGGGGCCACCAGAGCTGCTGTTGGAGAAGAGTGTCCCCATGGGAGAAGCAGACCGCGCCCTGGAAGGCCGGCACAGCTCCAGGGAGGACCTGCGGAAATCTGAGCTCCCATCAGACTTGACAGCTCCTCCAAGGAGCAGCAGTCCCCCGCAGGCACAATGCTCCTCCAGCAAGAAGACACCCTCAGCTTTGCCACTGTCTCCAGATTCTGCGGGCACCAGCCATCAGATCCCCCATCTGGAAGAGCTCCTCTCAGCCCTTGCTCGTTACTACAGGGCCAGCCAAGCTGCTGAAGACTTGGAGAAGCAGCTCATGGATCAATGGCTGGAGCAGACCCCTGGCAAAGCGGGGCACCCAAGGACAGACCCACCAGCGGAGCTCCTTGGTGCCTTGCAGGGCCACAGCCATAGAGGAGCAGAGCGGGGCAAGGGAAGCGCCCAGGGCAGAGCTGGCTCCAGGAAAGTCTGCCCCACATTCAGCAAAGCCCCATGCCAGGGCCAGAAGAGGGCTGCTGCTGGCCAGCAATCGCAGTGGGTCCATGTGTCTGGGTCCCCTGTACACAACGCTCTGTTTCAGCACAGGTGGCTTCTGCCGCGGCATGCTCCCGCGTGACTCGAGCCCCCGTGAGAGCAGCCAGACACAGGAGTCCTGGGGCAGAGACACCACCTCTGCCAGGCAGCAGCTGCTGCATGCTCGCCTTCATCCCTGTTTGCTGCTAGAGTGCCTGCACCAAGCTGCGAGGCACATGCAAGGCCCAATGCGGCAGCAGCAGAAAGGAGAGGAGAGGTGAGGAGCCTCAAGGGGAGAGGACAAAGGGGTTGAGAAGCAAAGCCTCAGTGCCTGCCAGGCGCCAGGCTCAGGGCACCACGCTCTTTGGGTGGGTGGGGCTGGTCGCAGGTCACCGTGAAGCTTGGGGATCACCCAGGCCCCTGGGGGATAGGGAGAGCCTGCAACCGCCTTGGGAGGCGATGGGGAAGGAGTCAGCTGGATGTCGGATTGAGGCTTGCTCAGTGGGAGAGGCATGTGCGCACCATCAGGGCATGGTGCCCGAGGGGCCAGGGGACAGCGAGGGGCAGAGCCAGGGGTGGGAGCAGCCCTGGGGACAACGGCTCCCCTTGCCCGTGGGGAGCCTCTCCACCTGCTGCTAGTGGGGAGCGCAAAGAACAGCCCGACCCTCAGAACGTGACTGTGCTCTTCCCCTTGCAGGTGTCCAGGGGCAGCAGGGCCCCGCAGCGTATGGAGCCAGTGAGCAGCAGATGTCCTCCAGGCCCTACCAGGAGCAGGAGCTCACCCAATAAACCTGTGTCTCTTGAACTGAGCTCACGGGAGTCTCCTCTTTCCTGGGGAGGAGCAGCAGCTCCATCCCTACTCACTTCCCGCCCCTCCTTGCAGAGCCAATGTGGGGAGCAGCTCTGTCGGGAGCTTCTGTGGAAAGAAGCACAGTGGCCCTCAACCAGGTCCCTGCGGATGGGGACCTGGGCCTTGCCATATGCCTCAGGCTTCCAGAGGCAGCATGGGTTGCCCGTCTTCCTGGAGGACCCCTGCACACCAGAGCAGCTTCAGTGCGCTTCAGTGCTGGGAGCGGCTCCCAGGTCCTTCAAGGCAACAAGTCGCAGAGAGCAATGAAGGTTGGTGTCCACCATGGCACAGAGTAGACGGAGGCCCCAGCGCCTGTAGTGGCTGCACTAGGACAGGCAGTGACCCTGTGAATAGGAGATAAATGCCCCTGTGGGTATCACTCTCCTCCTTGTTGTGGAATGGGGTGGGTTCATCTCCTCCAAAATCCCTGCCTCTCCCTTTCAAGGGAGATCAGGGCTGTGGCACGGAGGTGACCTGAAAGAAAGCCCTGGGAGAGTGGCAGGATCACAACCCTGAGCTCCGGGTCTCGCCAGGAGCTCTACATGCCCAAGCACATACTGAAGCGAGAAGAAGGTTGAGGAGGAGGAGGAGGTGAGCAGGATCCCCTAGCAGGCAGAAAAGAGCCGTGAGGATAGCCGGAGGGGAGATGATGGAAGAGCTCTTGCAGGTTCCCCTGCACTTCCTTAAGTGTTGTTTAAATCACAGAATGGTTGAGGTTGGTGGGGACCTTGGAGGTCACCTGGTCGGAGCCCCCTGCTCAGCCAGGGCCACCTTGAGCCCGTTGTCCAGGACTGTGTCGAGACAGCTTTTGAACATCTCCGAGGGTGGAGACTCCACAACCGCCCTGGGCAAGCTGTGCCAGTGCTTGGTCACCCCTGCAGTGAAAAAGTGGTTCCTGATGTTTAGAGGGAACCTCCCATGTTTCAGTTGGTGCCCCTTGCCTCTTGTCCTCGCTCTGGGCACCACCAAAAGGAGCCTGGCTCCAACGCCTTTGCACCCTCCCTTGAGGTATTTATATACTTTGATAAGATCAGCCCCTGAGCCTTCTCTTCTCCAGGCTCAACAGTCCCAGCTCTCTCAGCCTTTCCTCATATGTCAGATGCTCCAGCCCCTTTGCCATCTGTGTGGCCCTTTGTTAGGCCCTCTCCAGTATGTCCATGTCTCTCTCGTACTGAGGAGCCCAGAGCTGGACACGGGAGCCAGGTGTGGCCTCGCCAGCGCTGAATAAAGGGGAAGGATCACCGCCCCCGACCTGCTGCCAATACTTTGTCTCATGCAGCCCGGGATACCATTAGTCGTCTTTGCTGCAAGGGCACACTGCTGGCTCTTGTTCAACTTGGTGTCCACCAGGACCCCTCAGTCCTTTGCTGCCAAGCCGCTTCCTGTCTGGGTGGGCCCCAGCATATACTGGTGCGTGGGGTGGTTCCTCCCCAGGTGCAGGAATTTGCACTCCTCCTTGTTGAGCTTCATGACGTTCCTGTCAGACCAAGACGACGTTTGTCGTCTTCTCTTCCCAATACCCACACCAGTAATTCTATGTTTAAACTTCAGCAAACTTCCCCAGGTTGAGTGGCCTTTGCTAACAACAAAAGTCAGAGAGCAATTGTTTGGCCTTTATTTCAACACATGAGTTTTCTCGCTGCTGTTCTTCCTCTTCTCTCCCCTGGCCCCACGGGTGCATCTCACTGCTGTGTGCATGGGGTTTGCCTTGACAGTGTTTGGTAGTGGGGACGCTGCAGGGATGTCCTGCGTGGGAGGGGGTGAGGGGCTGCCCTGTGCCGGTGAAAGCGCAGCCTGTGCTCTTGGTGGCTTTGAATCGACACCTTGAATTAACGCTTTCCAGTTCTGTTGATACTGGCTTTGTTCCTGTGCTGTCAGCCACGGAGCAGCTCCCCAAGTGCCCTTCTCTGCCATGCAAGGTGGAGCAGAGACCCCGGGACTGCCCGCAGCCACTGCCCCAGGGAGATGGCCTCTCAGCGCCTGTGGTGGTGCTGGGAACCCGGAGCCGCCGGGCTGCAACCGATGGCTGGAGAGAGCCTTGCTGTGGGAACCTGGGGGCTTCTGCCACGTGTCAATGCTGTCGAGGCTTTGGCGGCGTCTAATAGAGGGGCGTGCGGAGCCGTGCAGCGATCCTGCGGTTTCTGCCAAGACGCTGCCCCCTGGGAGGGACGAAGCGTGAAACCTGTGAGACTGGACCATTCAAACGGCTGCAGGTGTTCTCGGACGTGTGTTTCGTAGCGAGAAGAGCTGGAGTTTGTAATGAACAGATGCTCCACCTGCTGCAACCCTCTGCCGTTTCGTGCCTGGCAGGGCCGCGGGGTAAGGTTTGCTGGCAGCAGGGTCGCCTTGTCCCCACGGCCACCCCCTGTTCCCCACAGGAGACGGGTCACGCTTACAGTGCGAGTCTGTGGAGGTGGTGATGGCGCCGAGGGCAGAGTCGGTCACGAAGGACCCCTCCAGCGCGGGTCTTCAGTCTCTCTTCTGCAGGGGCGAGGGGGCGCCTGTGCTGGGCATTAACAACAGGGTTTGGGTGGGGCGGAGCTGCAGGGGAGGCCTCTGTGAGGGGCGGCCGGGGCTGCCCTGTGCCGCCACCACCGGTGCCAGCCATTTCCAGAAGGTTCTGCAAGGGACGCCCGGCCTGTCAAGGCTCAGCCAATCAGGGGCGCTCAGGGCGGCTCCGAGCCAATGAGAGCAGCCCACGTTGCCTGAGAGAACAGGCCGGAGCCTGTGCAAGTCTGGGTAAGAAATGCTGCAGAGCAGCTGCGAGAGAGGGGAGTGAGAGTAACGTGAGGGGTACGGCCCTGCAGGCACCAAGGTCAAGGAAGAGGGAGAGGGAGGAGGTGGCCCAGGTGCCGGAGCAGACACTTCCCTGCAGCCCTTGGAGATCATGGTGAAGAAGGTTGTCCCCAGGCAGGCCATGGAGGACCATGCCTGAGCAGATATCCACACCAGCCCCACACTGCACCCCACGCTGCAGCTGATGGATATGCCCTGAAGGAAGCTGCAGCCAGTGGAGAGACCATGCTGGAGCGGGCTCGTGGCAGGAACTGCGGCCCAAGAAGCTGTCTGTTCCTGACGGACTGTACCCTGTGGAAAGGGCCCATGCTGGAGCAGGTCTTGAAGAACTGCAGCCCATGGGAAGGTCCCAGGTTAGAGCTGTTTGTGAAGGCCTGTACCCCGTGGGAGGGACCCCACGCTGGAGCAGGGGAAGAGCGTGAGGAAGAAGGAGCGGCAAAGATGAAGTGTTAAGGACTGACCAGAACCCCCATTCCCCTCCTCTGCTGTGCTGCTTGGGGGGAAGAAATGCAAGAGTCAGGTGTGCAAGTGAGCCTGTGAAGAAGGGGGAGTGGGGAGGAGGCGGGTTTAGTTCTGTTTTTATTTCTCACTATCCTACTCTCTTATTAACTGGCAAAAATTAAACTATCTTCCCCAAGTCAAGTCTGTTTTGCCCTTGACAGTAGTTGCTGAGCAATCTCATCATCCTTGTTTCAACCCAGGTACTTTTTCATTTAATTTCTCCCCCTATCCTGTTGAGGAGGAGGAGTGAGAGAGCAGCATGGTGGGCACCTGGCTGCAGGCCAAGGTTAACCTGCCGCACCTGGGGAGGAGAAGTGGCTCCTGCTCCCTCTTCATGCCTCCTTGTATGGGCAAGTTGGGCAGTAGCTCTGTCGGCAGCTTCTGTAGAGAGGACCATGACGGCCTTCCAGGTTTCTAAGGAGGGGGCCTGGGTCTGGTCTTCCACTTCAGGCTTCCAGAGGCAGCATGGACTGTCCATCTTCCTGGAGGTCCCCTGCACACCACAGCTGCATTTCTGGGCTGGGAGCAGTGTAGGTCTGCATAGGAGGAAGAGCAGGTGAGCAGGATCTCCAAGCAGTCTAAGACAGCAGTGAGGGCTGGCTGAGCCAGGGAAGCATGAAGTCAGGGCCTGGCACCCAGGACCTGTCCCAGAGCCAGAGCAAGGGAGCAGGGCAAGCACAGGGAGCGAGGGAGCTCCCTTGGAGCAATCAGGCTCGGTGTCAGAGCGCCCCAGTATCTCCAATGCAGGCACGTCACTCTTCACTGAAGTACTTACCTGATTTTGATTAATGTGGAGGTCATGTGAGGGTCTGATGTATTCTGGGATTTTGTAAATTGTGAGCCTGGCAGTCGGGATATGCAAGCTGGGATTTGGGAGTTGGGAATTGCTAGGTGAGATCTGGGAATTGGGAGCTGAGAGTGGGGGTCAGCAGTTGGGTTTCAGGACTTGCGAATTATAAGTTGGGTGCTTGGTGTCAGGAGTTGGGGATTGTGAGCTGGGACTCATGAGTCTTGAGTTGGGGCTTACTAGTTGCGACTTACAAGTTATGAGTTATTGTTACAAGTAATGAATTACAGAGTTTTGAGAGAGAAACCTCATGAATTAAGTGATGAATCCGTGAATTCCCTTTAGGTAGCTTGTGTAAAGGGTATTGAGCCCTTGTTTGCTGTCTTTGCTTGTTTTCTTTCTTAATAGGCTCATAAAATAAAGTGTTATTGACAGAGTATGTTGTCCTGTAAAATTGAGAGATTGAAACAGACCGTGACAGTACAGTGGGACACCAGAGATGACATTGGATAATGGGTGCCACAGGGTTGACCTGTGCAGCACAGAAGTCTGTGTATCTGGCCTTTAGAGGGGAAGAGGTAGCAGTGCCCTATGAATATTGTTCCGTGGTGGTTTTCATTGGTCTTACCTCATTTCACGTGGATGAATGCAATGGAAAGGTTCTGGAGGATTGATGGGAACACAAGCAAAATTCTCAAGAGGCAGTTGTAAAATAACATGCAAGGTGTCCTAAGTGGCCAGAGGAATTGTGTTGTGCAGGCTTTATTTTCCCGTATTGGTGTAGGAACCCACTGCATGGGATAATTTCAGATCTCCTTTTTGTCTAAGGGGTTTTCTAGATAAATAGTAATGGCTCCTTGCTCAAGACAAAGTTGGAGTTTATGTTGCCCATGCAAAGAAAATGTGAGGAGCCTGAGGCAACCTTCTATTACTCACTGCAGGTAGCGAAGGGGAAGGATGGTCTGAAACATGTGCCACTCAGGTAACAGGAAAGCAAACTTGAGCAGGCATTAGAGGCAGTGTTTCTTGGTACAAAGGGACATGAGCTCAATGCACAGAAAACATGCGCTTTCTCAGAGCAATTCAGCTTCTCACATTACGATAAGTTTCTCCCCAGCCTGAATTGCCTTCTCCAGGCAGGAGCCAGGGAGAGCACATGGCTTCAGAAAGCAGAATGGAACCACAGAAGCTTCAGTCCCCAAACACAGGAACATCACTTCCAGCAATACCAGAAAGCTGCACTGCCTTGTTCCCAATGCTGTTATCCTTGATGTACTCAACAATCAGCCTGAGTCTAAAGGATCCTCACTTATTTATATGAAAGAGACTTTGTTGGTTGCTGACTTACAATGGGCCATGTGACACAGGCCTGGAGCAAATCAGTAAATACAGAAGTCAGCCTAATGTATAAAAAGAGAATT
Source organism: Phalacrocorax carbo (assembly GCF_963921805.1). Classification (NCBI taxonomy): domain Eukaryota; kingdom Metazoa; phylum Chordata; class Aves; order Suliformes; family Phalacrocoracidae; genus Phalacrocorax; species Phalacrocorax carbo. The sequence goes on from NC_087515.1 coordinate 118,566,780, forward strand.
TTCTCTTGAGGAGGCAAGGGTGGGGCAGAGGACATGGTAATTACTTGGTCTTCACGAGTGCTGCTTTTCTTCTTTTGTCCAAAGCAGCTTTGGAAAAAGCATTCCTGTATGTGTATCTTTCATTTGCACTGCCTTCCACCAACCCCCTTCAAGAAATACTCACATTAAGAAGGTTTGTCATTCTTTCAAGGGAATTCAACAGCAGTGGGGGGATAACAGAATCCATGGTTGGCTGATGATGATCTGGGATCCTCTCCTGGAAGCCCTGAAGTTTGAACTGCAGCACCAACATTGTCAGAGGCAAAGCTTGATGCAGAGTGGCCCTACTGAGTTCATAGGGGGATGCTGCCCTCTTTCTCCTTCCCCTCTAAGCTCTTCAGTTTTACTACCTCTGAGAAGAGCTGGAGAGGAGGACTTGGAAATTGAGTGCAGGATCCATACTTTGCTGAAGGCTTATGCAGAATGAGGTGGAGGGACACGACAGTAATGGATGGTGGTTTTCTATTGACTAAAAAGCAAGAGAACTTGCTACAGCCTTTAGCTGTCATCTTGGCAATGAGCAAGGGTGTCCTTCCTCCTCACGGGCCTGAAGATGTTATCCTCACAGAGCCCTAAGTCATCATTTGGCACCACCTGCTTTGCCTCAGGTAACAATGAAATAGTGTGGCTAAACACTGTAACAGTGTGAGTGTCCCCCCTGCCCCGCCAAGACCTGCTGGTTTAGAAACATTGGCTGACTCAGCTTTAGCTGTAAGACCTCAGTAGATCATGGTCCATGGAAGCGGGGGAGGGAGAAGACTGCCAGAGGAAAAGTTATGATGCATCATGATAGCAAAGTAAACAGCCCTGATGTATGTTGCACAATGCAGAAGAAAAATGGAACAGAAACCCACCTCCTCAGTAATAAGCAGCGGACTCAAAGGCCCTCAGTGTTTGGATGTGATTTTCCCATAGACATGTTTTTACAGCTGTGGTTAATGTGTGACTAATCCTTACTGTGGAGTAACCACACAACCACTCCTTAGAGCTGTGCAAGCACCCATAGCTGCGCTTCAGCAGTAGGGGTTTTGTTTGAATGTAGAAACTGTAACATCTGAAAAGAATACTTAAAACCAAAACCACTTTTGAACAGGGCTCTAATCATTTATACCATGCCCAAGAAACTTGCAGCTAGGCTCCAGTTTACATACATAATAAAAAAGACAAACCACCTCCCAAGAACAATAAACAGTTCAAAGGCTTCTGTTTTCAGGTGGCTGCTATCAAACATTAACAGCAGTATTTGAGCAGAAAGAGCAGGCTCAACCAACATTTTCAAGAGCATATGCAAACTGTCTTTTCCTCCAGTAGTGCATTAACAGCAATAATAAAGCCACATTTTCACTCTGCATAGAAGGCAGGTAATGTAGCTCAAAACCAACCATATTTTCCCCGTGCCACCCTGAGAACAATAAAACTCCAAGAAGACCACCTTGATCCATTGCTCTGGGTCATGGAGACTGAACACTCAACTGCTAAGTTATTCAATAAAGTCAACTTCAGGTCTCGATATACTGAATGAGAAAGGACTGATTCCTCCATCAGCTGGGCTGTGTGCTGCATGTACAGTCCTACTCACTTCATGTGACAGTCCCTGAAGGGCTGGCCAAACCCTTGTGTCCACTCAAAGCTGGACTGTGAAGGCCTCTGACAGTACAGGATGGATGATTAAGATGATTTGTGATTGCCAGCTTTTCAGATATCCTTCAGGTGTGGATGGATCAGTAATTAGATGGGCCATCTGCTCACTCGATTGTGATATATGGAAACTTTCTCTTTTTATGCAATCTCTGCTTTATTTTGGGGGCTTCTAATCTGCAGGGTTTTCTGAAAGGACAATAAAGTGCTTTTATAGCCTTCTGAAATTTTTTCAGCCTTAATTCTAGTAGGTTTGATTTTGTTCTGCACAGAGAATATCTTAAGTTTTAACTCTTCTAAGCAGCCCTCAGCTAAAACTTTGCATGAGGAAGTCTGGGTGTAGCTGTCAGAAAAAAAAAACCAACTATGTGATTCCTTTAGGTCGCACATTGGCTGGTGTCATGCAGTAGGGAATGGCATCCAGCACACCACCTAAGCAGGACAGCAGCAGGTTTCTGAACAGCATGTGCTCATGCTTAGGGAGTCACAGCAGCCTGCAGCATCTCCCAGAGCAGCAGCCCCTTGCTCTCAGCACCCATCAGTTTCAAATCTGATGGGAGTCAGGAGCCACTGCCTTGCAGAAAAGGAAGATATCTTGTAGTGATGCTGCATGTCTCAGTTACTGCTGAGTTTCTGCTGGCACTCAGACCCTCTCCTTTCAGAAAGAAATGCAACCTGTTTCACCACCCTAGGAAAACAGCTAGCCAATCACCTAGGGCATGAGTTCCCAGGCCTTGTTTAGAGGGAGAAATGCACTGGTGGCATCAGCTGAAGTGTCTTCCATGCTGCCCCAGTCCTTTCCTCAATGCCCCCTCCCCCACCTTAACCACCTGCAGCAGCTCCTAGCTCTGTGTACAGGAGTAATCTAGCTGGCTCCTGACTACCACTTCCAGGTATGACAGGTTTTGATGGTGGATTTTAGAGTGTAACCTCAGCAAGTTCGCTAATGACACCAAGCTGGGAGGAGTGGCTGATACACCAGGAGGCTGTGCTGCCATCCAACCAGACCTGGACAGGCTGCAGAGCTGGGCCAAGGGGAACCTCATGGAATTCAACAAGAGCAAGTGGAAGGTCCTGCACGTGGGGTGGAACAACCCCATGCATCAGTACAGGCTGGGGGCTGAACTACTGGAAAGCAGCTCTGTCGAGAAGGACCTGGGAGTGCTGGTGGGCAGCAAGGTGACCACGAGACAACAATGTGCCCTTGTGGCCAAGAATGGTATCCTGGGGTGCATTAAAAGGAGTGTGGCCAGCAGGTTGGGGGGGGTGATCCTCCCCCTCTACTCTGCCCTAGTGAGACCACATTTGGAGTACTGTGTCCAGTTTTGGGCCCCCCAGTTCAAGAAGGATGTGGAACCTCTTGAGCAAGTCCAGCGGAGAGCTATGAAGATGATCAGGGGACTGGAGCATCTCCCTTATGAGGAAAGGCTGAGAGACTTGGGTCTATTCAGCCTGGAGAAGAGAAGACTGAGGGGGGATTTCATAAATGCATAAGCATATCTAATGGGAGGGTGTCAGGACAATGGGACTAGGCTCTTTTCACTGGTGCCCAATGACAGGCCAAGGGGCAATGGGCACAAACTGGAACACAGGAAGTTCCAGCTAAACCTGAGAAAAAAACTTATTTCCTGTGCGGGTGCCAGAGCAGGGGCACAGGCTGCCCAGGGAGGCTGTGGGGTCCCTTCCCTGGAGACATTCAAACCCTGCCTGGACGCGTTCCTGTGCCCCTGCTCTGGGGTCCCTGCTCAAGCAGGGGGGTTGGGCAAGATGATCTCCAGCGGTCCCTTCCAACCCCTACCATTCTGTGATACTGTGATTCTGTGATTTTTGGAGGTTAGCTTCTAGGGTTTTTTTCTGCGTACTATTTGGAAATACATTGCATACTACAGTGGCACATGTACCACTGGGGACCCCTGGGCTGGTGGTGCATCTTAAGCATACAGCTCTCCCCTGCACACATTCTCAGTGGTCAGGAATGCTTTGATGCTCAGCCAAGTAGGGGTTCGTGCTGAGGACCTTTCTATACAGCAGAGTCACGTGCCTTTAGTTAAACTGGATCAGCTGTGATCTGAGATCCACTATCTATCCAAATGCTAATCTATTTTTAAATTGTGTGTATTTATTCTTTGCTTCATGCCATTTTGAAGTAGGTACTTCTAAAAGCACTTCGTATTTTTGGACTTTTTTAAATTTAGTGATTGTTCTTATCTAGTTCCTGTTCCTAGTTAGCACATACTTGTGTGTGCATGTGCATGCATACACATAAGCACATGTACATATACACACAAAACAGAGTATGCTGGTCACAATTATGTTTTGTTATCATCTCAAAGAATGGTCCAGAACGCTGCCCACCTGCTTTTCCCATGCGGAAGTACACTAGTGGAAGCAGAGTAGTAAACTAGAGTAAATAAAATATGTGATAAATAAAAGCAGACCGTTGGCGCTAGGGTAAGACGGGACTGTCAATGTGTGGAACAACAGAGCAAACCAAAGGGCAATTCACAAAGCCAGCAGCATTGCTGCCTCAAGAAGCATATTGCTCCACATGGCTACATGTTGCATCATCCGCTCTCTCTGTCCACACACTTTGCTCTTGCTTTTGCTGTTTTTATGCTAGTGGGGCTAAATCTTGTTAGAATCCCAGCCTGGCTTATCTGCACTATGCTATAAGGAATGGTAAGTGTAGAAATGTGATGGTTTAAAGTTTGAATTGGGATTTTTTTTTTCAGGCAGTGTTTGCAGAGAGGTGTAATTTGGAAAGTTCAATGACAGACAGTTTGAGGAATCAGGTTGAAGAAGACCTGTTTCACGTTTTCTCCTAACAGAAGTGACACTGGCTTGCCTAATTAGTCTAGTCTCTTAAAAGAAGTGGCTTTCCAGAAGCGTCCACCTGGAAATGTGGCTGAGCTGATCTTGTCTGTATTAGACAAAGAACTTTCTTCTCAGTTCATAGTGAAGTGGTCTAAAAAACTCCAGTCTTGATCTAGAGATTGTCAGGAGGAAAAATAGAATAAGAGAGGAAAAGTTTTTAACTGGTCTCTGTATTCTTTGTACAGACTATTGGCTGAAGGACATCCTGCTGGGTCAGGAATATTCCATGCCATAATCTTCCTGAACATCAAACTTTGCATTCAATCCATTTTGATCTTTTGCCCCCACCATTATTGGAAGGATTCTCAAGGTTTTTAATTATTTCAATGTTGATATTTGCCAGTTTCTTTTTCCTTCTTACTCCTATATTATTCTTCAGCCTAAATTGCTCATCTCCATCTTTTGTATTGTCCTGTACCATGACAAGCATGCAGACAGCAGCGGTAGGACCTGTCAGTCTGTTTTCCCAAGCTGAACAAACCAAACACCGTTAGTTTACTGTGGGAAGAGACTCTGTACTCCCACATCATTTTAATGTTTTCACTCTGTTCCTTCCCAGCATGAAATAATCCTAGAGCATGTAGGTGATAGTAAACAAAGGGCTCACTAGCTTTTTGTAGAACGATACCCATGATGCTGAAAATTCCCTCTATTTTCTGGAAATGCCTTGGCTACTACATCCTATATTTATTTATTTATTTTCCCTTTCTTACAGCTGCATCACACAGATAACGATTCTAAAATTGATTAATTCACCTAGCCCTTTCTTTCCCTCTCCTACTCCCAGGTCAGAGCAGAAATTCCTGTTGTTATCCCCTCCAATGCCTGTCCTTGTCCTATTGAAGTTGATCCTAATTGTTAGCTGTCAGAACATTAAAATATTCTACTCTTGATATTCCACACTGTTAAGCCTGCCCAAATTACCAACAGCAAACGTAACTCTGTGTATTCCCTTCCATTTCAGCTTAATGACAATATTTAGAAATGTCCCCAAAATGAGGTCTTTTCTTCCAACTAACTCCTTGTCTTGCAGAGCATGCTGCAGGCTCCTCCTTAGCCCATTCCTCACCACTTTACAATTCTTCCACTAATCCCCAGCTTCCTCCTTTTTATTATTCATTGTCTGTGTGGCACTAACAAATTGCTTTACTAAACAGATTGCCTTTGACTGAAAAAACTGTTATCAAAAAGCAAAAGATCCATTCAGACTGGCACAATCTACTTTTGGTGAATCTATTTTATATTTTATCCCACGTATCAGCATCCTTTTAATTTTTCTATCCATCAGATCCTTTTGTAAGATCCTGCACACTGCTGAGGCCAAAACCTTTTTCCCTTCTTTCCTTAGTGCAGACGCTGCACTTCATTTTCTGCAGTAAAACTACTGTCCTCTAATTTGACAAGCTTATCTAAAACACAGTCCATCAGGCTTCCAGTTTCATGAGCTAAACACCACCCCAGAATGCCAAGTAACTATTTGGTTTTGAGCCTCTAGCTCGTCTCCTGCATAGTTTTTTTGAGTTTTCCTGCATCCTCAAATGGAGCAAATTTTACCCTGCACCTTTTCTCCACTACTCATTTTCATCAATATACATACTAGTCCTGATGAAGACTCAGAGAATGCATTTTGCATTTGAATGAAGGACATTTTGCTCTACTTCTGTTTTGCTCCATCTCCTCCAACACAAGCCACAGCACCCCAGAGTAATCGATGCTGTACAACAAAATACTTAGGACAGGCCCGCTCTATTCTCCCTCCTTGGAGGTGCATCTCCAACTTTGTTTTGGGAAGCACGTTTTAATAGAAAGGCTTGGAGCTGCCCCTCCTGCAGCCCTCCCTGCTCTCAAACTCCTGGAGGCAGAAGACAGCAAGAGGGAGCCCTGTGGAAGACTTACAACTATTCTTACCTCTTTGGGGCTGGTGACATACTGCGTAAGGAAGGAGAACTCCCAATAATCAGAACCAGCATGAAATGCTGCAGGGCCCTGACAAATAGATTTCATTCAAGTCTCCACTAGGGCCCTTTCATATCCCACACCACTGCCTGAGGGTAGAGCAGCTCACCACAACCTGGACATCCAGGGCAGCATAAGACAGAAGCAGGCCACACTCATACCCTTCAAATTCTTAGCTGAACCTCCATATATTTAGCACCAAAATTCACATTTCATACTTGGAATCCAGCTTCCTTAAAGACCTGGGCAGTCTTAAAAACGACATCTACTTTGTGAAGTATTATATTTAGCAAGGTTCACAGATAGGACACATTCTTGCCAAAATGTCATTTATTGCAGTATACCTTTACATGGCATACAGATAACCAAATGTTGCATCTTCTGTTAGAACTCATATTTCATTTGTACCAGTTAAATAACACAGAATGTCATGTTTGTTTCACAAACTGTCAGTTTAGACTACCAAAATATAGGTTTTGGTTTTTTTTCCTTTCCCCTAGCAAGCTTGTGAGGTACAACTGAAGTCTATCACTTTATCTTCCTGTGCTTTACAAGAACCTTTTTATAGATAAACCTATCAAACAACATTTCTACATTCCTATACAAAGCAAAGAATTACAGCTGAAATTAACACCATCTGGTCGTTGCATTAACCTATAAAAATTCATTCAGTTAAAAACAAAAAAAGGACATAATGGACTTTGCAGCTTTACTTAAAAGCAGCCAGCTACACGTATGCACATGTTTTCCTTGTGCATGAAGAAGAGATTGGAATCAAGAAGTGTTGCTTTTTTTTTTTTTGATTTGCAGAGAAGGCACCAACTTTAGCTGCGTAGCAGCTCAGGAGTGTTTTATACTTCATTTAAATTACACAGGTTTAAGTTTTACTGTTAATGTGCAACATTTGTATCAACTGTTGCAATATTCTCCAATATTCTCCAGTCATTCCCTCTGGCTCAACAGTACAAATATTTACATCAGTTGTAAACACTCCTCCACCCACCCCATACCTTCTGCACTGAGTGATGAGGAACTGAACTTGCAAGAAGCTAACCAAAGGCAGAGTAGAAGTAAGGTTTGTGCAGAACACCACCCTTCTCTTCTCGCTCAGTTTGAGATACTCTGGAGAACTCCAGACCCTCAACGAGGCCTTAGTGCCTCACATCTGACAGCACACTGACCACCAGCAGCTTCAGGCATCTGGACTTTCCTCAGGAGGTGTTTTTGGGCCCTTACTAGTCTGACATCCCTGGAATTGCTTCTCTCCAAAGTGCAGGAACAGCTTCTGAAGAGCCATTCCGGAATCATGAGAGTCAAGCACACCAACTGTTGTATATATTTAAGGTCATCTACACTTAGCCTTCATCAGGCTTGCTTCAGATGCTATGCTTCTCTACTCCTTCGCTGTGAACTCATGATATGCTACTTCCTACCTTCCACCCCTGCGTGCCAAGGTATTCTGTGGCATAGACAGCAGACCACATTCCAAGACAACCACTGTAAACAGTGCACAGAGAGGTAGGTGCTACAACACTCCATCAGTCACCTGGTGACTACACAGTAGCATGGGATAAGAGTATTTGCAGCATGACAGCCCAGCCTAGATTCGGCACCTAAGAAGAGGGAATGTCTGAGATAAGACTGCTTAGAAAAATCTATTTCTTACCTAAGCCTAGATGGAGCAAGAGTGTAGTGGGACACTCCAACGCTATTGGTAAAATGAATTCTCCACTTAGTTTTGGGGTCTTTGGGGTATGTTTTGTATTAGCGTATGCACCAACTGCTTAGGAGCTGGTTCTGAGTATGGGATAATGTTTCCAAAATATAAGTTATTTTAAATCACGCAACAGCCATTTGCTTACCCTGGCCCTGACACCTCATTTCCCTAGAGATCACGTTCAGCTTGATGTTTCATAGGCGTTAAGTGCTCCAAATATGGCAGTTAGAAAGAGCTAGAGGATTGCAGTGTACCAAACGTTTGCCCAGCACAGCCATTTGTTACACTTAAAACATATCTATGAGTTAAATAGGAAGGATCCCTGCTATACAGAATTTGAGCACTGATAATTGTTTATTCTTGCTAGCCCTTTCCCTAAATACGAAGAGGTTTATACACACAGTGCTCCCTTATCTCCTCCCCACCGCCTGCCCCAGCAGTCTTTAGATAAACCAGAAGTGAGTTTAGGAACTTGCAGTCCCACTTCTGTTTAAAAAAAAAAAAATTAAAAAAAGTTGTGCAAGAAAGCAGGGAATGTTCAATGAATCCAGATCTACTTTGTAGTTATAAAATTTCCAATGGCAAAGTGGTAAGGGCAAATAACCCAATGATCATATGGCTTAAGTTTAATGCAAAGCACACTAGGAGGTCCACGTGCAGGGAGAGAAGAGTCCAAGAAAGATGGAATAAGAAGTGTCCTGAAGATCAGTGTTTATGCATAGAATTCTTCCTGTTTGTGTGGTTTTTGGTATCCTCCGTTAGACTGTTTTGGTTCATCCAGTGAATAGCTGCCTTCGTCTTTTTTCTTCATTCTGTACAGCATGAATGCAACTAGAAACACTGCAAACACCAAGCCTACCAGTCCTCCAGCAATAACACCTAGAAGGGGGGGAAAAAGCCACAAATTACTCTAGACGCCACACCAGATAATGCTGGTATGACTGTAAGTTCCAGGTTGTTCCTTAGAGCGCAGTTCCTGACTTCATGACTTCCAGAAGTTAATTTGTCCTTTTGCCCCCTCCCAAACCAGACATCCTGCCATTACCAAAAGCCACAAATCTACATGAGGTAAACCTAAAGAAACAGATCTCCCACCGGGCCATGCTGCAAGGCATGCAAGGCTACGTTGTTCAACCCTAGTAATTTGACCCAGGCAGCATTAGAGCAGTTTTACTGTAATTTTTGAGAGAAGCAAAGGAACAGGTTTAAACATAAAATTCCAGATAACTAGCAATGGCTGCTTTGCTATTAGCAGGTTAATATTTGCCCCTGTTAGGGTTTTGACAATACAGAATCATGGATCATGACCCGAATTTCAGAGATCTAATGTAAAAGGTTGGCTTTCACGCTCAGAGATGTACTTGCATAACTATAGCTTCTGATGCCTGGAAGAATCCTATGAGATTCTGCTTTTACCAACTAGAAATCCAGAATATCAGGTACCTCCAAGAACTTCTTTTCTGTCCATAATTCCTGAGGCTCCTGCTGCTTTGGCATTCCTCCCAGAGTCAGCCAGTAGTTCTGAGTCCTGGGTGGGGACCAAATCCTCATCTTTAGTCAGGATGAAGTCTCCCTGTTGGGACATACAAGGCAGGTTATTAGTGTTTCTCATTGTGGCTGTTACTGGAGACTTTCCACAGTTTAGTTTTTTCTCGTCTAAAACCCTCCACCAATATAACCTATTAAATCAATCATTGTTTTGACAAGTCACCACCCTTTCCTGCAAAACCAACTTACTGCATACTACTAAAGCCATCTCCCTGGAAAGGGTATCAGAGCTATTAGTCCTCACCGGGTCTCCAGAGCCATCTTCAGAAACCTCCTCATGTGTAGGAACAACGTCCTTTGGAGCTGTCGTTGTGCGGGTGGTAGTGATATCTCCCTCAGGATGGATGGTAGAGTGGGGTTCAGGCATGTCTTTAGTGTCTGGCACATTAGAGCTAGGTATTTTAGGTTCGAGCTCACGGACCACGCCCGAGGCTTCTGAAGATGTTACATGAACCACTGAAGGAAAGTGAGTAGTGGGGCTTCTCACTGTTGTTGTAACTGCATCATTTGTTGGTTTCTCATCAGGTGAGCCCAGGATGGATACTTCGTCCTTCACAGCTACAACTGGCTCCTCTGTCACTACATTACTAGTTGCAGGAGGAGATACTACTTCCTTTTCAGTTCGGCTCTCAGTCCCGGGAAATGGCTGTTCGTTGAAATCCATTGGTGTTGCCAGTAATGAGGAATTAGTCGGTTCCCCTGGGATTCTCCAGGTGTGAGACTGGTCAGTCAGGGGACCTGCAAAACAAAAAAATATTATCCTTGGCCAGTTTAGAGTCCTATTAATACTATCTTCAGGATGCTGGTCTAAGGAGGATGCCTAACCTACACAGCCAATTTTTGTAATAACAGCAGTTCGGTTTGTAATTCCTTGTCCTCTTCAGTGTAATAAGGAAGGGGCAGACCAATGCGCTATTCAGCAATACTTTGTTAGCCATCTACTTATCCCCAAGGCACAAGTGCTAGTCTGTTTACTCAAATACTCAACACCTTTAGTCACTGGCATATTTGGCACTGATTTCAGGGTCTTATTCCTGCAGAATTTAATCTAAAATACCAGTATGTGGCTGGAAGGAAGGAGAAGGATACCATGCTTGAGCTTTCTCTAGCTTGCTCTTTCCTCAACTTCAGCACTGAAGACTAAAGGTGTCTCTCATGCAGTTTAGTAATCATTCTGATAGACTTTTTCCTCACCCTAAAACCCCTTTATTCCATTTTTTAAAATTATGGCCCACAGGAACTTGCACATGTGATGACAGATAAAATTTGCACTTGAGATATGTTGGCAGGATGGCGTTTACACACCCTCAAATGGTATCTCCTACGAGCTTGTGAGAGAGGACAAATGCCTTTCTTACAGTCCCTTTTCCCCATGAGTAAAGAATCACCGCAGTTTTGTAGCGTGCTTCACACAATATTTTGTATAAGCGATGACACAGAGTATACCTGCTTCTGCTCCCTTTCAAGTCTCCTACAACTAATTTTCTGCTAATTTTTAGTATCTGAAGCAATACAAGATCAGGCTTTTTCTCTGTTCCCAACTCTCATATTCTGAGCAGGGCTCTGTGTGTGATTCCTCTCTCCCCCCCTTTTAGCTTGGATGCTCATCAAGATCTCGATTGCCACATTCTGGGAGGATCAAGCACTAACAGTACAAGTGCTAAGAACTCACCTGCACCTGAACCTGAGAATGCATCGTCGTCATCACCAGATGAATCAAGATCTTCAGGAGGAAGGTTCAAATTTGTAGTTTGCTTTAAAGAGAAGGGGAAAAGGTGTGTTAGTGATGAGATTACTTGAAGTTACCATGTTGCTTGCACAGAGTCCTCTAAGGGCTCCTGAAGGTTACACAAACTTTCTTTGTTCAGATTACATTTTCTCATCTTTCTTCACTCCATCCCCCTCCCCAAATGAGTAGCTCCAGTGAGTCTATTCAGTGTTGGAAAGGTCAGCCTTGCCATCTCCCTTCTCTGCGCTGCTTCCAGGCTGCACTTGCTTTGGGGAAGAAGAAAGCAAGGAATCCATTCAGAGGTGCATCCTGGTAGCAGCCAATGCTCAGTCCTTACACAACATAACCGTTCTGCTTCAGGTTCTGACTGCTCATGTCTTCCCTATCTACCAACCACTTAATCTGTGAATTACTACATTACTTCTAAGGAGCAAAAAGGAAGGGGAGACAAAATAGTTTGGCTTCTCTACCTTTTTGAGTCCTTCCAGTGCTGTTCACATATCTGAAACTACAGCATCTAACTGGAAGAGAATAAGATTCCTTTTTTGTAAGTGTGGGCACTCAGAGTAAGTCCTGAGATAGAAACCAGCTTTCCACGTAGGAGAATACAGCCCTCAGCTTTCTCCATTTATGCTTCAAGAAGCACTAGCCAGCACAGTGTTTCAGCAACTGAAATAAGAGGCAAACCCCTGCTCTACTGCACCTGTTTGTCATAACACACAACAGTCAAAGATATTCAGGATATCCAAAGTAGACAACACTAAATAAAGCAGAGTGATTACTTCATGCATCTTGTTGGCCTCAGCTATACACAATTACTGTTCCAATTGGTACAACGTGCTTGACTCCCAGCTCATGACTAGCCCCAGGTTTATTTCTGCAGGGCTACCATTACCGAGCCAGTCATTCTCCCATCTCAGACTTCAAACAAAAGCCCTATAAGTCACTTCTTCCAAATCTCATCTTTCCCCATCCAACTAGATTCCCTGTTCTCCAGAATTTTTACTTCTTTCCCACTCTCAAGATGCCCTTGTCATCCCTTTCTAGCGTTGCCCCATCTGAGAGTTTAGGAGATACTGCTTTGCTGTATCCAAGCTGATCATGGTTTTATCAGGCGTATGAAATTTCCTTTTATTATATAAAAAGAACAACATACATTCTTGCCAGCTTTGCATCCAGCCCACTGTATTTCTCTAGCTTGCATTAACCGTGTCACTTAAAAATTACTATAACACTCATTTTCATCCTAGGAGGAAGTTAGCCAGCACTAGTATGTTCTGTCAAACAAAGAAAGCAGTTGAGCTCTCTCATTGTCACTTTATTATCTACACGGCTGTATTTATTGGCCCCATCTCCTTTTCATTCTTTTAAGATATCAGGTTTAACCTGTTTTCTCTTCCTTAATACCTTATCCATTCCCCACATTTCCATAGAACAACTAGGTTCCAAGGTGGTTACTAGCCTATTAGATTCAGCCCCTCTGAAGACAAAGTAGTATGCAAGCTGCCACCAACCTAATGAGGCCCAACATCACACCCCTTCTAGGTGATCACTGTAGTTATGTAGGGTTGGGTTTTTTTAAATAACAAAGAAGTAAGAACAAAGAAACCTCATACAGACATTAAACTTTAGCACTTTCCTTCCCTGCTGGAAAAAAAGACAAAACCAAAACAAACCACTTTTCCTCACGCTTCTGCAAGCATTTTTCTAAAGTAATTTTTAAGATGAAATTGCCCTTCAATCTTTTGTGTAGCTGCATGTCATGAGGTAATTTGGATTTTTAGATTTGTCCCTGCTTGTTTGCACTGTGCTTTTGCACTCATCCACAGAAAGTCAGTCAGATGAGTATTTCCTGAATGTTTTCCTTCTTGTGTCGAAGGTCAGTGACTCACACAAGCTGATCTCACTACACTTCAAATATTAAAGAGTACAAACTGTTGGTGCAGAAAGAATACAGAAAGAACTGCTGGGCTTCTCAAACCAGGCTCCCTTGAGCATCCTTTTCAGTACCTTCAGAAGTGAAGTCAGACTTCAGAAATCGCACCATTTTGGTTGATGGGGGGTAGGGACGATTTTTCTCCCTCCTTTCTTGCATTAGCAGTGGCAACCACAATCCTTTGTTCTCCCACTCAGCTTGGTTTTGAGTGCAAAGGGGGGGATGCACTGCAAAACAGGCAGGGGGTGGTGGTGGTACGTGTACATTCTCCTCCCAGTGGTAGGACTCTATCTTGAGGCAGTTAGAAAGCAAGCTCTCCAGCTTTTTACTGAAGAAAAGGACTGCCAATGCAGTTTAAGACATGTCACCATATACCTTTATCTAGGATCAAGACTAACTTCCCCCAAAATCTGAATCTTCAGGGGTAGCTCATACAGGACTTCCAAGAACACCTGGACAGATTTGATGGTCTGCAGACCTTAGCAACACTCCTGAAAGGATCACAGACTGTCAGAAAATTAAACAGCAACACCTGATCTTGACTACCAAGCAAGCACCCCTTCCCCTTGTGGTGTTAATGGATGACACTTGTTCAGTCATGCCATGCTTTCTTTCTTGTTAACCAGGGTGTTCAGCCAGCCTAGCCTGACATTTCCCCTCACACCCGAGCTTTTAGGCTCTTCCCAGGCTGCTGCGTATTCTGCTTCTCCATGGCCTTTGTCATGTACTTGTTTGAATCCTAGTTTGATTTCTGATCTTAGTAGGGATAGCTAAGTCATCCTCAGAGGAGGACAGTCCAGTGCAGCCCAGTCTAAACCAATGGAGACCCATGCTGTTGAGTCTAGAGTTGCCCAGCTGCTGCTCAGCAGCCACCCTGCAAACATGAAGGCAGATGCAAACCGATTCTTGTCCCCTGAGGTTGGCTACTGTACTTCAAGAGGATAACAGAAAACATGACTCAGGATTAATAAAGTCTGCTTTCCACAGCTTTATATGAGATGTTAGTGAAGTTGCACTAAATGTGTCCTTCTACTACTTATCCCAGGTCTTGTCCCAGGCTGCTCCTTTGGGAGCTGCAGTATATCCCCTTGAGGTAGTCTGAGGCCTGGGATCCTAGAAGGGACTTTTTTTACCCCAAATATTCAAGGGACAGTAGAGGATTATGCACATGTGGATACCAGTCAGAATATACACAAAGTGATGTAAATTAATGGCATCATCCAATTTCATGACACATGAGCATTAAGGAATATTTGCCTAATTTATGTAACTGTACAGTTTTTGCTCCATAGACTACAGCTTTAGTAGGCATGAAAGGCAGTAACCTTTCCTTATGACACCACAAAATACAAGTATTGCAGAAAGGTCATGCTTCTATAATGATCTGCTGCTGAAGGATTTGAGACACAGCAAGGTTACCATAAAGCATCGGAAGGGATTGAACTAATTTGGGTTTGCATCAGGAAGATGGACCGTGCTGTTCAGAGAAAAAACACCTCATGGTCAAGGCTTTTCCATGACCTTTTATTACAGCTGAGTTATACCAATGAGAATGGTTTGCATTAGTCAAAAGGATTAGGGGTGCAGAACACGGATTGAATCACCAGGTTGTGCTATCATACAGAAAAGCTGAAGAGAAATTCCAGCTTAAAGCAAGATTGCTTTAATGCGTTACATTAGCTCACAATCCTATTATCAGATATAATCAGCTAATGTGGACGTGCTTTTAGAAATTACTTCCATCATCATCCAGTTTATTTTTCAGTCCACTGAGACTATTTGTGGACCATTCACATTGTAACTGATGCCAGAGAGGCTTGAATGCATTTAAGCTCAGGTGCTGGATCCTTTGAAGCATCTCCACTGGTATCTCATGTATTCTAGTAAAAAAACCTTTCAATTCTTATACTGCACCTACAACATATTGCTTTTTTACCATTTAACAAGCTCTTTTTTTAGCTGTTTTTTTAGTTGTGGTTTTTTTTAGCAGCTCAGGCAACTGATCAGAAATACTTGCCTAGCCCTTTTGATTTGGTGTCACTGAATTTGGTTGCATGTGAGTGGTAAAATTTTTTAACAGCATTTTTAATATGCATTAACCAGTTCCCGTTAACCAGTGGAAGACCCCCTTCCCCAAGTATCAAAGCAGCCTGTTTAGGGGAAGCCCTGGGGAGACTGTTAGCCTCTGTTCTTGCTGAGCACTGTATTGTTGGAGAACAATAGTTATTGAGGTTAGCTGGGACAACCAGAAAACTGCTTAGTGGCATCTTCAATTTAATTGAGATTGGGCCATGCTTTCACAACTCCTTAGCAATATTATTGGCTCCAAAACTCTGACATAATGAAGATGTTTTTTTAAAAACCGCATAATTTCAAACTATTATTCAGTCTTCATTTTGTTCGCAGTCTCAATGCATGAATCTCTGTGTTTATCCCATCAGCTGCCACAGTTCCCCCCTGCTAGAGCACAGATCTAAAGTTCTCTCATGATGAAGGGGAGATTTGTAGTTTTATTAGTTGATCTAACCCCACCCAAACTGGGAACCACGTTTCTCTAATTTGGAGCCACGGTATATGTGAAAGGAGCAGCTTTTTTCAAATTACTCTGAGGTAATCAAAAACACTGGCTTTGCCACAAGCTGCTACAAGCCCTAAACTAGATTAAGGATGATTTGTATCCCACTCTTAGTAATCCCAGTTAGTGATCAGCCTATTACAGTAGTATCAAAAACTCTTTAAATCCTCCATTATCTGAATAATGCTGTTAAATTTGCACATTTGTTTCTCCTAATAAATCCTTCTTATTCAGCTGAAAAGGAATGAGCTGTAATGAACTCTCCCACCTCAAACACCTCCCTAAGCATCCTGCAAGATTATTCCAACTTTATGGGAAGCAAAACTAATGGCTTGCTCTTGTTTGAGACATGTAAAAACCAAGACAAGCATTTCCTCTCTAGTTTGGCTACCAATATGACACTGGAGCATCTAGAAAGAGACTTTCATAAGGATTTGAACAGCTCTAAAATAAACTCAAAGAGAGAGCTTTGTTTTTCACCTTTTTCTATATATTCAAGAGCAGAGCTAGTCCTGCTAACAGAAATGCTCTCTGAGGCAGAGCAGCCTGAAGAGCTTCTAACTTCAAAATACTAATATTAGTGTGTGGGAAGACAAAACCACCTGCTGAAAGACATTTTAGCTTTGTTAAACCTTGAGATTCTGCAGTTAATAGCCCACGTATGATTAACTCCTACCCCAGATGTCCATGGCCTGCAGGCAGCTTAAATGGTTAAGGGAAAACCAGAAAACCCCACCAGCAGCATCCTCACCTATCCCCCTGCTTGCTAGCAGTTAGTATGCCTGCAGATTAAGCTGACCATGCACACCTTCAGTTTTAAGTCAGCCATAAATTCTGGAGTAGCTGAAACAGAACTGATGCTTTTATATGGCAAGTCAAAAATGAAGCTTGCATGCAAGTCTGCTACATCAGGCCTCAGTAGCAATGTGGCACCATCTCAGCTAAATGCTCTTGCAGTTGTTTCTCCTGTTACTCCACTGCTCAAGGTAAGCGCCAGTGCTGCTTGGTGACCCTGCAGGTTAATGAAGTAGTTGTCTTCCTAGAAGAGCCAAAGACGCAGACTAACAGCACAGGCCAAAGAGCAGAAAGACAGCTACAAACCGTCCCACGAACAGCCCGTGGACTGGATAGCTAGATTTAAGCAGTGCTTTTATCCCTGGCTAGTGTCCAATCAAGGCTGTTCAAAGCATTACAACTATCATCTGCCCTCCCTATTTCAGATGGTGTCGTTTCCGCCCTCCCTCAATAAGGATTTGTTGTGCACCAACAGGCTTCAACATCTCCACCCTTCCATCCACCAGTTTATGTCAGAGTAAGGCCGGTTAGTGGCTCACAGGGTGCTCCTTTCAAAGGGAAGCGGTCAGGCAGCTCTCATGTGGAAAGTAAAGGATGCTCTTTTGCTCAGCAAGGCAAGCACCATTTTAGCAGCAAGAGGTAAGTATGCCAGTTAATCTGGCTGCTTCTCTATCAGATCATTATTAATGAAATCTGGAAAATCTTGGTTGAGTTCTTACTGGCCTTCTCCTCTATTTTTGGCTGGTGACTTGAGAAGGGTACCATCTTTGAGGGAGAGGTCCTAGCTGCAACAGCCGCTGCTTTTGATTGAAGCGTGAACCACCTGATCATCACACAGTAGCTACCTCTTGGCACTTGGGCTCTCACGGCAATGAAACACCTTCCAACGCCTATTTAAAATAGGATAAGAACTATTAGGATCTGTTCTGCTATGGGCAGACCAGACTGTAAACTGTCCACTAGGCTCTGATTCTCCTTTTCTGTCAAGTTTTGTGGCCGCAGCTGTAGAAGCATACTCTGATCCTTTGATCAAGATGCAGTGGCCAAGGAAGAAGAGCATCGAGCTACTCAATACACACAGCAGCCACAGTCCCAATACTTCTAGAGGCTCACCTGGTAAGTACCACACTATGCCCAAACAGCATTACATTTTCTCCTTACTGTGGCAGGGCAACTTTTTTAATTAAGTAGGGCTGAAACACAGCAACCAACATGCCAAGAGTCAAAATGAACCAGCGTGTCACCATCAGGTTGGGTTTCACATTCTGCAGTGGGGCCCTTTAAAATACCATCTCCCATGAGAGCGTGTCACTTCATGCTTCCTGGACTATCCCCTGCACAGCTGTTTGTGCAGTCACATGGTGAGCCAGATCAGGGTTTAAAAAAAAAAACCACAAAAGAGAAAACACCATGCAAAGAATTTTCCAGCAGGACCAGTTCCCCAGTCCTGTTCTGTGCATGAATGCACAAGTGTTTGTACTGGCACAGGGCAGAGTGCGGCAGCCAGGCTGTTTAAGCAATTCATAGAGAATCACAGCCTTCGTTCCCGGGATGCTGACACACATTCACCTACCCTGCGGCAGAGGGGCAGTAAAATACCCTGCCACCACCATGCATTATGGAGATGCACACCACCACCCTCAGACTGCAGGAAACATGCAAATCAGAGGTTGACTAAAAAGGCTGTGTAGGTTTCTACAAAAAGGAGCAAGGAGAGGGGTTGTACGGAGAGTTTTCTGAGACAAACTTCTCTGCAGAGAGCTCACAATGGATAAACTTTGTTCCCAAGTCTGACAACAGTGCTTTTAAATCCTCCCCGATCTCCTAAACACAGTAGCAAAGGCTAGATAGATGCCTTATTCAGAAAAGCAGTAGTACTGCTTTTGTCTTAAGCCACCTGAACTTTACTGGACGTCCAGTGCGATTGCAGTTTAGTACTGGACGAGGGATATATGGCACATCCTTCAGCAGAGAGGGCTGAGCAAAGCCAGGGGTAGCAGAGTCCAACAAGTTATGGTCACCACAGATGGGGAAGTTTGCGGCCATACAATGTAGGCAGCATTAGTGACAACACATCACTTGTGTGCGCTGCTAGGAGTGCAGAGAGCACCACATCAGTCCTGATGCAGAAGAGCTGAGCTGCCTCCCAGTTCTCTCTCAGCCAGCTCCACCAGAAGTCTGGTCAGTCCTTCAGCAATACAGAGAAGCAACTTAGAGTCTGTGCTCCTGCTTTTCCATCTGGAGGATATATCAAAACAAGTAAGTTGCTACACACTGCTTTCACTCATGCCAACCTGCTCCTTCCAAGCCAAGCCTAGGCCAGTCAATGAATCTCACTGACAGGTCAACACACTCACAGACATGGCACACAACAAGCACTCAAGTCTGTATCAGTGGCAGGTGCGGGTTGTCACAACATGGCCAGAAGTGGGACACCTTTTGTCCACCATGTTTAAGGCAGCTCGTGTTTTGAAGATGTAGTCTAATGAGAAACCTCTTTTCCCTGCAGCTAATCTCATGAGAAGCAGCCGGTTCAGTTTTATGCTGTAACTGCTTTTCTTTAAAGACCCCTTCCTGCAGCTCTTTAACATACTTGATAGTTCAGGCATTAATTTCTTCAAATAGCACAAGAAAGCCACAGTCAATGTATAACCTCAGAGTTGTGCAAACTATGTGCATCTCAGTGAGGCCATACAGCTAACAGCTCTGGTTCATCGTGGGGAACTAATTTCAATCTACTTCAGCTGGCTTGAGAGATGAGCAGTAAACTGTGTAAGCTGAGACCAGACAAACCTAACTTGTCTTAAAACTCTCCGACTTAAAGTCACCAGCACTTCTTACTTTCTAGTCTAGCAAAACCAGCAGAGAAGATTGTCTTACAGCAACAGCCAGTTCATCTGCTTGTTTAGAAAAGCACAGACAGGGAATTGCTTCGTTTCAGCCAAAGCCAGTGGTGGGCTGCCCATCCCAAAAACCCTGACGAAGTAAGGTTAGAAGAGGAGAGCATGCTGCAGGTCAGAAAAATCTTTAGGAAACAGAAACCCATCCAGCAAAGGAACTCTAGTAGTCCAAAACCCACTACCCATGCATACTAGTAACTGCACCACAGATACACATGACCATCCTGACGGAAGAATTAAAAGTGACAGGATCTAAGGTCCCTGCTGCCTCTTCCACCCTTGGCAGCAGCACAGCACATGCCCCCTGGCTACCATGTATTCAGACACGGCTAGTTCACAGCATGTAGGATGACTGCAGCATACACGCAGCCCCTGCTACGGAGTTCAGGCAGGTAAGGCTGAGCAACTCGCCTCAGACAGTTACAGTCACATAAATGGGGACTGAACTTTGTAGCGTTGCCTTCCAACACATTGACCTTAGGTCTTCAACAGCAGTCCCAGTAAAACCAGCCCCTGTCCATAGCCAGTTACTCCCACCCATGCGTTGACTTCTGTTGCCATGAACAAACAGTCCCGATTGCATCTGGGTGCAAATTCCTTTCTTTTCCCCCATCTCTTGACACACACACACCCTTAGAGGATCAGCACTGAGGACTGTAAATGAGTGAAACTTGCTAGAGAACCACCAAGACTTCCTGACACGTGCAACAGTGGGCTTCAGACCGCCTGATTGCTCCTTGACAGCATGCCTAGGTTGGAGAAGCCAGTCTCCTCTCCCAATAAAGCTAAGAAACAACCTAGCTCCCAGTAGAGCAGACCAGTTAGCATTACAGCCCTGAGACTAACGAATGTAGTGCAAGACTGGGTTTGAGGGAAGAGCTGCAAAGCAACTAGTGTCTGCATTCGTGCCATTTGAGATTGTTTCCTTCCAGTAGGCCTGTTAGCTCAAACTGGTCAGCGTGCAGCTGTAGGCCATGTGCCAGGATGCTGAGAGGCTCAACCCTTCATGTTCCTCCTGCTGAAGCCATCACTGCAGAACACAGTGCAAGCCTGCAGCACACCAACATTAGGACACAAGAGAGGCAGTTCAAGGACTTTGGTCCCACAGGAGCACAACTTGCTCTTTTCATCTTAGAATCATAGAATTGTTTAGGTTGGAAAAGACCTTTAAGATCATCAAGTCCAACCATTAACTTCAGCCATTCAGCTCAGGAAGCTGCAGCTCAGAAATCACAGATATGTCTCAGGGAAAGCGTGACGTGGTCTATGGCATCTCAAGTCTTTGAATTAGGCTGATGGCACCTATTCTTCTCAGCGGCACCAGGAAAACGTGTGCGCCTCTGGTCTTAGGGAAGCACGTTTCCTGGAGACAAATGCCATCCAACTTGGCTGGTGGAACTACTACCCATTTCAAATGAGCTCCATGTCAGCTTTTGTGTGATCAGCAAACTGCCACGAGCAACACTACAGCTGCACGAGTGCTCTGACCCGAGCAGATATCTCCCCAGAAGTCAGAAGCGACCTCACCACCATACTACGTGGTATTCTGGGGGGAAGAAGCTCCTCTGCTTCACCTGAGAAGGGGAAGCCAACACACAGCCAGGAATACTTCCTGCCTCCAGGAATTATCAGCCAAGAGTAGCGCAACAGCCTTTGGTATCAAGGCACATGGCTAGGAGAAGACCCAAGTTCTTATCTCAGTCCTGGGAGTTTCCCGCTTCTCCTCCTTGAACTCTAGCAATTTCCTAGTGCAAGATGCCAAGGAGCCAGGAGACAAAGCTGTAAGATCTTCTTGAAGGATCACAGAAGCATTTTCACTCTAATAGTGATATATATGTATGTTTCCAATTTGAGCAAACTGCTTGCAGTGTTATACTAGGTCAGTGAAATACAAGTTTCAGATAAAAATTCCTCATGTGTCATCAAACTAAGGGTTTACTGGCAGTATGTCTGGTCCGTAGCAGCTAGGAAGTTATTTAGACCTCAGCAGAAAGATGAACTCACAACCCTGGAGTACTAGAGGTCTCAGCTCAGGCAGGTTAGCTGGTAAACTTAATGAGACTACTTTAAACTACAGTTATCCTTATAACAGCAAAAAAGCTGGCAAGGTATTCTGATTAGTTACATAAAGTTACAGTGGCACCACTCAGACTAAAGGTTTTATAGGAGGCTAGATACTATAGCAACTGCATATACCCTACAGCAACCGCCTATGCACAAGACAACAAAAATTACTTTCTATTTGCCAACACTTCACTGGCAGAAACACCTGCCAGCTCCAAGGCCTGCTGCTCTCAAACTCTGCTTTAGCTTCCCAGCTGATGTGCTCATAGTTTACCCTACAAGATATACAAGTCCTTCATATCATGACAACCAGCCTGAGACTCAACATTCCAAGACAAGGCCTTCTTGATTGCTTTTGTAAGTTCCACATTTTCTCCAGAAGGAGGCATGATGAAGTCTCCAATGCTTGTGAAATGTTTGCATTTGGGTTTTGCTTTTTTTTTTCTACGATCTGTATTTTCCATACACACATCCCAGACATTTGTTACCTTTCAATGCTGTATTTAATTATAAATCTCATACCCAGCTTCTTAGCTACAGCATCACCACCAACCCTTTTCAGGAACACCCCCCACTGAAGAGCTGATTGATCAGGCAACTGGAAACATCCAGAAAGAGCTGCCTGGCTTGAACAAACACTGTCCCAGTCTGCGTCTCACATGTGTACAGCAGATGGCAGGACCAGTCACACCCCACAACCTGGACCTTGGTGCTGTTATTGTCAGTCTGATACACAAGACCTTGACTATTTGCAAGGGAGCTGCAGAAGCAAGTTAGACTTGGGCAGCAAAATGAGCCAACAGTTGGCATTCAGCAGCTCTGTTCTGATTTGGTCATACTCCCTATAGCTAAGCTCTAACTACTTCTGAGAAATTCTGTTCTCGCACAGCAGGACTCACACCAGCCAGCCACCGGTCTGTTGGGAAGGAACTTGTGAGTCTTAATCAGCAGCCCTTTGCTGGGCTCACACAGGCCAAAACACTAACACACACGGTTAAGTGTTCTTTTTGCATTTGCTTCTGTGCCTCACCATTTCCAGTTTCAAGTAAACCAGCATGGATGTGAAGAAATCAAGTCTCTCCCTACATTGTGAGGCATGCTATCAGGTCTGTCTTATCCACAGGATCTTACAGTATTGACTAAGCCTAGATTGTTTATAATGCAGAAGTCATCCCTGCCAAAGAGATGCAGTTACACCAGCATGACTAAGCCATGCACAAAAGGACTGAGGCATCTCCACCAGATGCAGGAGCCACATCTCAGATCATGAACACCCTGTTCCCCCATCCCAAGAGTCTTCTCAAAGAGGCGCTTTCAGCATCACCCCTTCCTTCCACATAGTCTTAGCAGCTTCTGAGTGCAGGTGCCAAAGAAAAACAGCATGTAAGTGTTTTGGGTACTACTAGTCTCCTTGGAATAAACAGCAGCAGGCCAGATGGTCTTTGGGCACAGGCTGGACTACATTTCACTGGATTACTCTAACATAGAACACAGTTCAGACTACATGAACTCCCTTTGAGAAATATGCATGCTCATAACCACTGGACCATACAGCAAGTGACCTACCCATAAAGAATAGTGCAGGGATCAAGCTCTCTGTGCCTCCTCCTAGGACACTAATGGTCTTTGTGTTCAGGTTTACAAAAGCATTGGTAATCCTGCACATAAGACAAAGTTCTGCCAGCAGTTGCTTACTACTGCCCCATTTACAGTTAAATTATGCAACAGCTCAATGAGATTATGGAAGCTGGCTGATGTACTTCCAAGCTGAGTCATGAGGGTGTTGAAGTATCATTTCAGAGCTGAAGCATCAAATGAAATCCTCCCATCAGAAACAGACTTTAAAAAACTGCTGCTGCAATTGCACTCTAGTCATCTGTATTTCTACTCATTTCAGAAATGAGCATTAGGCATTTCTTGACCAAACACCCAGTGGATGAAACTAATTGACTTTGACCTAGAGTCACTCAGTTGCACTGTTCAGTACCACATCTGCACAGTGGAGTCCTGAACAAGGGACTGTTACAAAGGCAGGGTAAATCAGAGAGCTTCCCTTTGATCCAAGCTGTTATCCAAGTCGCACTGTAACAGATACTAGCTTCAGCTACCTCATGCCTTCGGTTTTGGGTGTACAGGTTACTCTTCATCTGTCTTTCCCATGGCCTTGTTTCAGAGCAGTCACCGAATCAACTGAGTAGGCTAGAACGGAGGGGGAGATGTTACCACATTTGTGGAGTCTAGGCGCTCTCCTGCCTCACATGGGCAACTGTAAGACTTAAGTTGTGATTTGGACACCCCTGTGTTTTACACATCTATACTGTGAAGAGACAAGACATCACTAATGCCGCCTCTCATGGACTGTCAGGCATTAAGACAAGTCAATAAAACAGTACTAAAAAGTGCAAGGCAAGGTGAAGTGCTTTAGTACCAGGTTACTCCTAGCACATATCCGTTAGTCCAGACAATTTTCTGGCAAGGAGTACCATCGGGGTAGCTAGATCCTACACAACAACAGATCAAACTTGTAAGACACTGTTCAAACATCGCTAAAGTTAAAGATATTTCATATACAAATAAACTTCTGGGTCTGCTCACTGACTACCAACTCTAGTCAGTACAATATATCTCTAAAGAAAGTAGACCATAAAACGCTGAGGGACCACCTTATGGGCCAACTCTAAAAGCACAGGCTGAACCACTGGCATGTACCAGCAACATCACTACTACACTGACTGCTTTGCCGTTCCAGGTTTGTAGTATTCATCTCACAAATCTCAGCTGATAGATTACACAGGATTTCTCACTCAACTGTAGTTGCTCATCCTTCTGAAGCATCCAAAAAGGTTCAGTTTTCAATGACAGCGCCGTGATCTCCTATTATGAACTTTCACTTTCTTTACTGGATACTGCAGTTTTCACAATTTCATAATATTCTGGGCCTGCTGCCAGAGACCCACTGGCTACGTCCATGCTAGTAAATTAAACAACATCAGGCAATATCCCCGGGCACTGGAACACAATCTATACCATCAAATTATTAGAATGATCTCTGGCACAGTTTTGAGCCTTGCCAACTGGTATGCCCCCACATAATGCATGGGAAGGCTCCCCAGCAGACAATCTGGTGGTGGGGGAGTATCAAAGAATAGGGCAGGAAATAAGATTTGCTATACAATTGGGACTCTAGCAATTAAGTTGGTCCCAGGACAATGGGTGTCCAGCCAGTTTTACTTACTAGAATCAGTGTAAGGAGGTTTGGTGGATCTTTTTAACCCCTTTTGGCTGCATGCTGGGGAGGTGGGGGCATACTGAGCATTTAGCACTTTTCAGGCTACTAAAGTAATAACTCCTAATTATTCATAATTGCATCTTCCAGCTCCTGTAGCAAGAAGCTCACCACCATTTCACAGCTCAATGTGACTACAGATGCAGACTGAGGAACTTTTTGCAAGTTAAACACACTTCAGAGTAGAGCTGATGCTGCTGGAGGATTAAGCTAGCAGCTTTCCTCTTCAAGGCCATGAGTCAGTTGATGTAAGCGCACGATAGCAGAGCACTCCTTTGGCATGTCTGGGCAGTGGCAGAGTCAGCCTCTTTTGTTAGGTGCTTTGTTCATTGATGGGAAAGTAGTCACGATCTAGATGATTCCTCTGCTAGGACAGAAAGCGATTTAGAAGTCAAAGCTGTCTAGCTGCAGGCTGTTAGACAAGTTTCGGTGCAAGCCTCACTACCACTCTTCCACTCCATGTACTTGCCACTTATACCCTGTTAGAGCCAGTGAGGTGGACAAAACTCATTTGGCTATAAAAACTACCAGTGCGAGAGTCTCCATTACAGTTTCATAAGCACAGAGCACAGCAGGGAAGTGACAAATATCGTAATATTAGTGTTTGTGTTAGATATGAATTCAAGGAAGTTTTGTAGTTCCTCTAGTCTGGGCTTTTACTCCCCTCACCCCTCAACTTCTTGACCAAAGAAAGCCTGGGCTCTGCCCCTGAAGAAGATACCTATTAGCTCATCAGCAGAATAACAGGCTCTCTCTTCTGCAGAGATGCTCTTACCAGAGACTGATGTTTTGGTAGATGGACTGCTCTGAGCTCCTGTAGTTACGCAGAGCACAGGCATCAAATCTCCTAGACCACCATCCTGGGGTCAGGGCACACAGCCTCCAAATCCTGGTACGAGCTGATCAACAAATAGCACATGACAGGGAGAGCTAGCTCTCTACATAAATATGTACATACCTATATTTATATTTATCCACTCTACTGGTGTCAGAGCATGAACTTAGCCAGGAATAGGGCCCTCATTTGTGACAGGAAAGAGCCAGGTTGCCTCTTCCTACAGCACTGTAGCTGCCAGCTCTGATCCCCAGAGGACATACAAAGGCTCCCTACCAACACAGCCACAGGAGTACCGCTACTACGACACAGAGCTTCACAAGAGCTCTCATCTGGAAATCGTTACGTTAATCACTCCTTGCTCTCCAGATGGTAGACTGGCTCTACACTACCCTGCTCACCTCTGGCTTCAATATACAATCTGCTCACCTAGTAATCCCTAGATGCCAAGGGCTGGGCTGGAGCTGCTGACTGGCTCCGACCAGCACGTGTACTGCCACCAGCATTAGGAACTAATTAGAAGAGCTTTCCCATGTACGGTGCAGGACAGTCATTGTCTGCAGTGCTGCCCAGAAAGGATTCGTCACGCTCCCCTTACAACTGGAATGGAGTTCAAGTTTCCTTCCATTTAAGAGACAATAAGCTCCTCAGCACATGGCAGACGGACAAAGCACAACCCCCCTTCTCTAGCTATGGCTTCCATGCGCTCAGGTGATGGAGCCCTCAGAGAAGTTGTTGCATGAACCGGCTGTACTTTGTTTGCAGAAGGCTCACTGACCAGAGTGTGGGCCTGGGACAGCCTACACAAGAAAATCAAGACCGTCAGCCTTTGTTTCCATGACTGGCATACAAGACATTGTCATTACTGCCCAGACAGTGCAGAAAAGTTACAGGGTGGAGTATTACAAGAACACAGAGCCTCCACAAAAGGCAAGATACCCATGAGTATTTTAAGCTGTTTGTCAGGCAGTTCCTTATCTTTTACCAGTGCTGTTGATTTAGTCAGGAGTCATTCTGCAACAGCAATCCTGGAGACATCTCAGTTATTAGAAAAGCTCTGAACACTAAGGGGCAAAATGAGCAGACATTAGAGAACCATACTGCAAAAACAAGGGCTATGGAGAAGATAGTTCTGCCAGAGAGCACAGCAAGACACATAAGTGAAGCATCAAGAGCTCCTCAACAGATCAATACCCGAAGGGGTTTCAAACTAGAAGCCTAGCAGGAAAAGCCATGACTTACAACACCTCCATGACTCAGTAGTAACTGCAGCTCCTGTGACTCAACGGGAAGTTCTGTTACCAACTCCATCCAAATCCCACTAACACACTGGTTCCCATCCAGCAAAGCTAGCCTCACTGGTAAGACTAGTCTCAGCGGTGAGATACAAACATTACAGTCAAGCATGGCAAGGAGCCCAAGCTAACAGACTCTGCTGGACCCATGCCGGTTCCACAAGACCCAGATCGTCAACTGCAGCCAAGCACTGCTTGAGAAACTGGGAGGTTGGGAAACCACCACATTAGCAGATGTTGCTCCACAAGAGTTGCTTGTAGGAGGTCCAAATGTTATCTCACCTTGAGGTAAGGCTTCACAGTGCAGTAACTTTTCCACTAGCATCTCCACAGTAGAAAGTGCACTATCCCAGGTTTCTAGCCAGGCCAGATAAAGCTCATTTCTGCGGTACACCAGTAGCCTAGCAGAGCAGTAGTTCAAATGAAGTACACTAGTCAACTAAGTTAGAGTTAACCTGTTAAGAAAATTCAGCTCTCCGAAGGAGACACCACATGCTCTCTGCATTTCAGAGTATCTTCTCAGCTCAGAACCTACACAAAACACCAGAAATCCTTGCACTGTTGGTCAAAGCAACTACCTCTTTGCAAGATCGCTGCCTGTATAAGAAGTCCAGGGAGTAACTAAGGTTCCTCACCTCTAATCCACAAATAAAGAGTGCCTCTAAATACTAAAATGCTCTGATATCTCCTCAACAGCTCACACACCACCCCAAATACATCCACTTACATTTCTGCTCACATTCCTTGCTTCAGAATGTGGATACAGGACCCAACTATACCCCCTAATTTCTTCCACAGCCTTTAGCAGAGCAAGGCTATGATATTGTTTGGAAGCACTGATCCAGTTGCACTAGGAGAGAGCTGTTGTTCTAGCTGAAAGCTGACATTTCCCACTGCCTTGCTAGTTCTCTTGGCACAGAAGCAGCACCTGTCCAGTCTGTTTATGGAGTGAGTTACCAAAAAAGTAAAAAGACTATCACTTTGAGCTAAATTGCTTTCAGATAAAGACACTAAAGTAAAGGTGTCTATCCTGCCCTTATAGGCAAAATGAGGTCTGGTCAACAAAGCCCCAACAAAGCAACTCACCTTGAAGCAGACGTGCAGGGGCTGGTCAGATAATGGCTCTCTTTGGCTCCACTGATTACACCACCATGACTATAATGAAAGCTTAGGCACCTAGCTCACACATCGACACCTACATTTAGGAGCCTTAATATCAACTGAACACTGTCCTGAGGGACTAGCGCCATTTGAAGTACCCTGTGCCTCAGCGAGTGCATCAATCTCCAGCTGCCCCGGAGTGCTGTATTAATAGCTCTGAGTTAATAAAGAGTACGAGACATCCAAGACGAAAATACTAACGCTGCAGTGATGAAGCTCTGCAATGTTATCATTCACAACACCTCCTCAGGAAACGGGTCCTACCTTCTCGCTCCCAAGAAGCCCCTCCTCCCTGTAGCAGGCCCTACTAAAATGCCCACTCCCTAGATGCCCGATGACACAAACAAGTGTGGAATGTCCCTCTCTGAGGCATGAGTATGGTTTTTGGACACAAGAGCCACTTCAAACAAAGTTCGGACGAAGCACTACTATATAGGCCACCTGGAGACATTCAAGCACTAGCAACGCAAAGCGCATACTTAAAATGGACCAATTTTGCTGCTAAAACAGCAGCCTACCTTTCAGGTTAGTGCACTAGCTTTATTTTAGAAGGCTTACAGGTTTCTTGCACTTGCTGTAACTTGTCTTGGGTTGTTAACGCGGATTGTTTGGTTTCCAGAAGTTTCAGAGTGCTGCCATTAAAAATGTTAGCTCTTCTAGGCACTTGAAACTGAGAGAAACCTGGAACAAAAGACTACAAACTTGCACCGGAGCCCCCTGACATGATACAAACCACAGCTTGTTTGTCTCTCCCCTAATCAGAGCCGACCAGATACAATAGTCACCATTTTGCTTGGAGGTAGCCACCAGCAAACGAGCATTCAGATGGAGAAGTGGTGCTTATAGTGCTTGATAAATAATGTGACGCTCTGCATGTACTATAGAAGAAAGTGCTTCCTCCTTATCCACTGCCTACATGTTTAATAAGCACACTGGACTACCTAATTTCTTCTAATTAGTTTACGTTCAGATAGGAATGACATCATCCTTGGAAAAAGGTTTCGCCTGCTCTGCTAAGCTTGTGTTAACCGCCAGCGTGCGCCTACACCAGATGAAACAATCAAAACCCTGTTTTCCCTCACGATACAGGCTGGATTGTCCACCGCCCTACTGCAGCAGGCTACACATCTTGGCTCAGCTGGCTTCATGGCAGGGTTATACTGTGTAAAAGTTTCCATTTAAGAGAATAACTAGGTTAATCCATTAAGATGCATCACTCTTCTTATTTCAAGGAAATCGATGCCCCCATCATAACAAAGAGGGCAACTACTCTCATACAAGGTGTTTTGAGCAATAAAGTATCACCTTGAAGAACAGGAACCTCCCCAGCCATTCCTGCAGGTAAGAGTACTCAGAAAGAAAACAGCTATCGTTTGGCCACTTTCTTGTTCCTGTTTATTACTTCTACAACAATATGCATGGACGAGTCAAGCCATGCAGCAACAGCCAAGGGTCAAGTGATGTGCCAGCAGCACGCTCTCCAATCATTGGGCCATCAAGGACCCAACACAACCATGCCAGTGCCCGTGGCACCGTGACCTGGCATACGCAAAGGACTGTACAAGGTCACTCTGCTTTCTGTGCCCAGCACAAGAGGTTTTCTGCCACTTGATGTAAAAGCATAATTATTCCAGACGGGTGGGAAAGGCAGCTTAGTTTGTGTCACTGACATTTCAACATGGGAAAAAAGGCCATGTGATCTCCAAAAGGGAAACAGCCTCAGCACTGAGTCACCAGAGAGCCCCAAGGACTTCTGCTCCTCCATGTGTTCACCCAGGAAACCCCTCCATCTGAAGTGTCATTCAGGCCTCAGTGTCTCTTATGCACAGGAAGACTCCAGACAAGCATTTACTTCGTGTTCTTGTCATTTCTAGTAAGAAATATTATCATAGGGGAATTTTATCCAAATGTACTACAGAGGCTGAAAGTTAACTGCAGTTTTACCCACTTCATCCAGTAGAAAGCTTATTCAGAAGCCACGAGCAGAGCCCTCTCCCCATGGAACTGGGTGGATTACGCTCACATGCTTGTCATTTTTAGCCACCTCATAACTACTCTCTGCCATGTGGGCTAGAAGGGTTCGAGTCCAGGTCTACAGGTAGAGTTCACAGACAAGAATGGTATAGCAAAACTAGAGGTATTTTGAGCAGCTGCGATCTTGCCACGCACTTTGTTCTGCCACTCCTTATCCAACTGTTGCTGTAGTTCATCTCCAGACAAGTTTTTAATCAATTACTCCCTTTCAGACAGAAAAAAACCACCAGTTTTGACTTTGATGATCCTGCCTGCTCACACAAAGCCTCAAGTTCCACATTTTCGTTCTTACTCATCCAAAGGAGAAGCCTCCACGAGTGAGGCCGCGCATATGGGGAAGCGGGGAGCAAGCAGGGAAGCGGCGAGCGAGCGTCCCTCACTCATCACAGGAGAGAGGGGTGGCGGCTCGGGGCTTGTGCCCCTCAAAGGGTGGCCACAAGGACCGCCCTCCCACAATCGGGGGTTCGGGGGCGACGCTGAGCCCAGGCCCCCAGCACGGACCTGGAGCACCAAGCAAAGCGCTTTCACAAGGCTGCGGTGCCAGATTTCTGTGGAAGGGCCCTCCGCAGGCAGAGTGGAGGCAGGGGACAGCGGGAGAGCCATCCTCTGTTCATGGATGACACCTGGCGGCTGCTGCTGCGCCGCAGCAGCGCTTTCCGAGGCCGCAAGGCTGCCCGCAGCCCTACGGAGCCGCTCTCCACGTCCTCAGGAGAGCTCCTCCCGCACCACCGGAGCTCTGAGGGGGTGCGAGCCTCCCGACCGCAGCGCTCGGAGCCGAGGCAGGCGGTGAGGAGGGCGACAGCGATGGCCCCGCAGCCCGGCCCAGGCGGAGCGGGGACGGGGCTGCTCTCCCGGGGCTGCTGCCGGGCGCGGGCACTGGGGGAGCCGCGGACTTCGGGCGCCGAGTCGACCGCCAGGATTTTTTTAGTGTGTTAGAAATAAAAGGCGTCCGGGCGCAGGCTCCGCCGGCCAAAGGCTCCCCGGAGGGCACAAAAGCGGTGGGGGAGCAGCCGCCCCCGAGCTCCCTTCGGAGCCCTTGCCAGGGCACCCCGGCCACTGCTGAGCCACAAAGGGCCACATGCGAGCGCTTGCCCAAACTCCCGACTCGCCCCCCACCGGGGCGCACCGCGGCGGAGGGAGGACGCGAGCATCCCACCCCACCCCCCCAACGCCGAGGGGCTCCCGCGCCCCGGCGGGGGGTGGGGGGTGGGTGGGGGAAGGGGGTACCGGGCAGCGCCGGGGCGGAGCCGCCGGCAGGTCGGGAGCAGCCGCAGCGGGTCTGGTTTGAATTAAGGCTGCCGGGGCAGCCCGGGCTGGAGCCTGCCGCCAGCACAAAAGGCCACCGAAGCCCTCCCGGCAAGGCAGCGCTCCCCTGCGAGAACCTGTCGGAAAGGGGGAGCCGCAGCCCAGCCCAGCCCAGCCCAGCCCAGCCCAGCCCGTCCCGGTCCCGGTCCCGGTCCCGGTCCCGGTCCCGGTGCCAGCCCCGCGCGCCCGCCCGGGCCCCGCCGCCCCACGTGCTTCGCGCCACGCCGCGCCGCCGGCTCACCGGGACAGCAGCCTGGAAGCAAAGGGCCACCAGCCACACGGCCACCACGTTTATCATCCTTCCTCCTCGCTGGGCCTCGGGAGCGCACAGCCTGCCCCTTCTTCCCGCCGCCGCCTCCGCCGCTCCTGCCCTGCTCCTCTCACTGTTCTTTTAGGTAGCTGCGGGTTTTCTCCTTTTACTATTTTTTTTTTTTCCTTCTCCTTTTTCTTTTTTTCCCCCCCCCTTTCACAAGCCGCCGAACCAGCCTCCCAGCAGCGCTCTACGGCGGCGGGGAGTTGAACTCTGTCTTTTAATGAACCCACTGCAACAACCTTCACCTTACGGCCACCCCCCCGCCGGCTCCGCCTCCGCTCCCCTCCCCTCGGCTCCGCGCCCCGGCCCCGGCCCTCCCCGCCGCCCGCCCCCGCTTCCTGCCGCCGCGCTACCTGCGCCGCCAGCCCCGGGCCCCCCCGCGCCCCCCCGGACCCCCCGGCCGGCGGCAGCCGCCGCTTCCCTCCCATTGCATTCCCAGATTTCCTCCGCGGCGGCGGCATTCCTCCCGCCGAGCTTCCTTCCTTCTCGCTAAAAATAATAATTCATAATAATAACAACAACATTAAAAGCCCTCCCTTCCCTGCCCAGTGGGAGAAAATCCCGGGGTGCGCTGCCTTCGCCCCTTCCCCCGGCGCCGCTCCGGGGAGAGGGGAGGGAGCGCTCCCGCCGGGCGGGTACCGCTCCCCGGGCCGCCCCGCTCCCGCCCCCCGCCAGCGGCCGCTTCTCGCCGAAAAAAATAAGGAGCTGGGGGGGTGTCCCGGCCCCGCACCCTCTGCCCGTGCCTTCATTGCATCCGATTTTTTGCTGCTCGGACCAGGTTTTCTGGCAGCCTAAAAATGTTGCGGGAGGTTTGCGGCAAAAAGCGCCGCTTTAAAAGAAGCGCCCTCCTGCAAACTACCTCTTCTGGAGTTAAAAGCAACTTTAGCGCTCTTCAGCGCTGCTGCGGGTTGGGGTTTGCACATCCCACCATCGATCACAAAAATGAGGCAGGCAACCATCCTGCAAAAAATACACAGAAGGCTGAACTTTATTGCCCTGCTTACAGGGTCAGGGCTGGAGTGCCTGTTCACTTCCAGTCAATTCAGTTGTCCTTTTTATTTTTTTTTCTCTCCTCCCTGTGTGCCAGCACATGTTGAAGTGTTGGCTATAAACAATGCAACTAAAAGTGTACACAAACATTTTTTTTTTATAAAAGAAAAGCTGTTTTTAAGGATTAATACTGCTGGGAGCTGCAGGAGCACACGTCGGCTGCGTGGCTGACAGGCACCATGTGCCAGCAGAGCAGCTGGATGGGTGAGGGATGTGGCCAAGCCTGCGGGCATGGGGCCATGCTGCCCCGGGACTGCTCGTGGTGGGGGTACCCTAGAAAGACCCATAACGTGGTTGCTCAGGAGGCTCTCGGTGGGTGTTGCCCCATCCCTGCCAGACCCAGGGTCCCTTTCCACAGCTGTGGCCCAAACACTTAATAGACCTAATTGGACATTCAATGTGGCTAAAACTGTTGTGATTTTATCACGTGTCTTTAATTAGGTTGCTTGCTTTCCCTCTTTTAAATTACTCACCCAGCCTTCCTAGGAACAACTCCTACCACGCCGCGTTTCCTTCAGACGAGCCACGGCCACCGTGTTCTTCTCCCCACGATGGGGCTGTTGGGGACGAGATGGCACCCATGGGCCCCACAGCCGAGATGGCCACTGGCGTGTCAGGCGCCGGGTGGAACAGCAAGATGGGGTGGGGAAAGGATGCCAAATGAAAGTCATGGGGGCACATGGGTGGCTGTGACAGAGCAGCAGCTCCTGGGTGGGAGAGCAGGCTGCTGCTGAGGGATGGGGGGAGGGCGGCCTCTCAGAGCCACGTCTTGAACCTGACACAAGCAGGACACTGGAGATGAGACTTTTGGGATGGGGCTTGGTACGGAGGTCCTTAGCACTGGGGTCTGGAGAGCATGAGGCTGAAAATGTCACCTGGGCTTTGTGGGCAGCTTCTGACATCCAGCTGTGATGGGAATTGGGAAATGCATGCCAGGCATGGTCACCCTTCTCGGCTGATTTCAGTGTAGCAGAGCCTGTTTTGACCAGGGCTGCCTCTGATGCCAGACCTTGCAGCCACAGAGGAGGGAGGAAACACTTCCCCAGGGGCTGCTCCTGGGAGCAGTGGCGAGGCACCGGTGGGGTTGCACGACATATGGGTTACTTGCAAGTGTGGACACGCGTGCGTTCGGGGAGATGGTAGATCAAATAGTGCTGTGGCACTTCTTGCTGGATTTGCTAGGAAATACTTAGAGCTTGATCGGGATGTTCTGGTCGGGATCTGTGAATGGGGTAAGGGAAGAACAATGCTGCGTTTGGAAGCCAAGTGTTTTCAGTGACATTCCCGTGCCCTCTGCTTGATCATTGAAGCATGCTAAGTATTGTGGTTTCAGTCAAAAGAGCTCCATGCTGAAAAGCCAGATGAGACTTGTATGGAAAGGAGTTTCTTGGCAGCCCGGAGCTCAGGGGATGATAGCAGTTGATTGCCTCTGCCCAGTACAGTGGAGCTGTGGGGATTTCCCAGAACTGGATCAAGGGCTTCCAGCAGTGTAGCCCAATTGAACTCAGCCTCCCAGGAGATGAGGGGCTGGTTTGAACTGTGTCCTGCCATGGGAAGAAAGGAAACACAGCCAGGGGAGGAATCCAGCCCTCTGCTTCCGCCACCACCCAGAGGCAGGCGGGGAGCAGGGATGGCAACTGTTGCTTTTGGGCAACCGCCACCATTCTTCACTGCACTCTGCAGCAGAAGCCATCATTTCTTCTACCCTAATGGATGTGAGCGTCCCGCAGCAGCAGGAGCTGCCTGCCTGGCTTTCCAGGTGTCGGACCTACTGACAGGAGCATGTGAGGATGTGGCCACTGTCACAGTGTGTCCTCGCCTCACGTTTGCCCACCAGCAGCGGTAGAGCCTGCAGAGCAGATGACTGCCTCTTCTCCTGAAGTCTGGTGCCATGTGTCCTTAGATGGTTTATTAATGGCCTGTGACCAGATGGGGTGAGGTTAGAAAAAGCTGATTCTGTTCCAAGTTCCTTAACAAGGGCTGAGACATCAAGCTGGATAGGTTCACGCAGCACATCTCAGTGACTTCACCTGTTGACAAACTTGTTTGAGGATGTTACAGCCTGACACTTTGGGACAGAGAAGGGGAATATATTCCCTAATACACGGTTGGGAGGTTAGAGTTTATGCAAATATGGAGATTGCTTTCAGTGTACAGGCAGTTCCCTGCCTACTGGGGTTGTGGCGTTGACAGCTCACTGGTAATGGGTGCTATCTCTGGTTTGCTTCAGATAGTTGGCTTCCCTGCTGATGATTGCCTGTTTCTCAGTTGTTGCTTTTGTGCCAGAGAAGTCTTTTTTTTTTTTTCCCCTCCTATTTTGTAGCTCAGTTAACTAAAGGGGGTTTATAAGAACGGGAAACCCTCAGGTCCTCATGAGCTCCACTTCCTTCACCTATAATGTGTAGATGAGACTTTGAGTGAAAGCCCTAAATCTGCATGGTGATTGCTGAATGGGACAGAGAGGAAAGAAGGTGCCTTCAGACACATGGGACAGTTACAGGCTGTTAAACGCATTCAGTTAAACGTGTTCAGATTGGGTCTGCCCCAGGAACTGGTTGGAGTGAGGTAGGAGATGCACCCAAAACTATTGATGGTGTCTGGTAAGGGTCTGAAGTACTGTCACTGATGTTCTCTTTGGCATCTGGGTTTGCCCAGTGATGGTGCCTCAGAACGGTGAGCTGGCAACGAGAGGTCTTGATCAGTGGCCTAAAACCTGGGGATGGAAGAGGAAGGATTGTTTGTCCTGAGAGGGCAGGAAGAGGTTAGGGCAGAGTGGCTGGTGGTCTATTTGGAGACTGCAGAGACCAGGAGGGTGTGCAAAGTTCCATTCCCTGCTAGCTTGGAGCTTCTCTACTCCTTCCCCTTTAAAGTCCCTCTGGCCAGTGTTTCTAATACCCATGGCTCACACCACATCCTCCTCTTTATAACTTCATGCAGTAACAAAAGAGCAACCCACCCATGCCTTAAATCAATACCAAGTGTAAGAACAAGTCTGCAGACGAAACAGCCTGGACCTTCAGCCTAGCATTACCAAAACTTGTCTGCCAGTGTGCAAAATTTAGCATCCAGTCACTGTGATAGCTCACCTCTGGGAGCCCAGACACCGCAGTCCCCGATTGCCAAGACCATCACTCTTTGTTCAGGGTGGTGGCACCGAATACACTTAACTCTCCTCCTGCGTCCTCCCATGCATTGGTAAATCCTGTACAGTTTATTTTGGATGTCCTTTTGCACTGATGTAGAAATAATGGATTCTGACCCTTTCAAATGCTGACTGTGATTTATAGGAGGATCACCTGAACCCACCCAGTATGCTTGCACAGTGATATCTGATTTTGCTTGTTCTGTCCAGCCGCCTTTGCAGTGAGTCAGACATCTCTGAGCAACTCCATGTGCCTCCTGGCTTTCACTCCCAGGAAGTGAGAGACCAAAGGAGGCTCCCCTCTGGCCCACCCCAAGGCGTGGAGTGTGAAGTTAGCCTGAGGGGATGTCTGCTCTGATCTCCTTTCTTCTCCCCCATGTAATGCTCTGATGGAAGGGATGACCTTGCTTATTTGGACAAGAATAAGCCTTCTTGCAAAAACTCCGACTTTTTTTTTTCAGTTTAAACAATGCAATGTTTAATGGTCCAAGTGTCAGTGTAGCCGCAGTGTTGGCTTTATAGATACCAACTGAATCAACTCGGCTGCCTCTCTCAAGAATTTGGTGGCTTATTTTCTTCTCCTCCATCCCCTTTCCCTGTGCCCTCCTAACGAGAACATTTGGGTGGGCACTGAAAAATACATATAAATGCATCTGTGCCACTAACCAAATATTTCTCAACCTAGTTTAGCAGAGCTTCCTTTGGCAAAAGCCCAGCTGGCAGTGGCATGACACTTTTGTGATCGTTTTCATAAACGGCTGTAATAAAACCAGCTGCATTTCTTTGATGCTGCATTCGAGGGCCTTGTAGGATCCTGCGTGCTCATTACAGAGAGACTCAGAACTGGATTTTGGGGGCTGGTGCATCAAAATCTATGGAGGAGTTTCCCCTTAGCCTCCATAGGGTTTGGCTGAAGTTACGTGGATGTTGCTCACAAGAAAAGACTCACTCGCTCTCTCTTAATGAGGTCTCTTGCTGTAATACTTGCTGGTGCTTTCACTGTTCAACAATTCTGGCCCACCAGTCTCAGGGCTTGTGGACTAGGCAGGTATTTCTCAAAGCACTCACTGAATAACCACTTTTTTTTGTTTGGTTTGTTCTTTGGTTTGTTTTTTTTTTTTTTTCCTTGCCCAGGGAGAGACTCCCTTGCATTTCTGTGATTCACTTACGCATGTGGTTAACTCAGGACAACTCACTTGCAGTGAATAACACTGATTGGCAGTGTGCGATCCCTCAACCTCCATGACTCTAAATACTTTGAGCACAGAACAGGATTTGCCGATGTGAAAATGAGCACAGAGAGAAGGGTATCATGATTCCCAGGAGCATACAGATGGGCAGCTACTGCTGCTGGGAGCTTTGGTGAAGAAGGAAGAGGCACTGGGAGGACAGAACCCACCTATTTCCACAGCATCCCCTGCTTGGTACCTGCTGACTTTCTGGCAGCCAGCCTGGCTCTTCCACAGGGGTTTCCATTGATCCTGTGGTCCCACAAGGGACGCGAGCTTTCTTCAGGCCAAGACTCACAGGTTGGATTCCTGAGCTGCAAACCCTCTGACCATGGACAAGAAACTGGACCCTTCATAGCTGCCTGCTATCACAGGGGCTGTGATACTTAGTGCCTTTTCAGTGCCTCTATGACTACTGTGACTAGTACATGAGAATAAAAATATGTATAGTTTTAATCATACAGCTGCCTCTGGCAGTGCCACAGAGACGCATTATTTGCCTGGGAGAGGTGGGGACTCCAGGCCAAATGAGGTATAATCTCTTATCAAAGGAGTCCTGTATTTTCTCTGTGTATTCCCTTACTGTCCTCATTTGTGACAGAAGCTCCCTGATGCTCGAATAACTAGCATAAAACTTTAATAAAAGTTCTTCTTGTGGGACGTGGTGCTTGTTTCTCTCTGACCGTACCAAACATACAATGTCCTTTTGAAGTTAGCTATCAGTTTTTGCATAAACTGGTGCTGTACTGCTGGTTAAAAAGTTCCAGATGAAGGAGAAAACTAAAGAGTTTTAACCAAAATATAGAAGTAGTCAGTCCACATGAAACATGTTAACTGTGTGCTGCAACACTGTCAATTCTAAACAGCCAGGTGACTTGGGTTAGGTGTTTCTGCTAGATGGAGAATTTGAGTAAGCTCATACAGCTCCAGGAGTTCCGCCAAAGCAGGTTTAATACTCCTACGTGTGCAAAAAAAAAGCTGTGGTCTTGGAAGAAGCAGATGCTGCAGCAGAGCAGTCATGAGAGCAGGGTTAGGCTGCATCGGAGGTTTTAGTTCAATTTTAGTAACTGTTAGCAGCATTGGGAAAAATGCTCTTTGGTTTGGTTGTTTTTTTTTTTCAATCTGGACTCCGGGCTTGCTGACAGCCTCTGAGGAATGCAGCTCTTGGGCTACTCTTGCTATCAATTGTGATTATGCTGTGAATTTGATATGATATAACATACAGGTTTTCTTCCTGATTAACCAAAAGGATGCATCTTGCTGTAATTATCATCCTTCATTTAGCATTTCGAGGCCACTTACCCATTTCCGCAGATACTGGCTGTCTCAGGGCTGTGTGCAGTCACTCCACTGCTGTATCCCTCCAGGCGATACAAGTGTGTCTCAGCCCTTGCTGTCATAGCGTTGATTCACCCATTGATTCCCCACCCATCCTGCCTCATCCTCTGTCCTGGACCTTCTCACGCATTCATTAGGAGACGCCTCTGCCCAGCTCCTGTTGTCACCCCACCTGGGAGTGGGGTTGGTGTAAGCGCTACCCCAGTGTGCTGGTTTTGGCTGAGAAGGGGTTTGTGCTCCTGTGCCGCAGGGATGGAGCTGGTGCAAGGCTGGAGCAGAGCCCAAGGTGTGCTTGAGCTGCCTGTCCCCCAGCCCGTGTTACTGGTGATGAACCACCACCACGGGAACATCTGCCCAGGTGGGAGGCAGGGTGCCTGGCGGAGGAGGAGAGCAGGGGGCACAGGAGGGGACGTACATGGGTGAGGAGCTGGAAGAAGGGAGGGGAGCAGGGCCTGTGACCCCACTGGGCTGTGGTGTGGGTTTCTGCGGTGCTGACCTATGTGTCTAAGGGGGGGAGAGAACCGGGGTTTTACCTTGGGTTTAAGCTTTGTTTGGCATGGATGCATGCTGTGCCCACTCTGAGCAGCGCTACTTCTGACATGGTGAACAGGTATTTTAGTTGTGCTTTTTCTTCTTTTTTTTTCTTTCCTTTTTGAAGGTTGATTTCTTTTTAGGTGATTTTGAAGTTAGCTATACTTCACAGGGAGGCCTGGAATGAAGGTTTTGCTGTGCATAATGGTGTCTTTTCATTATTACTATTTTTTAAAGATGCCACTGGGTTTCCAAGGTGCTCCTTCTCCCTTCCCCCTCCCCTTCTCCCACTATAATCAAAAAAGTCATTACGGTTGTTTATTACCTGGTCGTTAGAGCAGCTTGGAGCATGTGTGTGTGTGTGTGTATGTGTATGCTTTGTTTCCCCACCTCCCATCCCATCCTATTCTGCAATATAAAGCTCTTCTCACTCCCACCCCCAGCAAACCCTTTGGGCCTATTCCTGCCTTCTATTCCTCCCCCCTTTTAATCACTGATTTATAAAAAGTTGCTTATCAGTTTCTGGTACCTTCTAGGTGAAGAGACCCACTGTCTATATGAAGGTGTCCAGTGTCATCTTAAATGTCCTTCTGGAGTGGAAGCTAGAGGAGAAGCTGAGGCAAGCTCCCAGCGGATGTTCCTTGCCCTGTCCAGGTGCCTGCATGCTCAAGGGTCTCTCAGATGGTGCCAGATACCTAGGTAGGAAACAAGGTCTGTTCCCAGTGTATGAGTCCACATGGAAGTGTCTACACCTAAACAGAAGTGGTTTTAAACCAGGATGGAGTCTCCCCCCGTGCCTTGCTGATGGAGTGCAGCTGTGTGACCCTGTGGGAGTATCCCTTCCCGAAGCAGACAGCAGGAGCCATGCAGCACTTCACAGAAGTGTAGAGTGGGTGACCTTTAATGCCCTGATCAGATCTCTGGGCTTTTAGTTCCCCACGTGTGGAGGGGGTGGCACATGGGGTAGGGTTGAATGAGAGCCCCTTTCCCAGCAGGATGCTAGCTCGTATGACTCCCGAACTGGGTTGAATAATTAAACCCTTGGTTCTCATGAGACACATGACATTTCAAGGAAACAGGAGACATCATGTGAATTTTTGAGTACTTTAGACAGTTGGTTTTCAAACAAAAAGGCTTTTTAAGAGCCAAGTGACACAGTTGAATGGGATCAATGTACAGCCTGGAGCTCTGACAGGGGTGAACTCTGCTCCATTCAGACCACCCCTCCATGCAGGGGTTGGAACTGACTCTCACTCACATTGAGTTTGTCCATCCTCAGCTCTTCAGCCCAGCTTCAGCCCTCTGTGATCCTTGCTTAACGAGCAGATGCTCCAATTGTTGCCTGTGGAAGCCAGTTTATATAAAAGGTGTGGAGCACAGAACAGCACTGAGGCAGACCTACCCGCCTGAGCCCACAGGAGAAGCAACTGGGCCAAGTCCTTCCCCAAAATCCTGGCTTGTACAAGCCGATGGTCTCCTGAAACCTCTCCTTCTAGATTGATTGGGGGAGGGGGGGAGAATTGCAAATACTTTCTCATGCTGTATTTCACCTCTCTCAGTGAAAGGGAAGTAAGAATTATATAGGGGAGAAAAGAGAGATCTTCATTCCCACACGGAATTCCCACCTGTAACTTCTGGTTCTCCTGAGGAAGACAAGGAATAGGGTGCCTGTATTTGCACTAATGGAAGAACAGAATATAGCTGTGAATGTGCTGTCATCACCTCCCTCGCTGGCCAGGCCGGCTGGTGCTCTCTGCCACCACCTTCCCGTGTGGCCCTGGCCATAACACTGCACCTTCTTGCACTTTCCATTGCCCCATAGAAAGCAGTTGTGTCTTTGGGAATCTTTATTTTGGGACCTACTTCAGGTGACACCTGAAACAACTCTGCTTCTGTAACACTGTGAAAAAGCCCTTTGACAGGAGCAGGCTGCAGTCTTGCAGCCTGAGAAGGCACGGCAAACTTGACCTGTAAGGAAAGGGACCTCAGCCAGCTTGGCCAGTTCCTCACCCATCCCCACCGGTGACGTTCCTCTGCGGTGGTCGAGCACCACAGCAGCTCCGTGCTGCTGTGGATATGACCTGTAGCCAGCAACCGAAGCGCGTGAACCTGCCTTGTGATCGGCAGCCAAGCAGGCTGCGTTCCCTGAACAGCCTCCACCACCTGAGCAGTCTTGTACCGGGGAAGGGTTGCCTCCCTCCCTGTCACATTAGTCTTGGCTGGGAAAAGATCTGGCAGTGGAGCTGGGGAAGGGCTGCGGTGCTGTGCAGCTGCCAGGAAACCTGAACCCTCCAGGCAGGTCTTAAGCTCAAATGAAGCTCGTTAGGGCTGCTGAGGTCAGCTTAGTAAGGGGTTTCTCCCTGTCCTATGGTCCAGTACATCAGCTGAGTCTCCTGCAACATGCCCCTGACTCATTTGCAGATCGAGACACTTTACGGCTGGGCAGGTACAGCACAAGCAGAGGAGGAGGAGGCAGAATGCCTCTTGCACCCAGAATACTAATGCTGGTGAGAGCGTGAACGTTTTATTTTATTCCTTTGTTCATTCCTACTGATCAAATGAAGAAGGTCTTTAGAATAGGTATTCCAACATTTCAGCTGCTATACAAAAAGTCCCTGCAGCATTTCCAAATTGTCAATGACAGGGGATGCTGCTCCCAAGATGTATTTTGCATTAAGTGAGTCTGGGAGATTCAAGGTGGAGACAAGGATCTGGAGAGCAGAACCTACCCACTCCCACCTGTGTGCTTCAGGAGTCACACTCCATCTTGTGCTGTTTGTGATGCAATTAAGGGTTTGAACTGTGCTAAAAGCCCAGCCCAAATTCAGTAGAGGGTGAACCCGCCCAGCTCCTTGTGGTTAGGACATACTCCTGTGAAGTGAGGGGGGGGGGTGTGTGTTCAAAACCCTGAGGCCAATAAAAGAAACGAATTCAAGCATCTCATTTGCTGGGCAAGTTCCCTAAGCACAGAGCTAGCATGCAAAAGGAGCAAGCTCCGTCCAGAGGGCTGATGGAGGTAACACTCCTGCACCACCGCACTGAGGAACACCAGCAGCTTGGTTAAGCCTGTAAGCTTGGTCTACGCCTACTGCCCCTCTGTCCCCCATGCAGGGTGGTAGCTTCTGGATAGCCTCTGTGTTCTGAAACCTAGCACGTAACATCGGGGTTTGGTTCACTCTCTCAGCTAAAGCAGTCGCCTCCTTTCCTTAACACGGGCACCACACTAGCAGGGAAAGGCCCATGTACCACGTTGGCTCTGGAGGGCTAACACCACCGGGACATCCTTCCATCCTTTCCATGTGGGAGGAGGTGACCTGTGACTGGTCCTTCCATGATAATGGTGCTGGTTTCTAACCCCTTCTGATGCTGGGGTCAGGGAGGCCTGGCCTGCTCCTTTGCCACATGGGAATGCTGACACCCCAAGCTCATTCTGCAGCATCACTCAAAGCGTCTCTTCCCAGCGGCTGGGTCTACATTTGCCAAGTTCTCCCAAACCTCTCTAGCCCAAGTCTGCACACTAGCCCTTGAGGAACCAGAGCCCTGAGGGGGATACACTATCCCTGACAGGAACCAAGTTTCCCATCCCCAAGCCAAGAGGTGCTTGAACCAGCAATCCTCGGGCACAGATAGTGCCTGTGTTTCTGACATTGTTTCCAATCACAGGAAACACTCCAGATTGAAACATACTGGGCAGAGTAAAGCACCGCCTGTAGCACACACTCACGGGAAACACCAGAGTTGCTCACAGACTAATGAGACCTTGGGATAACTTAAAGTGCTACCAGTAGCTTGGCAAGATGTGAACCTTTGTGTTAAACTGACAGATGCTCCTACCCTGTTGCGGGCTGGGGAGCAGGGCTGGGACAGCTGAAGTCAGACACAGCATGTGGTTTTTCCCTTTCCTTCCACAAGCAG
The DNA here is from genome assembly GCF_963921805.1 of Phalacrocorax carbo. Lineage (NCBI taxonomy): Eukaryota > Metazoa > Chordata > Aves > Suliformes > Phalacrocoracidae > Phalacrocorax > Phalacrocorax carbo. The sequence continues at coordinate 118,609,985 of NC_087515.1, forward strand.
CAACACAGAACTACATCATCGCTGAACAAAGCTACAAAAGAGTCTGTCGCTCTCAGGCTACACAGCGACCAGCCACTGCTCTCTGATAAAATTCAGCATTAGAGCACTGCGGCTGACCTGACTGTGACCATGCAGGAGCTTTTCTGTAGAGTTAGCGTTGGGTTTTCTCCCCGGCACATGACTTAAACGCAGTCTGCAATTTCAGTGACCAGTCACTAGGTCTTAAAATGCTTTTGCCGTTGTTCTCTCAGCTTTGCTTCCCCGAATGACGTGGTGGGAGTTGTTGTCACCTCACTGCTTACCAATTTTCCTAGTTACTAGTATGTTAACACCGAACATCTAGACATTACGCCCCCAGAAACCTCAACCTTCCCCATACTCTGATCGAGAACACTGAGAACAAAGAATGGCAGGTTTCCTACAGGAAAAACACAAGACCAGACGTATTTCACACAGTGTTATTCACACATTTTCATTGATTTTTACAGTATATACATGTGAACATTACATTATTCAATATGAGCCACCTGGAGTCAAACCTAATCAAACTGGTCCATAAACAATCTATATCAAAAAGCAATACTTGAGCAAAAAGTCTAGTGGTTCTACCCAAAGCCTAAAATAGTTGAAAAAGGAAAACCAGTGATTTTCATGTTCCTGGATAGAATTTGTGCAAAATTATTTTAGGAGAGCAAATGGAAGATTAAATTCAAGATACTGAAAGCACTAAGAATGATAGTTACAGGACTGTTTAAATTCAACCATGGCATGAGTGCTACAGGGACAAAGTACTGGGACATGATCAGTTTCTGCCTGGAGTTCCCCAAAAGCCTCACTTACTGTGACAAGAATGTCAGCTCTGGGGATTGTAACACAGCATTCGTACACAGGGTGAAGAGAGTCACTGAGGAGAAATACCATGTCCAAGGAAGTGGCTCAAAAGTCATCCTATGTGTGACTACAGGAAAGCTCTGGCTCCAATGACAGGGGCTCGTACCTCTCGAGAGGAATTTTGTGAGCTGCCATGCAAAAACTACCTGGTGATTAGAATTGTGCTTACTAAAAATAATTAGGCCTACTACAGGCACAAAACGACAGATTCAGAAACTGGAAGCAGGCCAGAACAAACCTTCCTATTTGCCTATTAATGAGTCAACGCTACCATTAAAAACAGTAGCGCCTCAGATGTATGCTTTAATAAGATTTATGTAAACCTGATATCAACAGTAATACAACAGAATTCCTTATACAAGTTTATACCGCTACTATTTTCCTTCCTCATGATCAGACCCCTACGGTAACAGCCTTTTATTTGATCAATGCTCAAGACATTGCTTCCAAACTACCTTGCTGATCAAAACTTTCGGTTAAGCCATCCAAATGAATGTTTTACACAAAATACTTACTTCAACAACATACAAAGCACTTTCTTTATCTTTCAGAAACTGAATATACAAAGTAAGCTTTTTCCAAAATATTTCCATAGGCAAAGGATTAAAAAGGATTTTAATTATACACATATGGTCACAATTCTGCCTTAAAAAGGTCATTGGGAAATGTACATAAGGCCGCTTGTAAATGTACATCATCTTTATGTTACTGTTACAATGTCATATGTCCAGAGAAAAAAATTGACAGTATCATACATATTTGCTTTATGCTGGGAGAAGGCTATTCAAAAATACAGTACTCTTCTGTACAAAAAAATCATGCCACATTTATTAAGATGGAAGAAGCATTGGTTTCTGTGATAACCAAATATTTCAGTCCATTTCCTACTATGCTTATTATCCTGACTTAAAATTTGAACAGACTGATTTCCCAAAGTGTCCATATTAACAGAATCAACAGCTATGTTATAAACAAAACATAAATGTTTCTCACAATAGATAAAAAGAAAGCCGGTTCATATTTCTGAAACCATATAAAGATAGCATTTAAAAAAATCACTCTTGATTTGCTGAAATAAATTTACATTATACAACACTATATGCCAGGGGAAGAGAAGGGAACGGGGGTATGAATATACACTAAAATGCAAATTTTTGTCCCAAAAAGGGGTAAAACAAATTACATTTACAGCATGAAGGTTTACAAATGTACATCTGTACAACCAAGGTAAGCATCACTACTAAATTAGCAAGGCTTGTAATAAACATCGAAACAAGAGATTTGTTTTCAAACGGTAAACTTACACCTATTAACTACACGTATACAATGCATATATTTATAGGAAGCAAAAAAGCTATCTGAGTATTTAATCAATCATGCTTAAATGTTGAGCTATCAAGTTTACTTTTCAGTGGCCCCTTTTCTCTTCATCAATACCTATTTTTGCATCTACAGTGAGAAAGCAAAATAAATGCTCAACACTTTCAAATCCTTACAATTCTATATGCAAAATAAAAAAATACAAATCTCTACTCTTCCTGCGTTGTAAAACTGACTGTAAAGTTAATACAGGGTTCGCTCCTTTTCCAACAGTGTACTGAGTTGAAGTACCACCATCATTTTAATCCCTCCACCTTGTACAACAATTAAATATATACGTATATACAGCACTTATTTTTAATACATCGCTAGAGAAAACCTTAGGGCACCATTTGAAAAAAAAAAAAAACAAACAAAAAAAACCCCAAACTGTGTCCACAGCAAGTAATGAAAGCTAGTCTTTTAAAGTTTCCATTGCTTTGTTATTCCCTACTTTAATTTGCCATGCCCTGTTTATTATTTGGGTAGTACGTTGTGAACCACCAAAATACAACTTAACTTTTCAACATGTTAAATAATGTTTATGCAGCTGATCAAATTCAATCTGGTATAAAAGACTTCACACAAAAGGGAAAAATAAGGATTAATTCTATATACAACTCTATAAACCTGTTGTGCTATGATGCTGGGTAGACCTACCAGATTGCAAGCCAGTGTATTAAAAGAATACTGTACTTTTTCCCTTTAAAAACTATTTCAGTGACTTTACAAGGTAAAAATTTACAAAATATGTGACAGCTATTTTGATACAATTACATCATATACAGGCATTCTGTGCTTTGCCAGCCATCCAATCTGATAGGTCTCCGGATCAGGGCTGGAGATATTTTTTTCTTTTTTATTTTTTAATAATTCACCCCCCAAAAATATACACAAGAATAAAAATTTTACAAATGGATGAACAAAGTCAATAAATAGATTTAAAAAAATCAGAACATTTATAGTTAAGTTGTATTTTTTGATCATTCACAATTCTTCTTCCATTTCTTTTTGTCTTTTACAGCATCCCATTTGGTGGTCCACCAATCGGCCCCAGATCAGCACTGTTCTTCAGGTAATACTTTTCCAACTTGGCCAGAATGTGTTTGCCATAGGTGTATTTACGCAGAGTTGTGATGTGGGGTCGAATCTGTAAGAAGAAACCTGTTATTTTCACCCCCTCAATGATTTTAAGTAGAGGTTACTACACCTCAAAAATATTATGTTAAAAAAAGTCAGAAGCCTGTATTTCAAAATTTTGGAAGTTTCTGGAAAGATGTAAAGCTGGCAATTTTGACTCACCAAACAACTGACATACCTGTTACAGGAAAAGGGAGGTTGCCCTTTTGTGGGAGTGCCCTGCTGGTGACTGGGGGAAGCAGAGCTCCTGCAGGAATACACTGGGCCCTGCGTCACGCAGCCTAGGACAATTACGGCAACAGCACTTTGTTCCGTGCTCAGACTTTCTTAAGCAGAAAACGTGCTGGCATGTTAGGAAGGGTGGGAATCTCTTTTGGGGGAACTGCAGAATGGATTTATACTAGCAACCAGCAAATAAAAAAATCTATTTCTTCTGGTATGTTATTAATGACGACAGATACTATATTTTCATACTAAAGGTATTTGCACAGAAAAGCTCACACGGAGAAATCCAACTTTTGAAACTTTTCTGTAGATTTACATTTTTAACTCAGTGCTGAGACCGAAATATATACTGCTTTATCAAGCTCCGCTGAATTTGATGTTTACACATTAAGTTCTAGATCACAGAACTAGTGAGTTTTACATCTAGAGGGAAAGGTATTCTAGCAGAAAAATTAGTAGAGATAATATTTTCTGAAACAACAAAACTATATACAAACATACCTTGTGCATTATTATCTTCCGCTGAGCAGGTTCAGCCATATCAATCATCTTCTGAACAACATAGTTGGCATACTGGTCCTTCATCATGGTGTATAAGGCACTATGAGGACCATCATTCTGGCAACAGACCTCATCGATAAGTAAAGCTCGCTCCGCACGAGAAGCATGAGTTACACACTTTTCTACCACATTGCTGAAAGACAAATGCATTCTGTGATATTAAGGTGTAACACTCTTAAGTAGCAATTTTAAATTTGTCTGACCAGTTCAAGTGTTTTAATGCCACCAAAGAGCACACTGCAAACACATCAAGTCCTGATTTCCAAATCTTTAGTCTGTAATGACTGAGGATGTTCAAGTATTATACACTCCTACTAATGTAAACAAAAGTAATTTTCTGATACTTATTGTCTTGTAGGATAGATTTTTCCACTGGACCTACAGTAGATATACTGGACTTCAGGTTGCAGATGTGTTCTAGTACATCAATTTTGGTTGTGGTCCCTTTTAAGACACAGAGAAAGCCAGATATGAGGCTTCCTGCTTTCTGAACAAAGATGCTTTTCAGGACCACGCCTAGATCAGAGATGCTGTCAAATATTTCTTTTTGTAGAGGAAGTCTCTGACCTTCTAGATATCTCAGAAGCTGGAAAGGCCATTCAATGCTTATAATACAGCAAAGTGATTCTGGTCCTAAGTTTGTCCTTTAGAAATTAAGCAAGTTCCAAGGAGAGGATTATGAACAGTTCTATTTAGGCAAAGAAAAATAAAATCCGGATAAACTCACTAGCTTGCATACAAACAATTTTTAAAACAAACACCCCCATCATGTCACAGTGCATTTCTATTTGAGGACACGGTTAGTCTCACTGCATCGTCCAGGATAAGTTCTGAGATGCGTTTTTTCCTTAGCAAAAGGCACATAATCTGTATTTCAGCAAAAAACACTGAAGGATTAGCCTTAGTGTCTAATTTTAGAGTAGTTCAGGACTTCTACAATAGTCTTTGAGACTTCCTAATGCATAAAATTCTTGTCAGACCGAACCACCACGTTTTAAGGCTAACCTTTTTACACTTGTAAATTGCTTGGCTGGCCTGATAAAACAGTCAGGAAGTCCCAGCTTATCACACCAGCATATCAGGCAAGTTCTAGGAGAGCTTTTCCCCTGGCTCTGGGGATCCCGACAGGGAGACCTGGAACCCTTTCCCTGCACTTGTACAATGTGAGCAAAAACCATTCCATAAACCCGTGGAACTTTGTTTCGCTACAGAACAGCATTTCCCCTTTCCCCTCCCCAAATCTAGTATAAAATACCACTACCGTTCATCTGTATAAAAATATGAAATTTCAGGAGGCAAGTTACACAACAGGAAAAAAGTCTCCTGTCCTTTCTGTAACACAATAAATAAATCCAATACTACAACTTTAAAAGTTAGTGAACCTTTAATATATGAAGGCTGTGCAATACCTGGCAAATTTGTGCTGACTCAGAGCTAGAACTTTTCCTCTTATTTCTGAAACTATTTTACTCTTGTCTTCAGGACGACCGTGCTCCAGTACATGCTGAATAACATAATTTCCATACTGATCCTGAAAATAAGATGACTTCAGTTTTCTTTTTGTGTTCATACTAAGTAATCCATACACTTTTATACATTTATATAAACTTTCAAATTACTATTTGCACAGATACAAGGAAAACTACAGTAACGTCAACATTATAGAAACAAAGTGATGTAAGAAATATTGCATCAAGAATTACTTAATGGACCACAAAATTTACATGCAAAACGTAAATAATCTGTCAAAACAGCATTTTGCTAGAGTACCTTTTATCCTCTTACAGAAAGGAGTCCTCAAAATTAAAATCATCACTCTTTACCAGCCGTAATGTCTCCTTGAACTTTGGTTCCCCAAGACAGTTATGTGTTAACAAGAGACTTGTATATACAAGAAACCACTGAGAAATAAACTACACTGAATATGTAGCAGAAGGCAATTCTTGCCTTTTTATGTGAGAAAATCCCTACTGAACACCAAGTCCCTTCAGTATTTTAAAGTGATTCAATTTCAAAGCCATTTGTAGCACTCATTTCTGAGACCAAGACACAGGAAATCATGTTGTACGAGGGCGCATTCTTTTAGAAAAGATGCTCCCGTTGTGTAAGAATATGCAACATGTATATTTTTGATAATGTATTTGTACTTAGACATTTTAGAAGTTATCTGAAGGACACCTGAGTGAATCAAGTTAAGCTACAAAAAGGCAATCTTTGCAATGAAAAAATATACGAATTCTGTGCATTTACAATGTGTACTCGAAGCTACAGTCAAAAGTGTAAGAAAAAGGCTTTTATATCTTCTTTGCCTCCCAACTTCCAAATTCATTTTCATTTAAAACTATGGAAGGAAAGAAAAACAAAAAAAATCAATGTCTACACACCTAAAAAGAGGCAAATGCATTTAAATAATTTCTTAAATTAAGAAGCAGGAGTAAATTATGACAACCGAAAAAAGCTCTAAAATGCATTAAAAAATGAATATACATACTAACCTGCACTAGCTGTTCTGTGTGTTGATGCAGTTCCTCTAAGATTGGCAATGTCTGCTCAGCAGTACAGTGTTCCAGAATACGCTGAATTACTCTACAACCGTATGGATGAGTTGAAAGTACAAATACCTTAAAATAGGATTGCAAACTGAAGTTAAACCAACGGAAGTTTACAGATATAGTAATATTACCGTGTTTGAAATATGATCGAACATGCCAGCTACTTCTATTAAAAAAAAAGTTTTGCCTGCCAATATCAGATTTCCACCTCCAGTAGAAGTCAGGAAAAGATGAAAATGCAGTTTTTCTGTGTCAAGAACTCCAGCAATTACACAACTAAGAACCCAAGTTTTCATTACAATGTTTCTAGCTGACTTAGCTGCAAAAGAAAGCCTGGAAGTATGACCCTTAGTTAAACACTGTTCAGCTTCAAGCTTTCCTTTTGACTTTGTACTTGATTTGCAAATGTTAAGATTTTGATATTTATAAAAAGGAGTTCAATTACTGTGGCTGATTTTCACCGATTTCACATTCCAGCCTAAACAACAGGCTCCCTGTCAGAGATATAAAGTTTGTAAAGAAGTATTCAAAACATACAGTCAAAGTCTTGCTTATTCGTTTTGCTTGCTTCTCCAGAAGCCACCTTTGTGTCTCTGGCATTAATTCAGAAGATTTAAGAGTCAATATTGGTCCAAACTGAACACAGAATCTTGTCTGATTAAACATAGATCCAAACGATGCAGGCAGATGCAAAAGATACGTACTGTTCCCTGCCGTGGCTGAAGTGTGGTATTTTTCATTTGCCACTTCAGATATTAGCTAATTTTTTATATATAATTACTTGGAGCTGAGGATGGATGTCCAGTAAATAGTCACATTTTAGTCAAGGGGCTCTATTTACAGTTTAGAAACTGTATCTCATCTACTCCATACACATTTTTTGATGTAAAAAGACCTGACCCTAGAAACCTTGGTTTGCCATTTACTACTATGCACAACAATAATTCAGGTACTGCTGTCGCGTAAAATGTGAGAGAAGGATATTGTAGATTTTGTTAAGAAATACATTTGGCCACCCATTAAAGTAAAATTTAGTAACACAGCCAAGTTAGTAAGATTTTTTACAATTCTTCGAGACTATAAAAGTACACGTTTGTCTCAAAGTATTAAAATCTTATTTAGCTGCATCATATTCTCTAGCCTGCAGCACAGTATCAATCTTGTAACTTTTTTGGAAACAAAACAAAAACCCTAACCTTAAATAAACAAATACCACCCCCCTTCACTTAACACTAGCCCATATGTAGGGAACAGATTAGTATATTTCTCCAAAGCATTTCCATAGCAGTAGACATTAATTGGGAAAGAGACTTGCAACATAGGCAACAGAAGAAAATGGAAATTTTAAATGAAAAATATATGGTAGAGAGAAGATACTTTGTTATTACATCAAAAATGGCAATGTTAGTATTTATAAAGCCTGCCCTTAAGCCAAATACCTCTGTCAGTATTTATAATTCATCCAAACAAGTCTTTCTAGAGCCTTATCTCCAACAGATCCATCTTTTTACATCATGTGAACTGTCTCTTCAACAGTTTTTCTATTTATGATCTCTTTTTTACAACAAGCTGACTGCAAAGCGTCAAATGCTATCTTGTATATGCAAATGATGGAAGAAGATCTGCAGATCAAAGCAACTCTACAGGAGAGGAAATGAACTGCTGACACTACCTGTCCTTTGAATGCGTCAATGATGAACTGGAGTGACTGGGGTTGAACACACTCAATGCATTTTTGCACAACATGGTTTCCATTTTGATCTTTCACACATTTCAGAACGTGACCATCCAACTCTTTCACCATTTCATTCTGGAAAGAGAAGATTATCCGGAAAAAGATTATCCTTGTCTCTACAATTGATTTTTTTTCCACCACCACCCACCCCACCCAAAGGATATTCCATTTCATCCTAACTGTCCAATCTTCAGATTCACTGGTGGTTTACTTGTATACCTCAGCAATTTAATTCAAACATCTATTTTAGTCCCTAGGGCATTTCATAATGAAAGGAATAATAAAAAAATTAAGTAAAAAGATGGATGCAATAAAAAAATAAAATTTAAGAAGTATTGCTCTAACTTACAATTACCTGCTGGTCAGGTGAGATTGACTCAAGTGCTTTCTGAATAACACGACAACCATACATCTGTAGGGCTAACGGCAGAACATGACCACGTATGCGTGTTGCTAGGGCTAACTTTTGATCCAGGCTTCCAAACTACAAGAAAATAAATATGCTGTTAACGAATGACGACATATTGCGGCATGCTGGAATTTACATGTCAGAGTAGTACTTTCATGATGTAATACAGGTTTACTGAGTGCCCTGAATGATTCTTCCCTTTGTATTTTTAGTGGCTATATTTACTAGAAGCTTTTATATTCTAAATGCAACATTTTCTAAATATTCCACGTTCCAGCCACATACCTGCTATCAAATGAATGACCTTGCAAGACAACAGAAGAGATCGAAGTAGTTTATACTTGACTGTCTGTAGGAATATTTAAATGTAATAACCCACTTATTTAGACAAATTATACCAGGCAAATTAGTTACATATTACTGTAATTCAAATCAGATTTTCTCTGATATCTCAAATTCGTACAGGTCAGTGTATCTTGCATCTTTTATACAGTAAGCAAGCTGTAACAAGAGGGGGTGGGGGTAGGGGAAGATTTCAACCCCTGAAGTAGCTTCCCAGTAACTTCACATGGCTTGAAGGATCATTCTTATCATGGGCACTCTGGGAAATCTAGACATACCGGTTTTGTAAATTGGCCGTATTAGAGCATAATCCAACCAATGTTTTTCATCAGTACCTAATTCCTGGCCATATTATTCCCTCCACGGTCCTGTTACAGCCTTCTGTGCTGCTCCATGTTGAGCAGAGTAGAAGCGAGCCAAGCTTCATGGTAATACACATAACCCTGTTCCCAGATCCCCGTACAAGCTCCTGAGTTGGCACAGTACAAGAGCCCACAGACTGATCTCCTGGACAATCAGCTGGGTGGCACCAGCAACATTAATGCAGCACTGCTGAGAACTGTCAAACCCCACACCTGTGGTCACCTGTGGCCTAGTGCACTTTTGCCTTGAGAACTCTTCTGCAGAATGAAGATAAAAACACTCAATTGACAATGGTTACCTATGTATCATCCAACCTTAACGTCATGGGAAAAAAACAGCAGTTGATGACTCCTGAGTAAGATCAAGATCTTACATACTATACATCAGCCACACTTTTCAGAAGAAATTTTGGTTTGCAAAAAAGAATATCAAGTAAAAAAAGTGAGCACACTGTTTTGTAGATTACTCATTAAAAACTACATTCCTGTTTACAGCAAGCATCTTATTTCTTATTGGACATTTTCCGGCTTCACCTTCTATCCACCCAGAAACTTGGATGTGGTCCTTGATTTAAAATACACTATGCTAGATAAATTTCTATGTAGGAAAGTTTCGGGACACAGCTATTTTTTTTCTTCTCTCTGTACGTCAAATCTTGTAACTCTGATAGCCCTTTTTTTTTTAACCCCATAGTTTTTAACAAAAACCAAAGCTGTTTTAAACACTAGTTTTAGTAATATTGAACGTATCTTATGATATCCCTTCCTCAAAATTCTTGTGCCTTAATATATTTTATGTGAGCTTCTTCGCATACAGCACTGGATGAGGTTCGCACAGCTATTTACTTGGGTGCAAGAGCATCTTCCAGACCCACTCTTTACCAAGATGTAGTAACCAATAAAGAGCATCCTTCAAATCGTTGTTACCCATCATCTGCTTAAAGACTCTGAATTAGGCTAAAAAGCTTGCAAAGCCCAAGAGTGCAGCCTGTACATACACTGAAGTTCACCAATGTATGCACCACCAGTGTGAAGAGGAACTGCCTGTTACAAAAAAAAGCAGGGGACACAGAACAAAACACACATGTGCAGTGTCATGCGCTCGGGTTCAGTGGTAAGAGTCCAGTAGAATTCTGCTATGATGTTACGGGAAAAAAAAAGAACAAGTGAAATTTAATCAGATTTTACAGCATTTCACGAGCATTTCTGTTCATACACTTAGTGTTATGCTTACCTCAAAGAACTTCTGTATTACATAGTTTCCAAACACATCAGTCATCAATTGATATGCTGCTTGCAGGATCTCATTAAATACCATCTGGCGCTCAGCTGGAGTAGCTCGCTCCAGCTTTTGCTGTATAAATCTAAGTGCAAAAAAAGGTACATTATGCTTTATATATAAACAACAGGAAAACCTCTCAAACGCTGTTTCAATGAGACACCTCGAAATTCTAAAGCAAGTATTCAACATCTATAAAACTTATTAAAATGAAAGTAGTGCCTTTGCATATAAAAGGATACGTTTTAGTAAAATGATATTTAAAACCTTTCATTTGAAAAGGATTAAAGATGAAAAGAACAACAATAACTAAGTACCTGATGATGTATTGCTGAAAAATGGTTTTACATTCCAGATGCCGGATATTTTGTTTTCTTAATCAACGCCTTTTTGATACCTAAATACTAGAGTTTACAAGTCTAGTTATGAGGCTATTTCTACACTAAGAACTTCTACAAGCAGCTAAATTTATACTACTTTTATAATGAAATTTCCTAGAGAAGAAAAAGGTCAGTGTAAGAGCACACGCTCCAATTAACAGCATGCTTTGTATTAAGACAACTAGCAGCTCATTCAAATGCTTGATGTTAATGTAATAATATCTTACTGTTTTGATATTGGTAAGTTATTAATTTTGCCATAATAATTACCTAGAACCATGCTGGTCTTGGGAAAATTCAACAATATGTCCAACAAGGTCTCTTAGTTGAAGATTAGGGAAACGATTGTTTCTGAAATCTTCCAGCAATCGACTACGTCCAGAAGGCATAATATCAGACCTACTGTAACGAAGGCGTGAAGGAGGGAAGAGCTGACTGGTGGAGCTAAAAAGACTGGAGGTACTTGCTGCACTGCGATACTTTGCTTCGGCTCCAGGTGCTGCAGAAATATAGCGACCACTACCATTTGTCAGTCCTCCTACAAGGAAGCAGTTCTGTCAGTAAAAGCCGTAAGGAAAATAAGCAACAGCAAAACAGTAAGTGTACTAGAACTACGGATACACCCTGGAGCCAAAGAAAACAAGAGGTTTGTCTTGATATTTATATTTACCTCATTATGGTTGGAGGAGTTAGATAGCTTTATCTTCCAATAAATAAAACCATTCTCCTCCTCATTTTTATTTTATGTGAAGGGCACCAGGAAAAGAAATGTCATTAGAAGAATATAACAAAGCAGGTAAAGTGAGCACCCACTCAGACTTACAGAAACTTTAGAATTGGGTGGGCCTTAGCTTAGTGGGCAGACTTCCACTTCACAAGTAATGCTGACTTACACCCTTGTTAGTAGTCTCAAAGTTAGCCAATTGTTTCAAAATAGACCATGAAATCTGAACTACCCTTCAGTCCCTACTGAGGTACCTTTCCAATTTATAGTGTGAAAGGGCATTTTTGGGGAGGCACACACGGCGCCCCTTGTCATGCTGTACCTGTTCTGCAGGATATTAGATGACTTCAGCATCCCAGGCTTTCAATCTGGTACCTCTTGTAAGTGCTAAATATGTCAAATTTCAAACCAAGTCACTAAGAATGCTCTACTTAATTCTAAAACAACCAAAGACATATCAAACTGAAGGTCCTTTTAGAAACATGAAGTCCTTTCCTTGCTCTGAAAACATTCATCGCTCACTACACTTTGTCTTTCCTTACTTTCTAAGAACTGGATTGCCTTCCTATGTTTAGGTCCTACTCCTTTTTACTAGTGATTCCACCTACAGCTATCATCATCTCAGTCCTGTAAATTCCTCCTCACACACTTCTCTCTAGTCAGTTTATGTCACTCTGACTCCTCCAGTAGGCTTCTCTCCCCTCCACAACAGGCAGCAAGTATCATAAGCATGCAAACAAAGCATCTTTCCCAACTACAGTACGATTTTAAAAGGGGGGGGTACTGCTACTATACTACAACCAAAAATATTCAAAGACAATTCCCACCTAAAAGCCTCAACCCTACTAAAAAAACCCACCCCAATATAGAGTATCAATTGGAAAAGAAAAGCATTTTTAGTTTCCCTGCAAATTATCTGGAAAGTGACATAGTAACTGAAAGCCCTTTCAAAGTCAATAGAAGTATCTACATTTGAATTTAAAACAAATTGCAGTATGTGCTGTTTGAATGGTGCTTCATTACAAAATCAATTAAAAAAAAAAAGAATCAGCTGACAGTGCCCCAGCCAAGACTTCTCTTGGTTCCAAATATTTATAAGGCCAGGCAACAACAGTGTTACAGTGGGCTGGTAATGTAGTAATGGTAAAGTATCTTTTTCAAAAGGTCAAACTGCAATACCAGAATCTGAGATGTTAGTGCTCTGTAAAACATCAAGCGTCACATTTATTGCATTATGCCCTAAAATAGAAATAATTAGTACTTATTTTACAATTAGTTTTCAAAATTCAGTGGTAGGAATCAGTAAAGAATCAGTAAATACTTTATGCCCCACAATACCTTTTAAAAACCACTGGGTTTTCTTTTAAATTAAAGCCTCTTAATTCTTTACAGCCAGAAAAATCAAGGGTTTTTAACTATAATTTTTAGTTTCCAATGACAATCACTATTTCCAGAAAGGAGCTGACAGCAACATGATACTAACAGACAAAAAGAAAAAAGAAACCCAACATTCTGCAGGTGAAGCAGTGTGCAGAGTGATGCTCTACAGTAATTTATCTTCCAGGAACAGCCTTCTAAAGAACAAAGTTATGCACCTGAAGTCACAGTATTTCTCAACTAGATTATTTAATATGTGAATGAAATCCTAGCTTCCCTGTAAATGCTGTGTAGTAACACTATTAATGCCACGAGAGGGCAGCAAAGCCCGTTTAAAAGGAGGTTGTATAGGCTACTTCCCTGTTGTAGCATCTCCACTGCTCCACTGATCACATACTCAGTTCTGTGCCAGGAACTAACTGGGTAGTTTTGATTGTATGCTCACAAACTGCATGCCTCTAATTTGCATACACATTCATGGAATTGCATACGTGAATCTGGAATTGTTTGGTTTTTTAAACTGAGCCTTTGTGTAAATATCAATTAAATGCTACAATTTATCCAGCAATTAAAACAGAAATTAAGAAACCTGGTAGCTTTTAACAAATATGCTATATATGTGTCACAGAACTGCATGTATACAATACATTTCACGCT